>NW_024366591.1:25553382-26004027 GCF_014805655.1 Passer montanus | reverse complement strand
GCGGCGTCGCGGGCCCGGGCCGGCGAGGATGCCCGCGGCTGCTTCCTGCCGCTGCTGCCCTCGGGATGCAGGCGCGGCTCGGCGGCCGCGCCCCCTGCAGGCGGCTGGCTCATGGCGGCGGCTATCTCGGGGACGCGTCCATCACCGGCGGTGTCCTCCGCCTCCTCCGCCGCCGCCGCCCCGAGAGCTGGGGGAGGAGAAGCGGAGAAGCGGTCGGGGTGGGGACGGGGAGGACGGGGAGACGGGCTTTCTGGCCAAGGCGGCGGCCAGCCTGCCCGCTCCCCGCCGGCCCCCAGCCCTGCCCCGCGCCCACCTGCGGGCAGAGCGGTGCCCCGGAGAGGCCGGGGAGAATCCGGCCGAGGCCGCAGCCCAGAGCCGAGCGGAGCGGCTCATGGAAGGGCCCGAAGGGCTCGGCTGAGGCTGAGACCTGTTCCCACTCCGCCTGCACCTAGGGGCGTGTCCCCTGCCCCAGTGCCGAACTTCCCCCACCGGACTGCCACACCAGGGATGAATTTCCTCCCACACACAAACTTCCCTCTCCCTTGTCCTCACCACCAAGCCTGGGTTGCTAATGCACCTGTCTGCCTGCTGAAAGGCCTCGTCCCAGTGTCTGTCACAGCCCAGTGGGGGAAAGCTACTGTACAAAGGCTGCACACGTGGAAGCAACTACAGATTTCCCTTCAGCTTTGACAGCGACTCTTCCGGGGCAAGGTGACTCGGGAATCTAGGGTCATAAAGGGAAGGGGTTTCGCAGTCAGCTTCTGAACACATATTTGCCCCAGTTTGTTATGCAGAGGTGCTGTCAGGACTTAAGACCGATTCATTTTTGTTACCAGTTATGCATATCAATAGGTTATACAGGACTCAGACACAATCACTCCAGCAGATTTTCAAAACAGAGGAAGCAAGGAATACACCCTCACCCAGAACAAAATGTTATGTGGCATTCTCTGAAGGATGCTCACTTGGCAATTTGCCGCTATAATGACACAACCAGAGTTTTCATGACAACAAACGATTATGAAAAAGGGCTGTTAAAAGCCATATCATGCTGCTAATGTCCCCAATATATTCTGAAAATAATGGCTATGATCCACAAACTGTTTTCACACAGCCTTTATTCAACTCTCCTTAGGGAGAAAACATGGGCAACAGCAGAAATGACAGCATTCCTAACATGGCCTGCCCATTCCCTCCTAGAACACGGCTTAACCATTCCCTGCTAGAACAGGGAATAAAGAAAGAAGCACGACTGGGCAAAATCAATGTAGAGACTATACTGTGCTCTGACAATTGGTTTACTCCCTCGAACATACTAGACAATGAGGCTGTGTTTGCTCTGCTGTCACTGGCAGGAGGACATCATTTCCTCTCAGATGCACTGTCATTAATAACCTGATTTAAAGCAATATTCTGGAAATTAATGCTCAGAATGACACAATTTGGCAGACACTTCCCAAGCATTAATTAGTTTTAAAAAAAGCGTATAGAGCTATAAAATTTGTATGACAACACTTTATAAAAGATTTTCTTGCATTTCTATTAGCCATCACAAACAGAATTCCCACCCTACCATTGTTTGGAGCTATACAGGTATGAAATACAAGAAATGTAATTAATCATCAAGAACCCTATGTTGCACCTGAATCTTTTAGGGAACTTTTACTGCAACTAAGACATCAGACTCAACCGCGACCTGCCAGAACACAACCCCTTACCCTGCATGCCCCAAAATCCAAGATCCGCTACCGCCTGGGGTTAAGTTGGCTAATCATATATACATATATATATATATATATATGTAATTTTCTACATTTTTAACTGGCACAACGAAAGCCCCGTTTGAGACCAAGTCCAAAATCTCTGTCCTTACAAAACTCTACAGCTCGACCTTCTCCCCAGAGACAAACCCACGTGGCGCCGGGACGCGGCGTCTCCGCAGGTTTTCCTGTCGGGAACAGCTGTCCAGGCGGAATAAGGGGTAAATAAATGGAAGCAACAAAAGGGAGCAGTCCGGTGGCTCCACGGGCCAGCGCGGGACTCTCCCGTGCCCCGAACTTCGGGCGGGGCATCCCCCTGGCCCTTTCGTCCTACCGGCATCCGCCTCTGCCCCGCCGAGAATTCGCAAACGCGGCTTAAGATTTGGGAGTGCTTCTGCCTTTTGTCCTGGTTTAAAGGTGCGGACGCGATTTGTGAAGGTACTCCCCCCCATACCTGGCGGGTTTTTAACATCTTCATTAGGAATAATATTTCCTTTTTGGGGAGAAGGAAAAAAAAAAAAAGTAGAAGAGAAAAAAAAAAAGGCTTGGATCTAAAGCATCTGCATTACTCACCACCACTTTGGCCGCTGCCCGGCTGGCGAAATGCATGCACGGAGAGCCGGGCACCGCACACGAGGTACCCGCCGCTGCCGGAGCCTCTCAGGAAAATGAAGCAATATTCATGAGCTGACCTCACCGGGCCTGGGAGACGGAAGGGGTGGGGGGGCGGGAGGGGGGAAGGGAAGAAAGCAGCGAAGGGAAGAGAAAGGAAAAGATTAAACGGCGAGAACCCCGCCCAGGCCTGAAGGCTGAATTACGTCCCTTCATCTATCTGCACATGGTGGAATAGGATTACAGCGCAAGTGGGGGAAGGAGCAGGCTGCAAGCAAGAGATGCGCCCGCTTTCGCTTCCCAATGCGATCGATGATGATCCATTATTTAGCGTCCCCGTCAGGGGAGCCTGCTCGGGCCGGGCAGGGGTGCCGGGCACCTTCTGTGCGGGCAGGGCTGCGGTGACAGAGCTTTCTTCCCTTTGTTCACCGTCCTCGCCTGCGCCCCTTCGGCAAGAGCCCGCTGCCGCCGGAGGGGCAGGGACAAAGGCAGCCCCGTCTCTGGGCTGCTGGAGACCATTCCATGGCGTTATTTACGCGCCTCAACACGGGGACCAACGGGTCACTGACCCTTTATTTACTCGTGTCGCGGGCAGATGTGTTTTACCTCTCTGTTCTATCGTGAGGTGAATTTACCTTTGTTCTGAAGCACCTCAGGAGGCTCTTAGGACTTTGCGCTTGAAGTGTTTCCCAATTACAAACAAAGAAAAACAGGGAAAGGCTTGCTTTCCCTCCCCCCCCTCCGAGGAGGGACCCTCGCCATGTGATGGCTGTGTGTGGGAGTGTCCCGGACCCACCTGTGTCTGTCCGAACACCCAGCAAGAACAGCCTCAGGGGGAGCACCGCTCCTTTTGGGGTTCCTCTCTCTCCTGCTGCAGCAGCTGACAGGTTCGGGAGAGCTCCTGGGCTCTGCCTCAACCCCGGCAGCGCCTTCACGGCAGGAGGGGCGGCGGACACTTCCCTCCAGCCGTGGGGAGACTGGGTTTCCGCGCTGGAAACTCCTCCCGAAGGTTAATTAAGCAATGCTTTCGTGCCCCTTAGGTATACTAGCATATACATGCGTGCATATGTCTATATATAAACTGTATGTACACATATACACTGGCCTTACATTTGTACACTAATGTGCGTGCATACACATGCACCAGCACGCCTACAAAATATACAAACGCGCATAGGTTTGTACATTGCGTGTAGATATATACTTATCTCTGAGGTTCTTGTGCGGTCCTTGGCGACGGCAAGCTCAGGAGAGACAGGCTGCCCCCTTTCCAGCTCCCCCTCTCCTGACAGTCCTCTCCACCTCTCCTGATATGCCAAGCAGGACTCAGCTCATCTAAACCAGCATGTCTGGCGTGCAGAAAGGTACTCCCCCCATGCAGGTGCATGTCCTCCAGACTTGAGCCCTGGGACTGCATGAACAGGATATATATAGATGTGATGAGTTGAGGGCAATCAGAAAATAGGAAATGGAACGTTGATGCTGAATAAGAAAATCACTGGGGCGATGAAAAGATACTTTTAAAATTATTAATATTTAATGATTTTTTAGGCATTTGAAACTCATAAAAAAACAACTGCACTCATACTAAGTAAAGAGAATAATTGGATGGAAACATGAGAAGTGAAAATAAAAAATATTTCTGGAGTAGGAGTTGAGAAAATTTCCTATGAAAGAAGCACTAGATAGATTCTGCTAGAACATCCTGATCTCAGTGAATATACAGAATAGAAGTATCAAGGACAGCATCACACAACATAACATTTCATTGACACAATATGATTCAGAAGAACAAGCACAACAGTCCCTACTTTTAAGCACTGGACATTATTTACCATCCTTTCTGCTCCCTGGGTGGGTGAGTTGCCTGGATGAACTTTTAACAAAAAACAATTATGCAATGTGATGGCATCTCATACCACCTACAACAAGTTTGATCACACTTTTGGAAAGGTACAGATTCTTATTTTCTCATAGTAGTGTCCAAATGAAAACCAGGTCATCAGATTATCTTCACCTACATTGTCAGACCATATGTCTGATAGTAAAGATCAATCTTATGGTGGTAAAAATTGCCAATTTCTCAGTGTGGTTTTGTATGGTTGACTTAATTCTCAAAATTTCCATTCTGTCTAAACATCAGTGCTGACAGAGTTATAAAAATTGACATGGGCACAAAAATATTCTACTCATATAATTTACTTTTCTGGGGGAAATGGATAAAATCAATACAAATTAAAGTATTCTTTTTCTAATACAAGATGTATTTTCCACTAGGAAATTTTTTCCCAGATCTCTCTGGGCATTTTCTATTACTAACAGATCATGATATAATAGATACAATAATGTATCTACCCTTGAGTAAGTGCAGTATGAAGAGACCCATATATACAAATTAATACAGTAAAAATTCCATTTATGAGCAGATCTTGTTGTAGAGTCTCTAAAAACCTGTGGATTGAAATAGTACAGAAAGAAAGGTCTTAACTTCACACAGAAAACAAGAGGATTTCAGCTGACTATTGTCATTCAGAAATGAAACACTGACACGGTGCAGAACAGTTGTACAAATACACTGGCTCAAATGTCAGGGAAAACAACAGAAATTGAATATCAGAAATTATTTAGTGAGAAGTAGAGAACAAACCAGAAAATACAATTAATGATCCTGCGTAATTCCATGGTGCAGAGCGATTTTGATTACCGAGAGCTGTTCTGGTTCCCCATCTCAAACCAGACATGGTAAAAAGGAGTAAGGTTCAGAGGAGGGTGGCCAGGGCCTGAAGTGTCTCTGCTCAAGGAATGATGAGGTATGAGAGGAGTCTTTAGACTGTAGACAGGGTGACTGAGGGCAAACGTGATGCAAGTCCCTAGGATCTTTAGTAAGGAAGATAAGCAAGTGTAAAAGGTTCACTGTCACTCACAGTATCTTCCCACACAAATGGTGCAGAGATGCAAACGTGAAGGAAAGAAACAAGCAGGTGATGCATTCCAAAAACCTAGAAAACAGTCCTTGTGGTTAAGCTATTCAACTCCCTGACACACAGAATGTTGTGAATATAAGGGTCTAGATGAGTTTAAAAAGTGATTGAAGAAAGCAACAGAAGAAAAATTAGTTGAAGACAAAAGACGGTGAACATGCTCAAAATCCACCTTTTCTCTGACTATTTTTTTGATCTGAGAGATGGTCTGGGAGAGAGCATGTGTTTGTGCATTCTCTTCCAACATCTACTATTGACCACAGCTGGACACCTATCAGTAAGATAAAAAACCTTTGATCTGGCTCTGTATGACAATTCTTATCCTGTTAGTATCATGCTAGCTTCACCCCCTTTCTCTTTTCCACCTTATTTTGTTTTCTTCATTTCTATTTCATTCTTCCTCCTTAGATTTATTTTTGTGCAGAGCATTAGCAACCTGCTGCACCCTGGTAGAGCATACCTATGACTTTTTCATTACTTTTTTGCCTTTAATAGCTAGAATTGTTTTGACTCAAATTAGATTTGTGAATACCTTGTTTTCTAGTCCCCATTATTGCTTGCTCATGTAGACACATTTTTGTGTTCAGCCTACAACTGAATTAAATTGTATGCAGTTAAGCAAGAGATGAAAGTAGAGGACGAGAAAGGAGAGGAAGAATTTCTCCTCCAAGCAGAGTTTAGTTTAAGTCATATAAGTTTGTTTTCCTAAGTTAAGAAGAGAATCCCTTTACATAACACCCTAAAAGTGTGACCAAAGTATGACCTCCTAGCTTTCAGTAGAGAATACTTTAATAACAGATTTCAGAAGTGGCTTGGAGAGGATGCTTTTCCAGGAAAATGCCTGGGTTGCTCACAATTGCTGTACTTTCTGCACTTGCTTACTCACCTCCTCTGCCCTCTTGGGAATATGCTGGGTTATGCTTGTTCAGAAAGAGAAGCTTCTGGAGCATGCTGTGCTAATTCATGGTACTGGCACTGCCCCAGCTGGCAGAGGCTGCAGTTTATCTCCCTGCCCAGGAGGATGTGCTGGACACCCCAGGCCAAGGCCCGTTCTCTCTGTCCATACAATAAAAAAAAAAAAAAAAAGTTTGACACTTTAATTCTTTAATTCACCTATTTTCTAATACACTGAATAATCATCTCAAGTGGAAATTTGAGAATAAACAATGAATATATTACAACTTTTCTATTTTCTTATATACTTGTAAATGGATAAGCTTTTGAGAGGATGCACAGCAAAATTGTGCAGCACCAAACCATCACACTTCAAAAAGAAGAAACCTTGATGTTAGATAGAAATAATACTTGGCTGAAAAAACAAAGTTAAACCCCAAGTATTTTAAATTCATACAACTCAGTAGGATGGAAATAACAGCACCAAATATTTTGTTAAAAGACACAGTTTGGCATACCTGTTTAGCCAGATCATTATGTAAAGTCATGGTGGTCTGATTGCCATTTCTCCCTCCTTTTTCCTCCTCCTTAACAGCTGCTTCTCAGCCAGAGACAGCTATAGCATGGCACACTGAGGCTGCACCTTCTGTTCATTAGCAGACCCTACCTACAAAGGGGACAGGATGCCCCACCAAAGGTACAGAAATGCCATCTGCACCCTCCCTGGCAAGTCATTCCCATGGGAGAAGTAGGTCATGTTGCCTTTCACTGTTTTTTTACTGTTATGTAAAGGAAGCAGCTTCAGCTACCATACCTGTAAGGGATCACCTGTATCCCAGTTCAGGAAGTCTGTATCTCATGCACTCTGTCAGACCTCTCTTGGTTTAACCCTTGCATTCAAACACCTCACTGGATTCTCAGACTCACAAGATTGTGAGAAGGCACAAAAAATTTAAATTGTAATGAAAATTAGAGGCATATCTTGTTCCAACAATGAGGAATTAAACTAGGTGAAATTAGGTCTCTTGCTTTTACTAACTAAATTATTTTAAAATAAAGGCTATGTTCTAATTTTGCTATCCCACATTTCATTCAGCCTTTCCAAAGGCTTCAGGAAGTTTCATAATCCTGGGGTTTTTTTCCTGCAGCAATCAATTGTACTTATTGTTCAGAGATAGTAGCAGAACTGAACATGCCCTGAAACAGGCCAGTTCTGCTCAACCATTTCTAATGATAAAAAAATTTCTATCAATCTCTCCTTGTCTCTTCTGGAATTTCTATACTTTATGCTACTAGAATGATTAAAAAATAGTATCAATTTTGAATTTAAAACACTGAAAAAGATCTCTATATTGCCGTGTTTGCTGCCATTCTACTTTCTCATACTCTTTTCAGAGGATAACATTACAGCAGACACTCATACATGCATATATCTGAATAGTCTATATATTGCATTAGTATCTAAACCTCATTGATTATTTAATGAGGCTAATGGTAGAGGAACAGTAGAGAAAATTTTATAGCTTAGACTCCGGGAATGAAAGCCAAAATATGGAATTCCTCTGGATTAATCAGTCTCATACCCTGTCTCATTGCATCTTGTATAGCATGCTCACTGGCTGCTGAAGGTAAACAATATTCCTTTGGACACTAACACAGTACCAGTATGTTCAAACAGCTTTTCCAGGAAGAGATTTCAAATATAAAGTATTTTTGTTGCAGGTAATCAATTGCAGGTGGTCACAGACATAAGAGATCTCAGACTGGTCTTGAAAGAAATTAATCATGAGCAGGCTGTGCTCTGGGGTCTGCCTGCTTCCTTCTCAAAGGGAGGCTGTGCCACAACCTGTGCATCACACTGAGAGGTGTCCCACAACCAGTATGAAGGTCTTACTGTCTATCTTAATCTTTAAGGTCCTCATTGTGACTTTTCTGAGCAGACTGCAGAGCTTCTTACCCTATGGTGTTCCACCCCAGCTTAAAGCAAGTGAAAACAGTGGTTCTAGCATCCCAGGGGGGTTGCAGACTCCTGCCTCTGTGACTAAAGAGAGTTTGGGAGAAGCAGGGCCATCCTAGTCTCACACATCTGGTGACCAACAGAACACAGTACTTTTCAGGGGTCTCCACAGTAGCTGATTTTTCTTCATTTATTTGTAGGAACTAGAATGCCCAATTCCCTTTGAATCCTAGGGGACTTAGGTCCTTAGCTTGGAAAGGCAAGGAAGATGTGAGGAAACAGGTGAACAAACAGTCTGCATTTTGTTAACTAAGAGGCTTGAGAGTGTTTTGTTTTTATTTATTCCTCATTTAATGTTAATTAAATTTTTATTTCCTCCCTGTTAATTTGTTATGCTTGTTTTGACAACTTATGGATGTGTGTAATTGTTTAGGCTGGGACTATATCTTCCTACTCTGACTTCCAGGCGGCATCACATTACCATATACATAAGCTTCCAGATGAAAATTCCACCTAGATTTTCCAAGACCTGATGTTGGGTAATTAGTTTCTTTTCCACCTGTGATACCTCCTGAATTATTCTCTGCCTTTTTGTCCTCTTCCTATGGATAATTTCTCTTTACTTTGTCTTTGGTTTTTCTGCTATTTTTTCACTATAACCTGCATTTTAGGATCAGTGGATTTTGTACATACCCTTTCTAAGCTTAATGCAGTTTTCAGAGGTAACTTTTGGACTAGAAACATTTGAAAATGCTGTCAAATTTATCTCTGTTCCTTTTTTGTCCTAAACACCTGTGAGACCTCAACATAAGTAATCCTGAAAAAAAAAAGGGGGGGGGGGGGTGTTCTATGTTTTACTGGATTTTGTGTATGATGACTGGACATTTTAGTTGCTAATTCACACTTGCAAATCCATAAAAAATCACTGTATTTAGGCAAATGCTTATTAATAAATCAACAGTGAATGAGATCCTTTGTTCAACAATTTGCTGGGCTTTTTATCAGGCCTGTTATGCTGTAATCTACATCCTGGATCATATCCAAGCTTCTTAGATAATGCCCTAGTACTTTTAGAGAAATTAGAGGACTCTGGCACACATCAAAACAACAAAATCAGGATATCAGGCTTTCCAGCTGGTGCATGTGCACAGAAAAAGCTCTGTAGGTGTATTGAGAAGTACACATGGCAGTTCTGTTGCAAGGCTTTTGACTCAGGGACGGAATTTTGATTCTGATTTAAAGAGCAAGCGAGGAAATTATCTTCTCCAAATCTGCTGCCGGGTGTCCGCTGATGTTGCTTTAGATGGTTTTAAATGGCAGACGGTGGCTGGGTTGGCTGTACCTAGAAGAGCTCCCGTGCTCCCTGCGGGCGGCGGGGGAGCCGCTCGCTGCGCGAGTGAGGCCGCAGGCCCCGTTTCCATGGCGACCTCACCTGCCGTCACCCCAGCGAGCAGCCCCTCTTCCATTCCGGGGAATGGTGCAGGGGAGGGAGAGGAGCGGGAGGCAAGGATGGAGTATTTCCAAGGAGGAGCCTGAGAAATCAGTATTGGTGTGTTGTAGTGTCAGAGCGTCACGGAATGGACAGAGGCAATTCCTGCAGGGCAAGTTCCAGGGGCATGCTGGGCTCCTCCACCCTGACCCTCTCCTGCACTCCTTGCATCTCACAGAAAGCACGGCAGAGACATGACGGTGATGGCCTGACCTTGTTTAGAGTCCCTGTAGAGAAATGTTTTTTGGCGCAACACATCTACCCTGGTGTAATTCCATTACGCCCAAAACAGCAATCAAGCTTTGTGGAGTAAGGACAATCCCAGTCCTGACACTGCAGTCCTGCAAAAAGGCTCTGGGTCACATTGCCATAGCAATATGTAAACCCCAGAGAGCTGGTGCTGCTGCCCACAGAGAATCAGGATGTTGCAGGACAGATCTGAGATAATCCTTTATTGATCTGAGGTGCACAAGACCATAACTGAAGCATA
Organism: Passer montanus; assembly: GCF_014805655.1. Taxonomy (NCBI): domain Eukaryota; kingdom Metazoa; phylum Chordata; class Aves; order Passeriformes; family Passeridae; genus Passer; species Passer montanus. The sequence continues at coordinate 25,993,844 of NW_024366591.1, read as the reverse complement.
ATTGATCCTTAAGCTTAAGGTAATGCCTTTGTGTTGAAAAAGTGCTGCAAAATGAGTCTTTCTGCTCCCCCTGTTCTGAGTGTGAATGTGAAGCTAACTTGGTATCTGTCCCAACAAAGTCAGCAATAAATCCAAGTGTTTCTGTTTGGCCAAGTTAATAAGTTATTAATGAGATCTATATACAGGAGAGGATGCCCTCCAGGTTTCATTCATTATTGAGGAAGGAAGTCCAAAGAAGGCACATAAACTCATCTTGCCATGTAGTCATAGTTGCTCAAAAGAGCTCTGATCCACTCTTTTCAAACCCACCTGCTTTTCCCACAATCCAAATTGTCTTGTAATTGTAGAAGAAGCATGTGTAGAAAGCAAAAATTCTTTGTTATACAGAGATATTAATTTAAATCTTCTGGGTCTAAATCTTGGCTCCATCAAGGTTAATAGCTAACATCACACTCTTGTCAAAATGACCATCCCTAACATTAGGATTTCTTGGACATTTTGGTCATTGTCTCCTCTAAGCTGGCACAGGATTCTTCATTCTGATTTGAGTACTGACAGATTTAATGTAGAAGCTTTACTAAGCCAACTGCTATAAAGTAAACATATATTCTCAAATCACTGATTGTTTCTGCCATGACTAGAGAAAAACAATGTTCTCTTCACTTGAAATACTTCCTATAACCTGAGAACTTCTGTGAATAATAATAATGAATTGTAGTAATGGATTTTATTAAAACATCAATTGTCTTTGCATTTACAAAATTTTTGTATTACTTAAAAATATAAGAAAAATAAAAATAATTTAATGCAGCAAAGTAAATGTTCCTAGTTTTATAATGAAGCTTTTCCTTCAAAAGGAAATATGTAGTTACTGGAAAGGAAGGCTCTCTCTTCTGAGCTGGAGCTGCTGATGCTCAGGCACAGAGCCAGGCAGTGCATCCCATCTCCTGCTTGATGCTGGCCACATGCCTTATGACTTCCAGTTACAGTCCTCCAAAGTCATGATAATATTTTCTGCCATGTCTTCCTCACCTACCCTTCAGATCTAGTTCTGGAATGAGACATGAGTAACAGACTAACTCAGAGAAGTTAAGTCCTTTTTCTCAAATATGACTGGTTTAATTTCTTTTAAGGAAAAAAAATCCTAAAATGTTTTTACCCACTTTTCATTTGCATGCACTTTCCATTAATACATCCTAATTTTAAAGATGCTTAACTGAGTTGAAGCAAAAACTCAGCTTTCACTTTGTTTACCATACTTTTAATAGCTTGAATACCAGAAACTCTAGTTCTGTAGGTTTCACTGCCATTAAAGCCCACAAAAAGACACATGAGAAAACTCTCACTGTGCATTCTTTAAAGAATAAATGTTTTCTTCAGTGACTGTTGTGGTGACACTCTCTCATTGCAGGATGTTCTGTGAGCCATTGGGAGTCTATGTGCCTCTTGTAATTACTATCAGAGCCTGGGCAAAGGGTTGAACTATTTCTTCAATTACTTTTAAAGTGTGACTCAAGCCCATGTGTTGTCATCAACTACCCTTTCAAATGGCCTGATTCAAGCCCTCGAGGTAATGGTGCCCTCCACCACTGGTGTGCAATGAGCACGACACAGAGTTATTTCCCTGGCTGCCTGGTGAGCAGAAACTCTTACTGAGTATTATTTAAAGAATAAATGTCTTCTTCAGTGACTGTTGTGGTGACACTCTCTCATTGCAGGATGTTCTGTGAGCCATTGGGAGTCTGTGTGCATCTTGTAATTACTATCAAAGCTTTGACAAAGGGTCGAACTATTTCTTCAATTACATTTAAAGTGTAACTCAAGCCCATGTGCTGTCATCAACTACCCTTTCAAATGGCCTGATTCAAGCCCTCGAGGTAATGGTGCCCTGCACCACTGGCGTGGAATGAGCACGACAGAGAGTTATTTCCCTGGCTGCCTGGTGAGCACATTAGTGCATGGGCACTGCCCCGACCAAGGAGTTCTGGAAACAGCATAGATCAAAACCTCTCCGGGGCAAGAGCAGCTGCTAATCCACTTTCCAGACAGTAACATTTGAGATTCTCACATTCAATATTTCTGCAAATTATGCAAGGCTCACCATGTCTGGACAGGGACCTGTTTGTGTCTGTAACTACATCCACCCTGAGACATGGATTCGTCACTTGGTTAGTGTTTGAACTGTGTCATAAGGACATTATACACACGAGGGTCATAGGGATCAGAGGAACTGTTTCTTACAGGAAAGACAGAAGCCACAATGGCTTCAAAGCCTTTCCTCTGAGCCAAAGCCCTTTTTTGTACACTACCACGTTACCTGGTAGCACAAGTTTCATCTGGGCCAAAACCAAACTAACTTTGTCCAAGTACAGCATGTGATGTTTATGCCAGTTTAAGGAATTATCCTGACTGCAGCAAAGAGTTGATACCTGGTTCTGTATAAAAACTGCTGGGCAAAGAGGTTTTTTTGCCAAAGCATTTGGAAAGCATTATTGCTATTAAGCATTTGTTTAAAATCCTTCTGTAGCACATTGCCACAATGTCTGGCACAAGTAGCCCTAAAAGTAGATGTACCCTCTCTTTGCATCAGTCCTTTGAGATGGAGACAGCTGACTGGGAGAGAAATATAGGTTTTTTACTTCAGTGGTATGATTTGGTGTATGCGCATACTTGCCAGCATACAAAAAACATGTTCTAGTCCAGTCTTCTGATTCTATATAATTTTTATTTCAGTTACATGTGAAAGTGATGGGAGATTGAAAAGTTATATAGCATCATCTAGTGTTCATATACAAATTTACAGGAGCCTGCAGTTTCATCACCCTCAATTATTCAGATTAACTGGCACCAGTGTTGACTCCAAATGAAAATGTGAGATAAATTCCTTACTTCCAGCTATTGGCCTGTGGACTCTAAGGCAGGAAAAAAAAAAAAAGAAAAATAAAAAGAGCTGTGCTATACCCATACTGTTAGCATTCACAGCAGTGGGACAAGAATATAAAGTATAATTTCTTGCAAGGGTTTTTAACAGATAAGGCTAAGCCAAAGAATTTTGGCGTGTGATTTTAATATAAGGATGGTAGAAACCCAGGAGCAGATCCTGCTGTACCCACTCTGACTTGACAAAATAAATTAGAATGCTTTATTTTTTAAACACTTGTTCAAAAAAAAATCAGAACAGGAATCCAAATATTCTGTCTCCAAGGCTAAGCATTTTAAATGAAATTACTTTGAAGGAAAAGCAATAGAAATCGAGGAGGACATCACAGAGTATAGAAAGCTGCCTTCTATAAAGCATGTTTGCTTATGTTCACTTTTCTGGAGGGGGGTTGTCTTCTCCTTCTTAAAAGTTTAAGATTTCAAAATTTTAAGATTATTTTTTCTTAACTGTGTACTGCTGTTTTATGTGTAGAATAGCTAGCAGAGAGGTCTGTGCTAATGCAAAAAAAAAAAAAGAAAAGGAAAAAAAGTACTGATGCCTCAGGTTTTAGCTTTTATATTTTTCAGATTATGTGCTGCTTTATTGTGTAGTTCTGAGCTTCATATTAGGGTATAGTAGGCTCTCTTCACAGAGTTGGTAGACAACAATTCCTTCTCTAGCTGGGGTATGGGACAAATTATCCATAAAGATAGAGCATAAACAACAGCAGAATGAAGAGAGAAAAACAAGAAGGATGGGACTTCATGGGCTAAAGCTATAACTGGACAATTAGCTCCAATACGCTAATGGACCAGAACTTATAAAAGTATGAGAACCCCCCATGACCGGTTGTCCATTTTGTGACCATTTTGGGTTCATCTTGGGTGTAGCTCTGGCTGGACTCTTGTGCTGCCCAACGTGTATCCATCGAGGCCTTTTAATAAATATCTACTTAATTCTTTAGCTCTATCTAGCCTCTGTTCTAGGTCAGTCTTCACAAGGCACAATTACCCCGGCCTTTCATTTAAATCTAGGCTACAGTGTAAGACTTTCTTGTATATGTGTCAATGACACTCCTAAGCATCTCCAATAGGTCTCATCACTCTGGAAAAGGCAACCTCTGTTTCTAGGGAGCACAGCAGCTCCCTTCACCACCCAAACAGCAGAAAATATGCAGGTCACATCTCCCCAGGCTCTTCTGCAGGATGGTTTCCCATGGTCTGCCATCCCCTGTAAGTAAGCATCATATTGTGGCTCCCTGCAAAGACCACAGAGCATGGCCAAGTGCTGCTGCAGGCAGGGAGGAGGCAGAGACAGGTTATACTGGAAAATAGCGTAGAAGCAGGACAGCCAGCTGAGGCTGACGGAGACAATCCTTACCACCAAAAAACCTATAATTTTCTTCTTGATGAGAATTAAATGGGACAATTAAGTATGACTCAATATGAGTAAGGTCATGTGACACACTCATTTGAGGAAATGGCACTTCAGAACAGGCCAGGAATGTTTGGGAAGCTGGACAATTTTCTAGTGAAATCAGGGAGTTCTCAGAGGTTCTTGTTTGATAGGAACACCTGGGGTTTAAATTAATTTCTTTCGAACATATTTAAAACTAAACATGTGTTTCACTTGCAGCCTTTTGAAAATCCAAGGCCTAATATTTTGATGACTTGAGACAAGTGACTAGAAATTCCTGTCCCGCAATAGCTGCCCAGATGTGTGCCTTGGGATTTTTTTTTATGGTCCCAAATTCAGTGGCCTTTGTGGATCTTAGTCATATTTATGTTTGCTGTATATCAGCAAGTGGCTGTTAGATACAGGAAATGAATTTCACATGAGTCTTTATGCATTGACTACTTGCATTATGGAATAGGTATTGATATGTATGAAATCATGCCATGTGAGACATCTCAGAAGCAGAGTTCTCATGGGCACCCAAACACTGGGAGTTTGGGTTGTGCTCTAAAAAGAAATAGAAGTTAAGGGAAAGAAAAGCATGAAAAACTGGGCAGTGGAAATATTTATCAGGTTTTCCAGAAAAAAGTATTCTGTTTGAAAAAATGTTTGTTTTCTGACATCTCTCAACTTGGTGACATGACATCTCTCCATATATTATCATTAGGTCTCATTTCAATGTTCACTTTTTTGTGCAAGCATCTGTGAAAACCCAGTCATTTCTGTCTTTTAACACTTATCCATGCACACGTTTGCTCCTTACACACCTTTTTTTGGTTTATAGTACCTTAATTATGCTTCAAAAATGACTGATTTGGTTTAGGAATAATATGTTGAATATACATTTTAGTTTAAGCAAACAGTTTTGGAATTTGTTTTTCGTGAGTTATTCAGACTTCTCTAAATGAGACTGAAATCTGTTTTTCTTGAAAATCACCCTTATTTCCTCTCTCATTGCAAATGAACAACAGAACCAAAATAATGTGTTATATACCAACACAGAATACCAATTAGAAACAACAAGAGTGTTATTCTTTCCCATGTCAGAAGCAAAATTAGACAATAAATGTGGGACTAATTTATACCTCATGTTTTATTTTACAACATTTCTTTCCAGTTGTCTTGTACGAAAATTTATTTTTCCTGCTTACACAGTGAAGATTAATCTATTTATTTGAGAAATTTTTATGTTAGCTGTCCTTTCCTTTCTTGCAAGAAAGCTTCTCCCCTCCTCCCCCCTGCCTTTTATTTTTCAGTCTAAGGAAAATGGCTGCAGCTGGAAAAAGCTGGTTGACAGTCTCCTTAAAATTTTCTCTGCAGTCTTTGAGTTCTGAGAGTTGATTTTAATTCTTGAAATAATTGTTTACTCCTTCCAAATGGCAAAAAAAAAAAAGCTGTTTTGGTCCAAGTTTCTAATTGATGCAGTCATTTTGCATATTTCACATCAATAAATCTGGGCACTAGCATCTAGCCACAGATTTACTGCTTTGGATACTTGTGTCTTTCTTTTAATGAATCTTTTCCATTATGTTGATTTTTTCTGATTAGTTATTCTCATTTTCACCTAACTAAAATGTTATACTAAAATTATAAGTGAAGATTCAGTTTATTTATCGTATAAATTAATGCATAATTAATGACAGATTGAAAAATAAACCCCACTCACAATGTGATTCTAGTAATTTTTGCTGCCGTTTTTTCTTTCCCTGGTGATATACAAATAAACAGCCAAAAGATTTTCTTGGCTTCATAAGCAATCTTAGGGCTGTATTTCACAACAATTTCTAAGAAAAAATAGACATATTATATTAAAAATTTACTATCATCTTCCTCCATTACACAGGTGTTTACCACTCAGATGCTGTCAGGAATGTATCTATTTTGGTTATATCAACTTTTAAGTACATGTTTCAGTGAGTGGATCTTTGGTGTAGTCTGACTTAATGGAATGAATTCCATCACACAGTGAAAATAAGGCTGAAGTATTTTATAGTAGGTGTTGAAAAGGTGATGCTGAAGACCACGCTGTAGGTGCTAAATTCTACAGATAGCTGACTCTATGATCAGCTTCACCTTCAAGCTAAGGATAAAAAAAAGCAGTGAAGATTATGGTACAATCTGACCTCTAAGCAATCTGACCTCTAAGCTAAATACACCTCCATAATACCATTATAAAAATGAAAATTATAGGTTAATTACACTTTTCATGGTTTGGGTCTGATAAATATTTTTTATTGGCTGATTTCTTTCATATGTATATATATATATAAAATACATAATTGCGCATCTTAACATTGGTCCTGCAAGCAAGTCTATTCAGGAAATCTGAGCATGGTCTTGACTCCTCTGGAGCACTGTGATCTGGGAAGTACACCTAGGACACCACCAGGTACTCATTACACATCTTGTGTATAGCTTGCTCCTCAATCCATATTTTTACCTTGGTGGTAATTAATCTTCTTTTACTATTATGAACTGGAGTTCTGGAAATGTTGGATTTACACTTGCCTTTGTAGCCATTTGTCCAGCCAGACTCCCAGCCAGCCAGCCTCATGGAAAGAATACTGCTTTGTCTGGGGAAGAAAAACTGCATTTGGTAAGATCCCACCACAGATATGAATCCGGCATTTCTCTATGTGCTGATTAATTACAATTTATAGTCTGAATTGTCAGGATCTTCAGTGTAGGTTACTCTTTTTGGTGAGGCAAGATCAGCTGGGAACGCAGGAAGGCTTTTGCAGAGGGGAGAATGGGATTAATAGACAACATGGGAATGACGTTTTCCTAAGAAGGAGAAATGTTAGCTTCAAGGATGTAGGAAAGAGCCAGGTTATGATGATGCAGCACCTCCTGCTAGATCCACAACACACACAGTATAATTTCCCCTCAGATGCTCCTACCACAGCATGTCTTACTGCATTAGTGGTTGGGTCCTGTCATGTGACCACAGGGTTTGGCTGGTGACCTTTACTCACAGAAACACCAGTAGCAATTTATAAACCCTTTTATAGCCCTGTTTGCTGGAGGATACTGCAGCCAGAGAGATCCTCCCTACCAAATACGAAAGGCCTGTGACAAAAAAAATAGAAAGCCTATTCAAGACAATAGCTGTGGACAATAACAACGGAGATTAATAAAAAACCTAAATATATCCACTGCTTTTAGCTTATTCAGTGAATTACATGAAGAATACTTTTAGCTACAGTGTAGTCATTTTTCCCTGAAACAGATCACAGACAAGGGGCACCCACAATTTCTGGTGCAAGAGTCAGGGCATGAAACAAGGTGCTGTGTGATAGGGAGGCTCATAGCAATATCCCATACAAATGAAAACTCATTATGCTTCCTCTTAGGACTGTTACCTTAAAGTGAAGTGGATGAACCCCTCCTTTCAGTGCTATTTTATGTGGCTGAAGGGTAATGTTATACCCAGTTTGCCTAAAGGTTTCTCACCTGCAAAACTCTGTGTCAGTTCTGAATTAATTCCACCGGGAGTACTGACGTCCCTTCCTTACTGGCTTTCCAGCTCCTTCCTCAGTTTATCCAACTAAGGAACCTTATGTTTTGAGAGTTTGGGGGCTTAGGGCTGCCATTTCTTCTTATGGTCACCTCAACTAATCTAATTGATGCTTATTAGCTTTTCTGCAGTTATCTTGATGCAAAACCTGTAACTCACTTGAAACTTGATAATTACGTATCAGACCTGAAATTACCACCAATCATATCCTACAGTTTTTTCCAGCATGTGATTCTGCTGCAATGTCTCCGGGAACACATCCTTACTTAGTAACTGGTAGGGTACTTGCTAACTAGGGTACTAGTGGTGAATAATGGTGTTGGCATTTCTAATAGTCTTCCTTAATCTCCCCCTTGCTTAAAATGCTGGCATTCCTGGAGGGGTGCTATGGCTCAACACCCAACACTACTCAAGTCCAATGGCGATCACATGCACCCTCCCCTCTCCCCCCTCAGGTCAGCCAAACCAACTGGACTGGATTCCAAACTGAAAACACCAACTCAGATATTTCTCAAAGGAAAACTGTTGTCCTTAAAGTCTTACAGAAACTTGTTTGCACACACAGATAAGTGCAAAGGTGAAGTAAGGTCTATAAACTGAATTATAATATATTTCAGGAAGAATTTTTTGTTATATTAATAAAAATTATTGTTGACTCTTTAAAGATTAACTGGGTTATTGAAGTCCTTCTATTACCATAATAAGGTGAGAGGCTGAAACTTCTAAAAGTGAAGGGACTCAACAGTCTGTCTAAATAGATGTGTTCTTGTTCATTATTTCCCATTTAGTATATAACACAATATTTTATCTACCAAATAGCTCAAAAACTTATATAAGGCAAGCATTATGCCATTAATTTATCTCAATTCTATACTATAAGTCTTTTGAGAAAGTGTGGTTTTGCATTTACACTAGTGATTAATATTTTCATGCCTGCCCAGGTTAGTATTAGTAGATTTTTCCTTTCTAAATGGCAGAACAGGAGAACAGTTTTTCATGCACAGTAAAGTTCCACACAAACATGGAACCAGTAGTTCACTCCCAGGTGATCTGCCATGAGGACGTATGTATATGGTATCTCTACAAAAAAAAAGTGAAGGTGTTTATTCACCTCTCTTTATCTTACTTACCTTAAGCAAAATCACGTATGTAATACAAATGTCTGGTATCTTTCATTAGAAAAATTCAAACTCTCCCCTTTGACTAAAGAAAAACAGAAGGAGTTTAGCTTCCCAATTTGGACACTTTTTTTCAGTGATGGTAAAAAAAAAAAAAGTCAACCACTCTTACTTACTCCTTCATGTTCCTAAATAAAATTTCTGCCATAGTACAATTATGAGCTTTGTGCCTTTTATTTCATAGATTGCCTCCATGTATCTTATGCCTTAGTTGATGCCTTTTATCATATTTCTTTTTCAGGTGAGCCTGACTGCCCATTGCCTCAGTTAGAGTCTAGTGTGTGTGTGTGTGTGTGTGTGTGTGTGTATGTATATATGAAATCAACACAGTTCTTGGCATTTGTCCTCAGGATTATTTAAAGAATGCCTTATTTCAAGAAAAGAAAAGTACCTTTCAAAACATATCTGAAATTATTATTTCAGAATATAGATCAGAAATTATTTTAGAAAAGTAGTAGAAAGAATATAGATTTTGTTTAACCTAAAAATACTTTTTTCTATGTCTAAAGATAAACTTGTAATTTCTACTCCCTTTACAATCTGTCAGGAACAATACATGTCTCAGTGGTGTGCTTTAAATGAGTTACGTTCTGGATATGCCTGGTTCTCTGATTTGGTTATCAAGGGGATCTACATAGCTAGGTTAATGTTAAAATGCCCACATTTCGGTTAGATAAATGCCATCCATAGAAGTTAATGAAAGAACAACTTGATTTTTCAGAACTTCTTCAAGGCAGCATGATCAGATCTGTGCTAATTTCTGAATTTCAAAATCATTTGGGTTTCTCTCTCAGTCACCCAGGGACAAGGAGACAAAAAAATACGTGATCATTGAAAAATTCTGCTATTTAATAGAAAGTCTTAATAAATAGAGTAAATGGAAAAATTTTGAATTTTGAAAGTGATACATTTCTTTTGAATTTACTGTCAGAAGTTTGCAGCCAGTTTTGACTTGCTCCCACCCATGGTTAAAGGTACTTTAGGCACACAAAGCCCAACTGAAACTCACAGAATTACTTCAAAGAAAAGCAGCATTTGCAATTTTTCTCATTCAAATAAAAGAATAGAGAGATAACAAACCACATGTTTGTTTGCTGAGTGTTCTTTTGCAACATTGCTTATCTGAGAAAAAGCAGCTGAAGATTATAAAGTCCTAGAGTTCCTGGCAGTAGGTGAGATGAAGGCAGCTGGGCAGTTTCACTTTTGTTGAAGTATAACTTAGACACCAATTTTATCACTGGAGGCATGGCCTTTGTGTTCCCTTTAGAGTCTTCTGGATCATGGGGTATTAATACCTTAGAACTCTATAATGATTACCATTTCTACACAAGACAAACCAGTACTAAAAGTACAGCTCACCAGGTGCTACGTGGCCTGAAGGCTGGTCTGGCTACTTCCAACACTCTTATGACCTCAAGGCTGCAGGGAGTTGTCCCAAGGCCAAAAGACAAAGCTGACAATGGCAGCACCAGCAGCATGTCACTGCTGCTCTTTTGTCAGTGCCTGGAGTCCTCCTCAGTATGCCTCACCCATAGCCTGTGCGTGTGTTGAGGTGAGATCTCTGCCACTGCTGTCCCTTCTCTACCCAAAGGAATTGGGCTGGGAAAGGGAAGCTGACAGCTCGTAAGAAACACGGACACAGAAAGTTTTGTAGTGCAACTGTCCTATCAGTGTTGTAGCACCTCAACCTTTTGCAAATGTGTACATGTGTCATATAGACAGCATGGATTTGGACATTTTCTGATTAGATTGATTCCTCTCAAACACCTGCTGGTGCTCCCTAGATCCCACAGAGAGGAGAGAGCACTGCTCACAGTTGCTAATCTGGCAACTCCACATCAGGGTCATGGCTGGGAAAGGGAAGGGAGACAAAGGCTTGTGTGTCTGAGTCAGCCTTTTGTCCAGCCCTCTCCTTTACTGATAAAAGCCCTGCAGCCACAATCACCTGGGTCACAAGCCTCCACAATGTGGCCCTGCTTTGGCTTACACACTCTTCTTGTAGTGACTGTTGCCCTGAGTCCTGTGACTGTTGTGGCACAGAGTGAAAACGATGTCACTGGAGATGTCTATCCCCCTCTGTGGGACCTGGCCCCTGAAAACCTGCTGGATTTCCCAGTAAAGGACAACAAAATTGTCATCAGCGCTTGGAACTATCAAGATCGACTGGGAGTGTATAAGAGCTTGCTGAATGCTTCAGCCAAATATTTTGATGCATTTGGACCCAAAAACAGTGGCAATATTCTCTGGGGATTACCACTGCAGCATGGGTGGCAATTTCGTACAGGTATGAATTATTTTCTTAAGATGCTGACTCAGCAAAATGTTTACTAGACCTGCTTAGAGGCTTCCTTACCAAGGTTTCTGCCTCACAAGCCCAATACGGCCTCAGACAGTGTAAACTTTGACAGAACTGCCAATTTGAAAAAGAAAAGCTGAGTGAACACCCTTACCTTGCTGAGAAATAACTATTAAAATTCCTTATAGGAAGAGGTCAGAACCCAGATTTATGGTATAGATGGGCAATATTTCAGCTAACTAAAAATCTTTGGAAAGGCATTCCCAGTTGCTTAAGTTCATGTAGACAGATTTCAGGGCATGCATTCTACAATGATGTTCTTAAATTGTTAACTAATAGGCTTTTATTTCTGTTAATGCTACAAGCTTCTAGAGGTGGTTTGAGTTTTATTTCTAAGACATATTTGAAAGTCCACATCTCCCTCTGAGAACCTATTTACATTTATTCTTCATGATCAGTTTAGAAGTAGCCTCCTTATTTTCTAAATATGTTTTTTACAAAAATTGACTGTTTTTTCTGTTTGTTGGTTTGGTTTGGTTTTTTGTTGTTGTTGGTTGGTTGGTTGGTTTTTGATTGCTTGTTTGTGGAGTTTGTTTGGTTATTTTGTTTTGTTTTGTTTTAAATTATGTCCAGATTCTAAGGGTTTATCCCCTAATAGCTGGTTGTTGTCTAGGGCAGTCATTCTGGTTTTCTTGTTGTCCCTGCCAGGGGAGCAGACACAGAAACACATGTGAAAGGTTCCTTAAGGCTAAGGCTGCAATATCTTATCAGGGGTAAACAAACACATCTGACTGCCTGTTGTTTTCTTTATTGGATGCAACCTGTAGTTACATGTGGTGGTGGTTTGGGTGACACTGTAGGTTTGAGAGAAGACGGAGGTCCTGCACCTGGTGGTGAAGGAAGCGCTGCCAGCATTTAGTCACACCTAATGGAAAATTTACTCTAAGTCAAAATGAGGAAAACAACAGTAAGAAAAATCCAGGCAGGAAACTAGCTGGCAAACAGCAACAAAAAGAATTTGGTTGGCGTTTAGGCAAGCTTTTTCCTCTTTCCCTTCTTTATTTATACAAAAAAAGACCAGATGAAATGTGTGGCTGGTACAGTGCAAGAATTGACCCAATCTGTGGCAGAGGCAATGATGACTGGATGCAGCAGCTGAGTGGTGACCTGCTGGAAAGGAGGAGTTGTAGAGTATGGCCTCATCCACAAAGTGAGGATGTGCCTTGTTGCAGTGACAAGTAGAGACAAGGGACATAGTTTGTGAGGGGAAGATTTGCCCCTGGTTGCATAGACAGGTAAAGATGTACTGTCACGTGCCAAAGAGTCATAGGACTGACACTTAGACAAATTTTTTTAATTTACATGACCAGAAGGTTAAAAAAATACTAAAAGGAGAAATATCGCTTAGCTGGAAGTAGTTTTGCAGTTAAAAAAAAAAAAAAGTGAGCATTTTAAGGATAAATGGATAAGGGACAAATAATAACATAAGTCTGGTGCATATAGTAGTGAGGTTAGCAAGGGCTAAACCTAATCCAGGTAGGCGGTGGGATAGATTAGTGATGAATGGCTGAAGCATTTGTATATGAGCATAATAAGCTTGGGCAAACAAAAGCAGGACTTGAGTTCATTATGCAAGACAACAGAATTTGAAAATATTACAAAATTTGTTGAATTAACAGTTCTGTCTTGTCATGAAAGTTATGTTACTGAGAGAATATTTTTATGGAGATGGCTCTGTATAAACCATGAAGAACAAGTGAAGCTGTTACTTAATAAGTGTGGTACGAAGATTTGTGATAATCCACTCAGGGACATAAAAGGAAATCAGTATTTTGCCTACATTTACAGTAGAGACAATGATCTTGAGACAGCATAGCTATTAGGAATGAGATTGTGGAGGCAGAAATTGTCACTTGAGATAAAGCTAAACTGAGAATCCTACCTACAGAAACTGAGGAAACTGGCTAGACTCTATCCCCACTTCACATACAGAAGTGCAAATCCAGGATCAGGAACTTTAAGATTCACATGGTATTGTATATCTGCAAAGCAGGAAACATTGTGCTTGTACTTAAGAAGAAAAAAGGAGATAAGAGCACATATATTTATTTGTCTTATATCAGCAGTAAACAAGATATTAGAATAAGTATGGAGGAAAAAATATTTAAGGACATGGAACCAGATAGAAAAAGGGATAAAGCATAGGTTATGTGAATTGAAAGTAGATTGTGTCAAGCTAATTTGATATCTCCTTTCATGATACAAATGTTGGGGTTTTTTCAAAGTTCAGAACTGCATTTACTCCCTTTGTAAAAGGAAAGCTTAGAATGAAATTTTTAAATGCTACAAGACAGAGGAACTGCAAATCTGGTAAAAGAACACCTGAAGGAGAATTTAGTGATAACTGTTGCTAAAAGAAATCTGCAGCTAAGTGGAGGATGTGTTAGGAGCTCTTCATCAGCAAGATGAGAATAACTACATTTAGCACTTTCAGTAACAACATTTCCACAAATAAAAGTGGAGAAATCTTGTTGATGAGGTTTCACATAGTTGTCAATAACACAGCTGGAAGGAACTATCAATACCGATTAGCTTGGGTAGACCTGAAGACTGAAAAAACAATGGTGTTAAGCACAGGGAATAGGAGGAAGCAGAGACAAGAAAAATGATGTAGAGATCTGTAAGTTCAGTTAATGCTTCCAGCTCCAATTTCTACATATCTTATAATTATCAGTGATACTGCCTGAGAAACCTTAATTTTCCTGAAACACCAAAGCTAACAATATTTGGTAAACCTCATGTACAATTCTTTGCAACATGTTGTCTTTTTCTTCTTATCCTTTATCCTTCCCATTCATCCCCTTTGCACACCAGTGATCTATTGCTGCCTATTTTTTGACAGTCTTTGAAGTAAAATTTTGAAAAATTTAATCTTTCTGTAAATATTAAAAAATATAATCTTCATTTAAAAAATGGGTTGACTTGCAACCCTCAGTGTTGCGAGTTCATATCCTCAGTGCTTGGCTACTGAATGATACAGGTTTGAGTAGCTCGCACGCCCCAAAGCACTAGCTCTGCCCAGTCAGCTGAGGAGAATAATTAGGATAATTTGTATGCACAATCTTGAGTGTAAGTATCAGAAAATTTGGTTTGGTAATGAGGTTTAGTTCTAATCTGACAGAAATGACACTGCCATTATTCAGCTGATTCATTGGAGGGCAAGTGCTTTGCAGGGCAGTTTGGGAGCTTCTGGAATAGCTCAAGTCGTTGCACAAGGCCATAGTAGTTGCATGTCATGCACTTAATGCAGACTTCCCGACACTCTGCATGACAACACTTAATGTACACGTATGGCATTCTTTTAGGACTTAGGCTATTTCTTCATGCCGTGTGCTTAAAGTAAAATATTCTGTCATGAGTAATTGTGAAATGTCTTGCACGTTTTCTACAGCAGAGATGCTTGCAAACTTTGCTAATTAGTTACAACAATGTTTGCGTGCTTAGCTTCACAGTAAGGCCACGTTTGTCTGTGTGATTAAGCTGGAAGTGATTCTGTATCACACAACCTAATTAGGTGAGGCAATTACTAGTACATTTAGTTTGTGCTATTTTGCTTGTTTAGCAGCTCTCCTGAACTAGCAGCCCTACTTCTACTAGAAATGGTGCTTCAGCTATGCATGTTCATGTCTGTATGAGAATGTATATTTATATGTCACTAAAAATACTGTGATGTCCTGATTTCAAACAGTTCAATAAATTCCCAGAATACATTTACAGTGAGGGATAGCTCAAAATTTAAACATTATCAAATTACTATGCAATGAGAAACACAACTACTTTAGGACTTTAGTTTATGAAGCAAAGCAATAGTAATTGTTTTGCTCCTCTAACCAAAAGTCTGCCTGCTTTATTCCTTTATGTCTCTTCCATCTCAGTGGGATTTCTTGTGTGAAAAGTTTGAGAAGTATTTGTTGTGTTATTTCATTTAATTCATTCAGGTAGGTTAGCAGACCCTTCTGGTGTGACTTCCTGTGGCTATGAAAATGGAGAGATCCTGTGCCAATCTGTAAGAAGCTGGTGGTCCTGTAAGTATATGCTGTCACACTGTTCTTCTACAAAATAAATTAATGTCCTAGAAAACCAGCTGAAAAATATTTCTTCCCCTTAAACTTCTCTATTACATTATAATTTCAGTACTATGTAATTCTCCAGTAATTCTCCATCACAATCTTTCAACAAGACACCTAAGTGTGATTGGGTAAATGATAGTTAATTGATTTTGACTACTTATTTAAGGAAGGAGAAAAAAACCCAACCAGTCTGCAGCCTTAAAAATATTTATACTGCAAATATTAATGTGAAAATGTGTGGGAAACACTATGACAGGTATATATATTTGTAGATATTTGCAGTTTACAATTAGTCCAGAGCAGATTTCTTCAGTTTAGATGCTTGTACTTAAAATTAAAACTTTGTGAGAAAAGCAGGAATCTTTATGATTCTTATATCATCCTTGGTTCTTCTTCCCTTAGCATATTTTCCCTCCATCACTCTTGTCCCTTGCTCCCTGAGCTTCCTTGATGTCCTGTTGTATGTTCCCCTTTTCCCCAGACCTGTCAGTAGGTGTGAGCAAGCAGCTCTGTCCCTTCCCTGCCACATGAATGTTTTTCCTTCAGTGGCCTTTGGATTAAGCTTTTGGCTGTGAATCAACAGTTAAATGTATCTTCAAGTGAACAAAGACATAAGCATAGATAAAATTAAAAATGTAAATCTAGGGCAAAACTGACTGTGGTGCTCACTTGAGCTTTGGTTTTCCCTCTCTGTGTTTGGATAACACTAGTGCTCTGTGGGACTGCACAGCCCTTTGCAAGCAGGGGACCTTCCTGGAATAGAATCTTCCACTTTTACTTTCTCAGTGCTTGAATTCCTGCTGTTCATTTACTTCTAAATATTGCATGTTTGCTTGATATACATTTAGTTGCCTTCAGAAAATACAAACTCAGCTTTGATTTACCCTATTGAAGCAAGAATATGTAAAGAGTCCTTGAGACTTCATGGAAACTTCACGTCTCAGTGTTCTGAGGATATGAAAACTTTCATCTGGCTTTCAGAGCAGCCCTCTCTGGCACAAGTAGTCACATGAAACCAGGAATAAGTTTAAACCAGAAACTCACATCTAATATACCTCAGGTGTATGGGATACTACCTGCTTAAGAACATCAGTCTCTTTCCCTAGAATAATATTTAGTATACTTGTGTCATGCATTGTTTTATGCCCTCTAAGTCACCCAAGCAGGTGCAAATATATAATATAGGCAAGAACACTTAAAATAATATAATCACTTTGTGATGTGAGTTCAAGGTTTCAATACTTTTCATTAAAACAGTGAACAAGAAACACGAGCCAGTTCAGCAATGAGTGCCAGTGAAACACTATCTTCTCATCACTTGAGAATTTTCCTTTTCACTTCTGACTGGCCTTACATTTTCTCCTGAATTTTCAACCAGGTCCACATTTAGGAGCTGTGTCACATGAGACAAGGGGTTTCTTTTTATATACAACCCTTTATATTTGTTCAGTCAGCACCCCCAGAGAAGCTGAAACCCTTGTGCCTGACCAGCCTGTCAGTGCCCCATTATGGGGTAGTCCACTCTATTGGAGCATGATTTGACCAACCTGTTTAGGGTCACACACCAGCAATGTTCCCACTTGGAATTGGAAGATATTTCCAGTTTTGTCAAGTATGTTATCTGCTTCTGGCCACTCCTCCCTTAATGCCCTTGAAGGACTCACACCAAATACTGTACTGAATAACACACTTTATTAACAAAGACACCGATGAACGCTGTGACAGGTTAAGGTTCAGAGATTGCTGTTGATAGTAACTGATTGCAAAAATTACTTTGAAGCAATATATTGACCAATTCTAATCCCCAATTAAAGCTAGGTAGAAATAATAATTTAGCTTGCACAGAATGAGGTTCTTGCCCAATAGGCATCCCTTTGGGGGAAGAAGACAAGTTCAGCCTGTTGACTCATCCAACTTACGGATGAGACCAAAGAAAGCCATCATCATAAAATAAATCTAAACAGATAAACTGAGGCATCATCCAAGCAATTTTCAGTGAGTAAAATATTTTTTAGCAGCAAAATTATTATTTTCCAGTAAAATATCACATTTTCCTTTCTCATAGGTCATGGGTACATAGAAGAGGGATTTTTAATAGCAACAATGCTTATGGAATACCCCTTAGTCTTTTTATACTTAGTTTGCAATTAATATTTGAGAGACTTTTCTTGTCATGTCTGTGACAGCCTCCAAAGGTTTAACTTTTTTCCATTAGTTTTTTTTCCTTTCCTGCAAAGTAAAGCACAGTGGAAGCTCATACAAGGTTCTTAAATGATGATGCATAAATGAACACTACAAATCATATCTAAATCAATACAAGTGTCATCTTTATTACATTTCAGTACATCTATTCCACTTCTGAACACAGTTGTATTTGTGGCAATTTGAAACAGTTGTGTTTGGTGTGGGAGAGAGTTCATTTTCTTATGTGGGAATTTTTAATTTGCTTGTGATTAACACCTGCTGCTTTTTAATTGTTGTTACAGGTATGAATTACTATCTGTCCATTATACCCTTTCTGGGGGCAGTGGAGGCTGGTCTCTTTGGGCAGCTGCCATATGAGATAGAAATATTGCCACCAGAGGAGCAAAAAGATGATTTCTGTTACAGTGTTAAGGACTGCTGGTCTCGCATGCCCAAGCTCATGGATGACTGGAAGGCCTTTTTTGAAGTAAATAATTTTTTAAAAATATGTTCATAAATTATACCAATATATTAGCTTTAAAAACTATTATTACTGTCATTTTTTAAGATTTAGAGAGCTTAGTTTGTTTTCAATAGCAGCGTCATATAAAAACAACAAGCAGGAAAAATGGAAAGCATAACATACAGTGAGTCAAAGAGAAGTAGGATAGGATTTTTAAAAGTTATGGAGTTTTTCCTTTAAGACAGTTCTGTATTTTGGTATCTGTTCCAAGACACTGTTTTGTATTCAATTATATTTGTATTCTTCCAATACTGCTTATATTAACAATGCAAAATAAGCCTGTGAGGTGGAACACTGCCCTTAAAAAGTGGCCTTTGGTTGGTTTTATAAGGTTTGTTTATTTCTTTCAACATCTAAAAACTTGAAAATGCTGAAACATCTTTCAGAAGGACACCTATTTATGCAAGTAGATATTATCTTTCCTGCTCACTCAGCTGTTCTCTAATCCCAAAAATAACAATATTTCTTACTTCATAGATTTAATAGCTATTTTTATAGCTAGACTACTGCAGTCAATATTTTTTATTGGTAGTCAAATAATTGATAATGAGCAGGAATGTTAAACTGTAAGTTCCCCTTAAACTGTAAGTGTGTGAAAGTAAGTCTTATTCTTAAGAATAAGACTGGATTTGTCTTCATAAGATCATTTTTCCCAGCATCATGTTTTAGAAGTTATTGTAAAATATCTACTACAAACAACCATAATGACAAGGATAATTTTCTTACGTTCAGAAGTTGTGGTCAAAAAAACATAGATAAGATTTTTAAGATAATAAGGAGTCCCCTATTTCAGTACTGGCAGACAGATGCAAAAGTCCACTGAATTTTTGTAACCAAATACTGAAATTATGTGAATAAAGCCTTTGCAATGTTGAAGTTGAAGAACAGCAACTATCATTAACTATTCAAACGCAATTTCCTTTAGCTTATTATTTTGTGAGGTATGTTCTTATATAAAAAAATAAGAATTTGGTTTAAACCTCCTCTCACATTCTCTGCCCTTTTTGCTCCCTGTTGCTGCAGTATCTGTTATCTACAGAACACAAGGTTCTGAGGTCTGCCAGCCTCTCCTCCTTCAAACTGGACGATGCCCTTGGCCTCATGTGGAAGGCTCACACCTCCTCCATTGCTTATGCACTCCCCAAATTCCAGGACAGGTAAGGGGAATATAGCAGTGTCCATGCAGCATCTTTCCACCTCCAGGCCTCTTTGGAAGGATGGTATCCTAACAAAGTCTGCATGACCCCCCATACCTTAGGCACCTGCTCTTTAGGCTCTGCTCTTCCTTCCTCCCTCTCAGAGTGTGGAATGACCAGTGAGAGATGGCTGCCCAAACTGCAATGACCACTCAGGCTCTGGGCTTAAAATGAGATGCTGGTTCCCCTCTGGGAGCCAGGGCCTGATTCAGGAGCTGTGTCTAATCTGGAAAGAGGCAGGGTTGCCAGGGGAAATTGGGTACAAAGTACCTAAGGAGGCTTCAAGTGACTGTGGTGCTGAGGCTGCTCAGGATTTTATACTGAGCAAAAACATTTGGGATAAATTATGAACTAGTGTATTCTACAGGAGAGTTCAGTTATCTGCCATTTTTTATTTTCTTCTCTTTCAGCTTAAAATATCTCTCTGATCCAGAAGCAAATTTTGGTGAAGACTGGGCTAATGCTGTAGATTTCATTGCCGCCACACACTTCAGTACAGACTTAGTGACCACAAACGAGTTCCAGGCTTTCCTGCCCCAGAGGATGCTTGTTAAAGGGGATGTTCTCCCATCCATTAGTGACTTCAGTCCAGAGCAAAATAAGGTCCTGGTATCACTGAGAGCTCTTCACAAAGTAAATAAAATGACAGGTATGAGCCTGACATACAGATGTCTGTTGTCCATAGGTATTTAATATCTTGTTCTCTCTACATACCTTTCTCCATACGAATACAGTGGGTGTTTGATATAAAGTATTATAACACATCAAAAATACAACCATAAGCAAACAACACACCAGACAGCAAATGCTGGTGGGATAACACTGACAATATGAGGGATTTCAGTGAGAAAAAAAATATATTGGGAGCAGATGATCTTACTCTTTCTTTTCCCAGTTTTCACAGGAACTTTAAAAACAGAAACTTTTTTTGTCAGTTGCATCTGAAACTATTAAGACTGTAAATTGAATTATTAGACCAGTTGAACAAAAACAAACAAACAAAAAGTAAATTATCATGAGCAACAGTTTTTGTGCCCACAAGTGTTCTGGTTTCAGTTTTTGGTTTTCTCTCAGTGTTTGATTTAACAGAGATCTGTCCCAGCAGAACTGTATCCTTAGTCAATGCTGTCTTCATTGTATTCACCAAAACAAATCGTACATCACCATCCAGTGGTGCAACACAGAATTACACTCTCCTGAAGATTCAGTTCTTTCATAGATTCTTTTGGGTTGGCTATTTTTGTTTGACCTTTATGAAGCAAAGTTATTTTGAATCTTTAAATTAAAATAGGATGTAAAAATACACTGAAAAATTGGCATGCATAGCTATGACACTTGTGATCCTTTTCTATCTGTACATTTCCCCAAAAAGTCTCTCACCAGTTGGATTTAAAGCTAAAAAAGATGTGAAATAAAGCTATGCAGTGCTATGAAAGAACATTTTCCCATCACATTTTTCACATAGCATTATTTGTTGGAATCTGAATAAGGGTCTGAACAGATCTATTGCCTGCTTGGCAGCCTATGACACAGTTCAGGGTTTCTTAACATACCTCTAGGAAGGGAGAGGGGCAGAGCAAAGAAAAGCATGACCAAAAGGACAGGAAGGAGGGATGAGAGCACCAGGGTAACACATCAGGTGCGGACAGCACTGCAGGGTGAGAGGGAAGGATGTACGGATGTTGAACATCATAAATGGAAGGAGAGAGAAGTTTCATGCAGGTGCAGCCATAACGAATCCTATAGCTGAAATCCCTTGCTTTGCAGGTAGAGATTTCCCTGCCTTTGCTCTAAGGGACGAGCTTTGAATTCAGCTGAGAATTAAATGCCAGCTAATTCAGCCTGGTAACTAATTTGCAGATCAGAAAAATGAACTTTAAAATAAATTTGACTGCATCTAAATTCACAGCCTCAGCAGGGACCTGAAATAACCTACCTTAGTGCTCCAAAACACAGGTGACAAAATATACTGGTTTTTAAATACGTACTGTGAGAGACAGGGTTCTCTACTGGTACTGCAAACTCCAACAGCAGATAGAGGGTCTTATTACCTCCTAGGACAGGACCCTGTCCAACCCAGAGTGAGACTGGATTTCTTGATTCAGAGTTTGATTACTCTTTATTTTTGTTCACTTGCCCCTGCTAGTCCAGCAGGAAGTGTATTGAGAGTGTTGTGCTGCTTCTAAAGCTTTTCTATTCATGGACTGTTGAATCAACTTTTTACCCAAAGGCAGAACAGGAGGAGAATAAATTCTTCTTACACTAGACATTTTTACCCTCAGATTTCCCCTCTATCCACTCTAAAGATGGGCACTGAGTGGATGAGGAGTAAACAGTGACTATCCTGCAAACCCGTGCTAATGCTAGGCTGGGTTGGCCAAGCCACATGTCCTAGAGAGCCACTGTTTATTACCTGGACAAAAGTATTAAGATCATTTACTTCCTTAGCTTGAGGTCTTAGCCGGCAGAAAGTGAACACTCTTTGTTTTAGAGTGAAAAAGAAGGCAGACCTGACTATAACTCCCAGGCTACTGCTCCATAAACCATGGAGCTACGTGCCAGAGCAGACAGAGACCTTCCCATAAGTCTTCAATCATTTCGACCTGCAACCCTGGTGACAAGGGAACAGGCCCCGTTGTCTGTCAGTACAAAGGACCCTGAGCTGAATGAATGATCGGCGTCTCTCTGCACACTTGTAGACAATTATCACCCCAACGGCAAGCTGCAGCTTTGTCCACATTTCTGTGTCCCCGTGAGAGTGTTGAGCGCTTGTTGCCAGATGCGCACTTGGTCCCGGGTACGCCGCGAGCTGCATGCGCTCCATGCTAAATTGATATGTCGTGTTGTGTTTCTTTCCAAGGAGGAGTGCTGCTGAAGCTCTGGCAAAAGGCTATGTCCACCGAAGCAGGAAGACAAAAGGGCCGAGAGCTGATTGAAAGCTTGTCTGGGAGCCAGAAGTTCGAACTCCTTGACCTAATAGGGTTTTAGGATTGTTTGGAAGGGGATGATTTGAAAGTTTCCAGTTCCTCGAGAAAGAGCGGTTCCAAGGTGGATTGATTGAATCTTTTAGCAGACGTGTCTGGTAATCTGGCTTTGGTAATTTCTTACAGCAGGATTTCCTGAGCAGCCATGCGTTTCTCTCCCTCATATGGAATCAATATTTTTAACCTTAATTTTCCTAGTTATCTCATTTGTTTAACTCAATTCCTTATAAATAAAAAACCTCACAGAAAAATCTTACTTTACTACTTTTTGTGGCTTTAGAAATAATGTATCCTAATTGGAGATAAAATTAAAAGCAAAATATATTCTGTTTCAGACTGTGGGCTTATTTATTTATTTATTTAATTTTTTTTTGTTTGGTTTGTTTTGTTTTGGTTTGGTTTGGTTTTTTTTCCCCTCCAGGCAGGGATTCCACCAGATATTTAATTACTTGATGATGATCATGAGAAACCTTTTTTTTTTTGAAGTTCTGGTCTAAAAGCAATGCCTTGACTGTTTCCCACCAAAACTGTTATTTCGCAGAGCAGCTGCAATCAAACTGGAAGCTTTCAGGCTTTTCAGATTAGATACCTGAGTACAGATAGACTCCCTTGCTCTGCTGTTTTGCAACAAGTACATGCCTCACGTGGTAAAACAGAGCCAGTCCCGAGCAGTCCTGACGCAAATTAATTTATTCCGCACCAGCTTTTACATGACAACAGAGATTTCTTGTACTTCATTCATTCCACTTTCTTCAAGAAAACTTTGATCTGTATATGAATTTATGTGATAATGTGCCCTGCATAACCACAGGTTGCTTTTCCATTGCCCCGTGTCTAATCCACTTGTTGTAGTATGTCATATATTGGATTTGGTTACTGAGGAAAAGCTGTATTTGCAATGTTTGCACTCCCAGTAGCTGGAACACTCAAACCCAAGTGTTGGTCCCAGTCTTCAGGGTGATAATACACATTTGGAATCCGTTATAACTTGAAAACAGAGGTTGTGGGGAGGTGAGTCAGGGGTCCTGCATACAGACAGGACTTGAGGTTTCTTGAGAAAGAAAGAAATGAATGAAAGATGTCTTTGCCCACAGCAGTGGGCTTGGAACCAGATGACCTTTCAGATCCCTTCCAATCCAAATCCTCCTGCAATTCTACGAAAAGAAAAAATTTTTTTCCATTCCATTTTCCCTGTTTGATTCGTCCTTTCTCCACAAACTTGCATGATATTTGCACTGTAAATTAAGAAATAATTGTCATCACATTGAGCAGTTAAACACCATTCTGTCCTTTAATGTCCCAGGACAAAGGTGTTAATTATTCATTGTCATGTAATGGATAAACTCTTAATGTACCATCATTAGCTAACAATTTTCAAAGGAAATACATTAATGAGGTGTAAGAAAATGTGGGAGTTTTTACCTTAATTACCTGGTTCATAGATCACAGTAATTAGATTCCAGCAGAATTTAGATATAATCCAAAAGTAATCACCACAGCTGCCAGCTGCTAAATATTAGGTTAGTTGTGCTCCAGAAAAGTTGGAAAAATTTTTTTGACCTTTTCTGTGGTTAATTTAGATTGAACTTAAGGTACGCTTTGAGAAAACAAAAGGAGTCATTAATACAAACTTTTAAACTGCAAACTGCTGCACTTGAGGGAGTATTTATAAAACACATTTTTAAAAAGCAAATTACTCCTTACCTGAATTTATGAAACATTAGGAAATATTTCTGAATTTTGAAAAAGTCTTCTTTCTTGAAACAGCATCAAGCATTTATGTATTTCATACACTTTGTCCTAATCCAACAAGACCAGTCAGGCAAAGACTTTAGAAATTGGCCAGCAATAAGTTTAGACAAAATATGAGATGGGGGATCCTTACAAGCAGAGTAGAGACAGATATCTTGAAATAGAATAGATGCGTGCTCACAGGAAAACTTCAGAGTATCAGAAACTAAACAGAGAAAAAAGCGTCAAGAGAAAGCTGTAGAGGTGTGGTAGGATGGCTTTGGAGAGGAATAGGAGAGCACTGAAAGAGCCTGCTTGCTAATAAGAGCCAACAAAAGGTGATGACACCCTAAGCTGGGGTTTGCCCAACAAGAAGGGTTCCCAAAGCAAAAAGGTTTTTGTTGCTCCCCATTAGTCTGGGGTTTGCTGCTCTCTTCTCATGCCTTTTACACCTGTGGTCTCTCTACTGAGGAATGGCTGGCATTAAGTAGGGCAACTTCTTATTTGATAGAGGTGGTATTTAAAAAAAGCAAAGCCACAGCTGGCTTCAGAAAGATAGTGGGTTAAACTTCTGTACACACTTGCAAATAGCAAGCCTAAGGGGATTGGAACAAACAGTTTGGGAGTGAAGAAGGGAAATTTAGAAATTTAATTGGTACATGATAAAGGAAGAACTTGGGAAAACAAAAACACACCAGAGAAGAGCCTGTCCATCCTCAAAACTTGGGCAGTAGTGCTGAATACTGTGCAGCACCCTCTCCACAGCTCACATTAGTCAGTCAGCTCCTTACTTCTGAGTGCTGTGCAGTTTTCAGTGCCTTTGCTACTGAGCGATCAGTTTCTGAGGAATGGTCAGAAGTGAGATTCTTGTCCCTATACTTGCGACACAGCTGCTGAGCCTTCCTAAATACTGTCCTAAACTTACATCACAGAAATACATAGGGGCTGAAGTTTCCACCAATTCTTCCATAAGGGGAATAGCAACTTTCCTAGTCCTTCTCTAGGAAAGGTGCCTGTGTCTTCAGAGAACAGCAGATAGGTGTCAGCAGGCACTTTAACTTTCTTAGGCATCAAGACATGGAGTTTACAGGGCAAACACCCAAGAAAGTCATTAGCAAAGATGTCAAAAACCTCTTTTTTCTTTCAAGTAGGAATTGGACTTCTAGGTTTTCCCTTCCCTATGATCCTAATCTGTGGAGAATTGGGCGTTCCCTTCCAGCCTACGCTCTCTAATGAATAATAAAGCACACTTTTTTTCTGATGGGAAAAATCGCACCTGGCAAGTGTGGAGGGAAGAGCATTCTTGCCCCAGGCAGCCTCTAATGTGGCAGATAAGAGGTTTTGCAGGGAAGCAGATGTAGATTTGGACTCTGACAGATAGAAACAAAACCAATCTAATCTAAGTATTCTAAGTGTTGTGCACAGCATTAAATACCTTCTTCATTTCTCAAACCCAAATTGTTCAGTTACTTTCTCTGACCAAGGCATTTTATCTGCCACTCTGAGCAGGGTTTGGAGGCTGTGGACCTTCAGTTGCTGCTACCAAAGGCAGTGAGATTCAAGATGCTGGAGACCTGTTATAACATTTCCATCACCTTAACCTCAGTGACCTCAGGAGGAGTACGTTTCCTCTCTGGTTTTGATATAATTTAAAAATATGAATATGCTTGTAGATCTGAGTCTAAGCTTATCATGGATTTAATTCTCTTTTTTTACAATGAGACACAATGGCCATGAGGTGTTTTAAGAACAATGTGCATGGCACAAACTGCTGCAGGCAGGGGCTGTCAAGGATCCCTTGGAGGGTGTTAGGGAGCCTGGGGCTGCAGACCTGCCTAACTGCACCAGCTGGAAAGGACTGCTTGGTTGGGAAGCATTGGCAAAGGCTCAAAATGGGGTTCAGAGGATGAGGAATGGAGGCAGAATCACGTAAAAATTTGTTAGAAGACATGTATACCTACTTAAAACAAGGGTAGAAAAAACATGATAATGTAAAAATGGTTTTTAACTTATTAATGCCTAATCAAACTCTCCAGGACAGAAAGAGCAATAAAATAAAATCCTTAATGTCTCTCACTTCCTTCTGCAAACTGTTAGTAGCTGTGGGAAAATGTGCATGAACTGTTTGTGTGTGTGTTTGCAGGAAAGGGCTGCAGCAGGTAAGGTGGACAGATAGTGGCAGTATAAACCAGGCTTCTGCACTAGTAAAGTAATTTCAGAATGAAAGGCTCTTTTTAGCTCTCCTTTTGTGTGTCATTAGGTCCCAACATACTAACAGATGTGACCACTGAACCTAAGAGAGCAGGCAACTGAAATAAGAGGGAAAAAGGAAAAGAGTCTTTTTGTTGACAAGGTAGCTGCAGTGCCACACGTGGGACAATCCTGAGCCCTGCTCAGATCCTTCCTCTGCACCATGTGGACCAGAGGAATTACAGAAGGGTGGGGTATTTACAAGAAAGGAAGATCATAACATCTGAGGTTGCCCTGGGAAGAGGTACTGCTTTCTGAGGCTGGCCTGAGCCTCTGGTTGCCAGCACTGCTTCATCTAGAGCCTCAGAGACAACGTCACAGAGACATGGGGATAAGGCACGTGGATGTACCAGCATTTCTCAGATCCTGGTGGAATCAGCCCCTTGACACACCATATATGTTCCCACATCTTCCCCAATGTTAACAAATATGAGGGATTTAAAGTTGCATGAGAAAATTAAATAGTCAGACTGAGCAATCCATCTTGGTACCCCCACTCTGGACAGAGCTGGCAGCAGTGGACTGGGGCAAGAGCAGCAAATGCAAGGCAAAGGCAGGGTAATCTCTCCTCTCGGCCTGCCAGCAGCTGGCAGTCTGCACTTATATCAAACCCACGTGGTTTATCAGTCCCAGAGAAAAAGAGTTGTGAAAGGTTATCTTAGAAAATACAAAAACCCAAGAAAAGATACAAAGTAAGTTTATCAAAGAGATTTATTATTGCAAAGCACAACAACACTCCCAGAACACAGATACATTAAGAAAACAAAGGAGGAAAACTAAAAACAAACAAACAGCAAAACCTGCCACAAATACATGAAGTAGAAGCAAGAGAATATTCTCTTCAGAGACTATCAGTTTTAACATGGTGTCAGGAAGTTGAAAGTTTATACGGTAAAGGTGCACCAAAGAATAAAAATGTAAGGAAAACACCTGGACAGTCTTAGAAGGGTTAGGAAAGATATAATATGTGTTAAGTGAATAAACAGTGGCTTCTTATCGGGAGCATTGTGGTAGATAAGTGTTCCTGTGACAAGTGTAATTTAAACAAAAGAGTTTTGGAGTTTAAAGAAGAATGCAGGGAGAAGATTCTTCTTATCTTCCCAGGCACAAAGGCTGGATATATCAAAAAAAAGTGCGTGTTGATCATCCAAACAGAAAATTCTGTCTCACGAAGGGCTTATGCACACATGGAGTGTTGTGGAAACAGCTGCTTCTGATCAGGTCCTCAGTGAGAACTCACTGGAAATACTTCTTAGCATTAAAAGAGATAAGCCTTTAAGCTAACAAGTCTGTGCAAAAGCTTATGCCAATCTTTTGCAAAGCAAATATCTTATTATTTAAATACACTTGTATTCTCTTCAGGCATAGCAATTGTGGTCTGTGTTCAACTAAAAATGGCTCTCCCTTCCTGAATGCAGTCTTCTTGAGCCTTAATGTCTGCGAGTGATAACCATGTCCCTCAAGGATTGCCATGACATTATAGCTTTGTCAAACATGTATTAGCAAACAGTATGAAATCACCGTGGCCATCTGTATGCCATAAGGGAACCACAATACTTATTAAGTCTTTAATATCGAACACAAGCCTTTTATTAGGATCTTTCTTCATGTCTCCTTCCTCCCCTCTGCTTTCCCCAACAAGATGGGATGTCCTTTCTTCACAGCACAAGGCAGCACCATGTTCTCTCTTTCATCCAGAACTGAATGCAAATGGCATTGTCCCACTGTGTCATGTAAACTGACCAGCCAGGACAGCTCCCATTTCTGTCGTAGGACATGGTGTTGGCTCACATGCTTGAGGAAAAGATGTGGGAGACATCTCTGCTACTTATATGCTTACAGAGTTCATTAAACTGCCACCTTTCCTCAGAACAATGAAACTCATTTGATTCTGTGAGGCTGAATATACAAGACAGAATTTCCATCACATGACAAGGGTGACAGAACCAGGCTCCTTATGTGAAAGGATCTATGCAAAGAAGAAAAATTGTTTCTTTGGAAGCATTTTGAAGGGAAGACTTTCCAGAAAGGGTTGGTAAGCCTTTGGGTTTTTCACTAGATCTCAAATGCTGATGTAGGATATCCAAAAGAATCTTAGGTTTGTTGGGAAAGTAACTGCATCCCATTTTGTTCACACCCATCCTAACACTTACAGCAACTAGAGGACACCTTGTTTTTTCCAGGCTATCTCAGCCTCTCCTTGTATGTCAGACTCTCCATGTCCTCAACTATTCTCATGGGCTTTTGTAGGACTCACTGCAGTATGTCTGCATCTTTCTTGCACCAGGGAGCCCAGAACTGACACAGCAGTCCAATGGCTTCACCAGTAGTGAGCAGAGAGAAGAATGACCTCCCTCTGCCTGCTGGCACATCCTGCCACCACAGCCCAGAAGGCTGTTGGCTTTCCTCTGCTTCTGTAGAAACCTGGTACTTTCCTGAAGGAAATCATGGTAGTAACATATCATACCTTTCAGAAATCCAGCAGATGACAATATCGCATTCAGCAGTAAAGTGAAAAAAAGAAAAAAAATCAGTAGAATACAAAAAATTTATTTTATTCACGTACCAGGCTGTTGAAACAAATGGGATGGTTTTGAGCTGCCAAAATAGACATATAGATTTTAAAAATGCTTAATATGTACTTAAAATACCCACAAGTGATGTGAGAGCCACTTTTGTACACACCTGCAAGCCGTATTAACCAGTGATATGCAAAACATTGTATGCTACATATGCATGGAATCAAAGTTCTCTAAGCGATATTCTTAATACTTAAATTGTAACTGATTTTAATGAGGATGAACATTTATATTGAATAAATTAATGTGAAACAATATTAAGAAATCTTAAATTAATTTGCATTAGTGAAAATTAATCATTCAGTAGAATTTTAATAGACAAGTCTGAAGACACTTTACTGTCTGATTGAAAAGACTTTTGCTTTAAACTATACTAAGGCATTTTTGTAGTTTTTGCTTTTTAACTCCTCAACAGAACTAGAAAAAGGGTATGTCCAGGCTTTCTAAACACATTCCCTTTCTCCACCCTGCTGATTTCTGGATATGCAACTCTGCTCAATCTTCTGTTGACTCTGGAAACCCCTGGCACATCAACTGTGTATTTATATATTGGTTCTTGATAGTTTTCCCTGAAATTCAAATCACTGCCACAGGGTTTTGGACCTATCCTAGGTGCATAGGGATGGCATGGACACTAATACTTCAGCTCCAGCTTCTGTCTACCATTGTGGCTGTATTTTCAGTGAATTGCTGAATATAATGGCTTTAGTGTGATTCTAGATATTAGTGGTACAAGGGGTTATGAAGATGGCAATGCTACATAATTTAGTCACTCCCAGGCCTTGTGAGAGGAGTGGCTTTGCTTTCTAGGGCAGATTACATGTTGTGCAATGGTACTAACTGTGCTTTGTTCATTATGTGAAAAAGTGGCAGAATCTGGCCATTTCCAGTTTTGATCCTTAACCTGAAGCACGTAAGACTGGCTAAAGAAATGTATGTCCACCTTAGACAATCCTTTATTACCCTTTCCTTCTCAAAAAAAAACCCCAAAGCCAAAACCCAAAAGAAGCAATCATGCAGTTGTTTCAGTAAAGGATGTTCCTTTTGCATACGCCCTACAGACGTTCAGGAAATAACCGGAATTTCAGGCGCAATAAGAATGAAGGATTGGACTTGGCATCGTTCTCTGAATTCACTAATAAATATGTACAGAAGAGTTTTGTCCCTTCAAAGGGTCATGAGACATTAGCTGGCTTGACTTCTTATTTAGGACAAGTAAGCAGTTTAGTTTCACAGGGGATTATTATAGCTAAATTACAGCCTTGTATGCTCTCCTTGAGTCAAGAAGGACACTTTCATGAGCAGATTTTTCTTACAGCTGTGGTCAATCTTGATGTGCAAAGGACACAGCTTCCTACTTGTTTCCAGTTAATTTCAGAATTATTTTCCTTCAGATGTCTCTGAAAACAAACAAAACATTATGACAGGGTGAAACAGGAAATTTTATATTTGGATTTAAAAATTGCACAGGGAGCACAGGTGAATGAGCTCTTGAGACAAATTAATGGCTGCAAGTTGGGGCTTGTCTGTACCATGAAATTGTTTGTCAGTACAATTACACAGCAATCCAAAGACTACAACAAAAATAAAGCCAATATATGACTCCAACACAGCTATGCCAGCAACTTTGCTTAAGTATGTGAAAATCTTACCATTAAATTTTTCTTTTACTGGTTAGCTTGTGCAGTTTAGGGAAATATTTAACCTTCACAGGACGAAAGAGCTCATTTAGTCAGTATAAACTGTGACTCCATCAAAAAGTTTTCCTAGTGTATCTCCAGTGTGATTACAACCATGGTGTCTCCTGTGTCATATTTTGGTCTGGCAGACACAGTAGAAGAGATACCTTCCTCTTGGGGACAGACTTTCCTAAGGATGTGCCCTGTGACTGATGCAACAGAGCTGCAGGCCTAGAGGGAAGTTAATTAATAATTTAATTAATATTTAATGGCAATGTGCCAGTGTGCCAGATTTCACCAGTAGGCTGTGTTCCCAGCTCTGCCAACTATAAAAACATGTTTGAACATGCCTGTGGGAGAATGGTAGGTCTTGTTTGAGAAGGAAGACCGTCTAGAACATCTACATAATCATGGTAGTCTTCCCTGCCCTGAGGGTCTATGAACCTTCAGCTACTTTGAGACAGGTCCTTTGAAGTCCTGCTTGAGTCAAAGCTAAGATTTGCAGCTCTTAGAGCAACACACTGCTTATTTGCCCCCTCTTGACTCTTCTCTCTGTAATCACCATTGATTGCAACCTGGAAAAATGCTTCACTTCTCATACTAGAGAGAAGTGAAAACAGCAGGCAGCTGAAAAATTATCTAGCCATGAAAATTAGCAAGGTAGATGATGCCCGCAAATCTGCATTGAAAGTTACTTAGGAAGGGGACTTTCAAAACTGCCGAGAACACACAACTACAGTCGTGGATTTGGGTTCCTCACTCCAGTGTACCCAAGGCTACAAAACCTGCAAAATCTGCCTCAACCATAGAAAAGACCAGAGGTTTTTCTATGAAAGAAACAGCTTGCTCAGAGGGTCAGTGGTATGACAGCTCCAGAGAAATGTCCTAGAAAAACAGTAAAAAAGGATTAATCAAGATGCACTGGGGTCAGAAAGGGCGATTTTCATTTGTAGCACTGTCTTTAGATTTCAAATATGAGGTAACCTGCATCTCAGCACAAACAAGGTAAAAAAATAAAGAAAAAAATTGCACCTTAATCTGTTTCATACAATTCATTTAAAAAAATTGGTACAAATGGAAAATAAAGAAAACTATTTTTCCTAACAAAACCACCTCAGCTGTTGAGTTCATGAGAACAGAAAAACACAGCTGTGTAGCTTTTTCATTCCTTACTGCATTTCCCTTTCTTTTCTACTTTTCCTATTTTGTATCCTATTCAATAAACACAGAAGCTTAGTTAGCTGAGACCATTCCTTTTCTGGCACTTGTGTGCAGTTCAAGTCCAGAAAGCAACCTCCTGAAACAGCCTGACAGCAGCACTCATTTTCAGCTCTCCAGGTGTCTGGACCACATTGTTTCTGTCCTTTTCCAGCCATACAGCTATCAGCACTGGAGACAGACTCCGCCTTTTGCAGGTTTTGCTGCTGAATTTTTTGTGATTGTTGCTGTTCCTGTTCCTGCATGCCTCCATCTCATTTTTGGTGTCAGGGACATAGGAGGAGACATTACAGCAGCACCAGAGTTATTCCAGTTCAATGATTGTAATGGACCTTTTATCTTCCCATTTTCTCACACCAGAAAAGCCACTGTTGATATTTGTAATACCGTCCAAAAGACT
Organism: Passer montanus; assembly: GCF_014805655.1. NCBI lineage: Eukaryota > Metazoa > Chordata > Aves > Passeriformes > Passeridae > Passer > Passer montanus. Next base: position 25,961,604 of record NW_024366591.1, on the reverse strand, counting down.
GTCAAGCTGCGGGCTTTCCTCCTTAAAAAAGAAGAAACAACTCATGGCAGTAAAGGAGAGAAACTTGTCATGCTGAAAAGAAAGCCACACATTTTAAATGCTTCGGGTTGGTGTGGGTTTTTTTTTTTTTTACTTTCGCTTGAATATTTTATGAAAGGTTAAAATATGTTAATGATGGTTGTTGCTATAGCAAACTCAGGCATCTGTAGTGAAGTCTCTTGCTTAATTGTTTGTTGTTCTGGAGTGATGAGGTCATGTTAACATCATTGACTCTCTGGGCACATTTATTCATCAAAATTAACATAGCAATGACCTGAGGCAACTCTCTGTTCTTTTTCCCTCCTGCTTGGGATGAGGACTAACTTTTTACTAGTATCACCTTGGCATGCTTCAGCCCTGATCATGGAAAGATTTTGAGAGGGTCACTAGTGGAACCCTGCAAATACTATATACTGATTTCTTTAAGTCTAGACCTAACTGCTGAGGCTTACTTCTGTATTTCATCAAAACTATTTTTCCTCCTAAGAATTCTATTTAAAAGTATTTTAGATCAATTGACTTAATTTTGATAAATCATATATACCAAATAACTAAAAGTAGATATTAATAAATGGCATAGATGTCCTGAGGAAAAGAGGCACCATAGGTGGGAAATGGTTAACTGATTAATTCTTCAAGAACTATTATGATTAGATATTAGATATTAGATATTTGACACATTTGATAGAAAGAGTAAAGATATTTTGGTGCATTATTATCCCGTATATAAGCCTAAATCAGCCAATTTGGTTATTTTATCTGTCTACATATTTTTTAAGACTTTTGCTTGTATTAAAAATTAATTGCATATGCTGTCGTCAAATCCTTATTTCCCAAAATGCTCACAAGTGCAAGTGTGGAATCTTGATAGAAACTTAATGTGCTAGAAAAAAGCCATAGCACAGATTTCTGATGTCTGGGGGAGAGCAGCCGGCTGGAGAAGCCGCATGCTCCTTGGCTGCCTAATGATTTCAGAGAGTGGGTATATCTCTCAACCATTAAGGACAAAATTTTTTGGGATTGCTTTATAAACCAAAGATTATCGAAAGAGAGTGATCTCCCTCAAGGCAGCAAAGGTCCTTTTCTTTCATGTTTTGCTAGTATCCTCAAAGAGGACAACTAATAAAGTGAAACCTTGCTTCCATTAACAGGGAATTTAAAGGCCAGATGGATAAAGATTTTGAAGAGCTGATGCCACAACAGTAAGTGGTATAAACAGATGCTGATCCTCTAGGCTGGTGTTGCTTCTTGAAAGTATGCTTTCCCCTTAATGTCTATGGTCAGAAGGGATATTTTAGTTAGAAGAGAGTTTAATTCTCTCTTTCTCAACTTCTTTACATGACAGAACCTCAATAGCACATGGACTGAGGAAGAAATGTGTTATGTGAAATATCCTACTAAGTTCCATTTTTAGTCTTTTCTGTAACTTCGGAGTCTCTCCGTCTGTGAGTAGGGGAAGATATGGCCACACACTGCCCTGGATGTTCTGCAGTTGAGCACTGCAGAAAAAAACCCACCTTACTTCATATTCACTATGTTGCTTAATTTAAACACAGTATGAATGTTGCACATAATTTAAATATAAATACAAAGTATATTTTGAAATTAAATACTTCATATTAAATCTCTGAAATGCAATATTTCAAGTTTTTCCTGAGTTTTCAAGGGTTTCTTGCAAAAGAAGCAGTTCAGCCAAATTCAAAAGCAAAATTCATAGAAGGTTCAGCTATGAGTGAAAAGAACTCTGACCACAGTTTCACTCATATTTAGAAAAATTTTCATCTGTATTTAGCTGGAAATGACACCTGAAGATTTTTAGAAATAAAGGCCGTCTTCACTGGCACATAAAGTCACTGCAGACTGCCAGAGCAGAACCTTGCAGATTTAATGAAAGCACAGATAATGCCCAAAAGCTATTAAAGCATCAAAACAGTCATGCACAACAAGGCATCCACTTCCAGAAAGAGGGAAAGGGCTGCATTCAGAGCACTATAATTTCAGAGCAAATTGACACAAACCAGAAAAAAGGCCTTCTATCCCCAGAACAATGATAGGTACTCCTTTAACAAAGGTGACATGGCTAAGAGGTCACAGGTGGCAGCTCAGAGAAGCCTTTTCTGCCTTATTCACAGGACATTTGCAGCAACAGTGGAAGTTCCCAGGGGAAACCTCTCTTGTTTTGGGAAGTGAGGATTACCAGCCAGTCTGAAAAATCACTCTGCCTGAACTTGTTTGCATCCACAAGTGATCCCAGCTTACACTCACCTTCTTCCTTTGGAGAGTGTATGGTCATTCCTAATGCTGCTGCCATGAAATACTTTTCTTATGTTTTCAATTATGTTTTCATCAATATAGCTGTAGTCATGCTCTTCTTCCTCTTCCTCTTCCTCTTCTGCCTCATAGTTTCTTGCTAGGCCTGAAAAATCAGCAAAAAATAACTCTAAGGAAATGGAAGACTCTGCCCTTGGCCTGGAGAAGAAAAATTGTATAAAGCAAAAAGACAACCATAAAAACAAAGAAATCAATGTTCTCTTCACTTTCATATTTTTCAGAGATCCTAAATGATTTGCTCAATTTCCTGAACAATATCTGTAACAGAACAAGAACGAAAATGAGCTGAGCACTTTACAAGAGTGTCTTCACTCAAGAATTCCTATTTCAGTTTTTGCATGTACTTGCTTGTACTTCTAAGTACTTCTAAGTTGACCATTTCCTGCTATCTATGCATGAATAACTTTAAAGTTTATTTAGAAGTTTAGCTGGTGTAATCACTAACAGCATAAAAGCAGGCAGATAAAATTATCTGACCATCTTCTTCAAGAGAAGAGCAGTCCACCTGCCATGAGTTGCATGTCCCATCCTTATCACAGATGCGCTCCCATGCTTTTGTGTTCCACTGCCTGACAAGAGGAGCCCTGCAGCTAGGGAATCACAGTGTTACCTTGGGGTTTCCTACAGACAAGAACCCCCCAGTTGCTTCTCATTTAGAAGGTGATATAACAGAGACATGGAGTTGAGAATGGCGTGAGGTTAAAATGACAGGTTTTGAAGTGCATTTCTTTACATCCACCTAGACTGGTCTGAAGCATCACTGAGAAGAAACCTTTCAGAAAACAGCATTGTTTTCCCACAAGAACAGAGATCCTCTTAGTGGCTCCAGCACTGTGGCAGGCTCTACTCTGCATCTGGGTACTGTAACAACTTCACTTTACAGGTCACAGTGGCTCTGGCTGCTGCCAGGAGGCCCCAGGGTCTCATCCCCTGCTTGGGAGGTCCACCTGAGGCTAGAGGAGGCTCTACAAGACATGTGGGACCACTGAACTCATGGAACTAAACTCCACAAGGATCAGTCACTGAGTGCTCCATTTCACCCCTCAGAGCCACCCCCACCCCTTAGCCCAGCCTGTGGTGGCAGCAGGACCAGCTAGAACTGAGATGATGGTAGTGATATCATCACAGATCTCCTGCCAAGGCAAATCATCCTTAGAGTTTATCAGGACGTCTCATAGGTCATGGAGCTGAGAGGATACTGTGTTTTCAAAGCCAAAAATTTCACTTGAAGTTGCAAACCAGTGTGCAACACTGTTGTGGGTACAGCTATTCCTGGCTGATTAATTTTCTAGGGCACAACCTGAAACAACTTACCGTAGTGTACTATCTGATCTCCCAGCAAGCCATGTTTGTCAAATGAAACCAAACTCCTCTATTAAGAATCCTCCTAGTCTTACACTTGCAACAACCATGTGTCCCTTCAACAAGAGAATAACTATAATTTCCCAGCAGTCTCCAAATCCCACTTGTGTTCCTCCTGAGACTCGCCATGACTGAGAGAGCCAGTCAGTCTGACTGAGACTGAAAGCTGGGTAAGAGTAATTTCTTTTTTAAGGTGTGATCCTTTCCTCTATAGGTATTCAAAGGCTGGAAATAAATACAAGGTTAATCAAGTATCTGTCTGGCCATACCTGTGCAGAGTTTATCACAGACCTATATAGCCATGAGTCCCTCACTACTGAATTAGCAAAGTATTTCCAGATCTAGGCATCAAAAGGAAAAAGAATACCAAAACAAAGCCCCAAACATTTGATTAGAAGAGCATGGAATATCTCACATGTGGCCACTATCTTGTTAATAAACATTTCCTGGTTTGTAGTTCATTTGCAATTTGGCTGTGCTTGATATCAGTAAAAACAAACTAATGAATAAAACAGGCACTGAAAGAATAAGCTAATCCCTGTGATTCAGCGAGGGAAATGTTGTTTGTGCACTTAGACTTGCTAATACGGATATAAGGTACAGATTGCTCATGGATGGCATAGCCAGGCTTTCTTCTTTCCCAAACACATGTAAACAAATTGATACACTTTTAAGCAAGAGAGCTCAAGGAGAAAGAACGTTGATGTCATCAGGCCAGAATAAATCACAGCTGTCCCCAGTCCCAAACCTGTTCAGAGTTCCTTTTCAAATGTATATATTTACACTTCAATAAAGCATTAAGCAATTAATGAGACAAGTCCAAGGGAATTCTGAACACTGAAATCAATGCAGTTTTCTTCCCTGTTTGAAAAAAAATCTATTAGCCTCAACACTGGATTACTGAATCAGATGGGCTATCTCAGTCTGCCAAAAAAACAAGGCTTATGTCATCGTGCTGTCCATCCATCCATCAATCTCCTCAGTACTTTTACAAGTTTATTTCTGCCAATTTCAGTCAGATTTGAAAAGGGGACAGAAGTCTCACAGTGGTTACTAAAGCTAGAGCTGAATTAGTTCCTCTATTGAAAGAGAAGTGTGCAGAACACAGCTGTTATCCACTCCATTTGGCAGCAGACAGCAGGATAAATCAGTCTGTGCATATTGGTTGGCCACTCAACACACACATAGCTCCAGACCTGCTCTTTTTCTTTTGATAGGAACACTGCAAGGAGAGTTTTGGTTATTATCAGGAAAGACAGAGAGGAGCAGTAGGGGACAACAGTCCTGAATACTTATTAAATAAAATTTCATTAATTCTGCTCTTCCTGGAACAATTTGTGTAATTATATTTGCCTTTATAGTGGAAGGCTAGTGCTCTGCAGACTAAAAATTTCCATTAATTTCACTTGTATCTTTGAGTAAGGAGGATGTATTGGCTTTTTCTCGGAATATGCTTGCTGATTTACACAAATTTCAAGGTCAGAAATAGTTGTTATAAGTCTCCATTTTGCCCTTCTTCAAAAGGTAGGCAACAGAAGTGACCCAACTCATCAATACCCTTGCTTGAAAGAAAAAAGAGCTAGAGGCTCATGTACAACTCTGCACGCCTGAATGCCTCTAGCTGTGTGACCATAACATAGTTTTATAGCTGTGGTAAATATTTCAGGTCAGTTTTAACTCTGCATAAATTAACACCCAATCACACAGCATTTATTGTTTATTTATGCCTAACTTGAAAAAAACAGTTGTGAAATATTCTACATAATAATGTTATGAACTCAACATGGTAGAACCACATCCTTATTTCTGCACATCACTTAAGTAAAAATGCACAGAACCAAAGGTATATGCACACACCAAGTATTTTTATGAGCAGCAGCATTTTATTTGCTGTGAGCCTCGTTCTGATGCTCCTCAGTGCTAATGAAAACTAATTCTTTAGGGAGTGCTGCTGAAAGCTGATCAGTGATAGAAGAATCAGAGCCCATAAAACTAATGGACTGTTCCTTGAGCTGATATCCATCAACCATTACTTCATGTGATGATGTAGCATATCTTTAAAAACTGTTATGTGCCACAATCAAAATATTTCACATAAACTGTAGGGTTGCATTTAAGGTATGGGTAATATTTATCTTCCTCTGGGATCTCCTAAACTAATGTTTGGAAAAGATTAGTCTGAATTTCTTTAAAAGAATCTTAAATTTCCTGAAATAGAAAACTGTTGACACTTTTCACTGTCCTTTTACTTTAAAATGTTTTTCTTTGACAGGTTTTTTTTCTGGTCTGTTTTGCTGGTTTTACTGAACTTTTTGAGACCTAGTTTCCACCGTTTCAATACTGCCTCATATAAAATAAATCCCCAGTGTAACAACAGCTCTTGCAGATGAGGAATTGTTGCCACCAGTTTTAAACAGTCTCATATTTCTTGTCTCATCATAAGGTCCTGCAAGAGGATGCAGACTGGGGCTCAGGGCACCATCAGAGATGTTCAAGTGCTGTTCTGCACAGGACTGGGGGAGCACAGCCAGCAGTGCTGCCAGAGTGACATGAAGATGAAATACCCTTTGCTTTAACTACATATAACACTGTCACACCTCCTCCTTGCAACCACCGATCTCCTGCCTGAAATCTCTGAATATTGTCACATTTAAATAAGTCATATCTAATAAACCAGTGAAATTAGAAGGATTCAGAGCCTGTGCTTTCTCTCTCTGACATAAAACAAGTTAGAGTTTGGATGAGAGCAAAGCAGATTGAAAACATTTCAATGTAGTTTACTAAAGTGTAGTCACATCCTATAAAATAGTATGATCTCCATATTTTAAGTAATTTTTTTGCCTTTTTTTAAACTTACCTCAGAAGATGTGTCAGCCAAGGATAAATTTTGTGTTTAGAAATGAAAACACAAAAAGTTTTTTGTTTTCTTTTTTAAAAAGAAAATTACAAGACCATGGGAGCCAAAGAATCTAATATCAGTTTTTCCCTAATCAAAGACTGAACTGAGTGGGGAAGCTGGAGAGAGTTGTCACATACACATACAGGAAAGAATTCCTAATTCATATTGCTTATTCCCATGCACCCAGTTTAGAACACTAATACGAAATCACTGTGATGTCATCAAAAAAATAGCAGCTTTTATTTTTTTTTAAAATAATTCAGAATTTTACATTTTGCTTTAAGTTTTTGGAGTTTTTATGTTTAGTTTATTTTAATATTAGTTTTCAAGCACAGTGCCATAGTCAAATGTATTGTCTTAACTAATGGGACAGCAAGCTACAGGAGCAGAAATTTCTGAAACCATCTTTGAAAATTCAGTAGATATATGCGCATCCTAAAACACAAATGGAAGGCCTAATCCTCTTTTTCTTTCTCCAGCCTACTAGCTTCCTAAATCAAGTGCCTAAAGACAGAATATATAAATACCTTCTCTAAAATATCCTGACATCAATGAACAAAATCAACATAAACACTGTTTTGTTGCAGACTATAACTATTCCAGAAACCTAAGCTGTGAACAAGAAGATTATGTAATATTATAGAAACTCCACTTAGAATAAATTTGAAAGATAAAGAAAAATTAATACAGTAGATTTCTGATGAGAGTTATTATCCTGCAGATATTGCTACCATTTTTAATTAATTCAAACTCAGTCAAATATAAGAAAATAAGATAATATCTTTAATGGCCTATTCAGGTTTAAAGGAAACAGAGGAAGAATGTTCCATTCCTTAGAATCAAGGATAATAAATCCTATCTTTATTAACATGAACTCTGTAAAGAAAGACAATAGAGGCTTTAAAATGGAGGAAAAAACATGTTTTTCTTTTCGGAACTATCTGGCCTTTGGTAAGAAATAGAAATTGTTTCTGTAACTAGGGGGGATTTTGAGAGTACAGATTCAACATCCTTATTAGGAATTTGAAACAGGTTGGTGTTTTGGAGGGTGGCTTAACATTCATCAGTAGAAGTTTAAAGATTAGTCAGTGAATGGTGCATTTCCTCCCACTCAAAACCTACAGGAGTGTGTCTGTGTTATTAGTCTTGACATATTTTCTAATTCATTATCTCTTGAATTAGCAGAGCAGAGTACACCCTCTGGAACAGGCAAGCTTGCTATACACAGCAGTGGACTCATGGGGATTCCTTGGCTGGCCAGGAAGAACAGTTCCATAATCTAATCCGCCCTCCTGTATAATTCTGCAATTATCTTTTAATCAAGCTAAATAATTTTGGACTATACTAACATAGAACTTTCAGAAAAAAACTTTAGCTTTGATTTGGATATGTCAGCATACAATCCGTCACTATTCTTTGGACTGGATTACATCTGCCTAGCTCAAACTCACACTGTATTCTAATTTGGACAGAGTTGGTAAAGGGATAAAGGGATATACTCCAAGGCAATTAAATAAGAAGCAATTTTCCAGTCTTGCAAAAGAAGTATCATTATGATACTACTTAATGATTTTCAGTGTATGTACTAAGAGAGGTACTAGGAGTTTGCTTGGAATCCTCAGTAACAAAATCTATCCTTTATCTGGTGTTCTGTAGATGGCCTAAGCCCAAAGAGTGAATATGATGAACTTCAAATGAACTAATTGCAATTTTCATGGGAAATGAGGCAGGAGACCTGTGATTGATGGGCTTTTGAATCAGATACATGGCTAAGAACTCACATGCATGGGAAGAGTTAGTGCTGTAAATGTTTGCAGTACCAGAGTCATGCAAGCCTCCAGCAGTCCTAACACTATTTTTTTTCTCTAATACTCTTGGTTATACACCAAAAGCTACCTGCAAAGCACAGGTCTCCAGCCACAAACTCGTGGAAATACATCAAAAAAAATAAGCCTGACTGATAGCTAAAGTTTAAAAAAAAATATGTCTACTAGAAGCAGGAGGAGTTAAATCATCAGTCTACTATAACCACTGATATATGGGTCTCAACCAAAAGAAAAGTAAACTCTGCTTTCTCAGAAGGGGTGTCACAGCAAATATTAGGATCTTGATGGAATGAGGGCCAAGGGAAATAGATCAAGAACAATCAAGAAAAGATATTTTCAAACCCGGAAAAGGCCGGGGATCTAAATGAGAAGAAAAAACGCTCTTCTCAATCAGATATTTTCAGAATTAAAAGCAAATGAAGAATTGACTAAGAAAAGTAGACCTGTGCTAGAAACTGAAAAATCACAATAAAAATCAAGTACTTTTTGAGACTGTGAAAAAGGGTTATCAATTACATATAAATAAGGCTTAATGGGGTGGACAAAAGACTAATGCTATTATCTCTGGATGAATAAAGAGAGAGAAGGTGGACAGATTTCAAGCAGGGCAGATGGGACAGTCAACGATATTGCATCATTTCACCATGGTGCTGAAACATGTTCAGCAAAAGGTCCAAACCTGGAACTGTTGCAAAATGTCCAAATCTGTTTTCTGGTGTCCAGAACCATGAACTGCATGAGCTAACAATCAGCATGAAGGAAAAGGAAGAAATCTTGCTGGTTCCAGGTCTCTGCCTGAAGAGCCCCCTGAGAGTTTCTGGGTCAGGATTTAATGGAGAGACCAGTATGAGTGATGCTGAGGGTGCCTGCTACAGACACAGTGATTTAATAACAGAGCAGTCAATGGGAACGAGTTTTCCTTAGCAGGTTTGCTATTGGAGGAGCAGCTGAGATGGTTGTGCAGCCATCCAAAGGGAGCTGAACAACCTGGAGAACTGGGCAGAGAGGACTTTCATGAAGTTCAGTGAAGGAAAATGCAAGGCCTGGGAAGAGTGACTGGAAAAGAGTTTTTCCAAGGAAAACATTGGGGTCTTCAAGACAAGCTGACCATGCACCAGCAATGTATCCTTGTGGCAAAGTTGTCCAACACCTCCTGGGCTGCATTAGGCAAAGTGGTGCCAGCAGATATCCTTTTTCCCTTGATCAACACTGGTAAAAGCATACCTAGAGTGCTGGGTCCAGATCTGGGCTCCCAGTACAAGAGGGACATGGATGTTCTGGAGCAAGTGCAGTAGAGGGTCATGAAGGCAATCAAGTGCCTGAAGCACCTGAAATAGAAAAAGGGGCTGAGAGGGCTGAGGCTGTTCAGCCTGGTGAAGAGAAGGCTCAGGAAGGATCTTACCACTGGACATCAGTACCTGGTGGGAAGATAAGAAGAAGATGGGGGCAGACACTTCTCAGTGGTGCCCAGTTACAAAAGAAACACAAGCAGAAACAAATACCTTCACAGTGGAAAGATGGAAATGGAAAGACCAAGTCTCCTGTTATTGAACTGAAGCTTTAGTAACAGTGGCTCCATTCTGCTTTTCTCAGCCCATGGAGCTCAGCTTGGAAACTGCTGTACAGTTCCTGTAACAGGCACAGGAAGTGACTCTATGACTTCACTTTTGCACAAACTGAGAAGCTGCATTCAGAAAAATATTCGAAGACTTTTCACCATAAAAGCACTTTGAGACTTCAGCCTGTGTCACATTTCTTGTCTGTGAGGAGTCTAGGCCAATAGAGTTAAGCACCTACTCGAGCAGTGGCTTTTGTGCTTATGAATGAGCCAGTCCTCAGCATAAATTTTACATCTGTCTTCTTCCTCAAAGAGGCATTGGTCACATTTTCTTCAGGTGTGTTCCCTCTGCTTCCCATGTCTGCCTCACCCCACAGAGACTAACCCAGGCAAATTATCCAATTAATCCCTGTAGCATGGACAATGGCTTTCAAAGTCAAGCCTCAGTGATTTACAGGAAGTGCCCTTAACAAAAAATGAGCACCGTGTTAACCTATGTTGGTATTCCTTTTCTTTTTGGGGAGTTTAAATGGAAGATACTGTCTTTTGTACCTGGCTGACATGTAAGCTTCACCATTTACCACTATAAAATCTAATCAAATCATTAAACAGTGGCAAAACAGAACCTGAAAAGAGATTTTTCAAAGCCACAAAATAACAAACCTGGAATTTTATTTCAAAGGTGCCAGATACCAAAATATCACATTGGTTTTGGCTGGGGCAGAATTAATTGTATTCACAATGACTAGCATAGGCTGGTTTTGTGCTGAACACAGGGTTGACAATATGGAGATTTTTTTTAATGTGAAAGGGCTTTTTATATGAGCAGGGCTTGCACAGAGCCAAGGGTTTTTCTGCTTCTCATACTGCTATGGCTGGCAAGAGAAGTTGGATTTTGGAACAGGTGACCCAAACTGACCAAAGGGATAGGAGCAGGAAGGGGGGACATTTGGAGTGATCTCGTTGTCTTCCCAAATCACTGTTATACAGGATGAGGCCCTGCTGTCCTGGAGATGGCTGAACACCTGCCTGCCCATGGGAAGAATTAATTCCTTCTTTTTCTTTATTTGTGTGAGTGGTTTTTGCTTTCCCTGTCTTTATCTCAAGCCACAAGTTTTCTGGCTTTTTCCCCTCCAATTCTCCCCCCATGCTGCTGGTGGGGGAGTGAGCAAGCAGCTGTGTGAGGCTTGGTTGCTGACAGGGGTTAAACCACATCACTTTCAATAGTCAGTCCACAAATAATCAATTTCCACAGCAATAAGGATTAGTGAATATTCAACATGACACTGTAATTCTTCTCCAGAAAAGTGGTTTATGTAGCTTTTAGAAGTTTCAATACACATAGTTCAAATAGACAATTCTTTTTAAGAGTCTTACACACTGAATGACAAGGAAAAAGGAGAAACTTTATAAGAAGTTCTTCTATTGATATCAATTATCAATTAACAAATGCTGTGAGGATGAATATTCCTGCTTTAGTCTTCAAAATGTTCCAGTGTTGTAATAAATGTGATTTTTTTCGTATTTCAAATATAACCTGTGACCAAGAGATCAATGAAAAAAATTTTTATATTAACTGCAAAGTTGAAATATATAAAATAAATTTGGATTTGTCCTCTTATGATCTAGCTTTTCAGCTTCAGTATGGTTCATTTCTGAAAAAGGAAAAACTTGAAAGATAACTAGAAATACTAGCCATCTATAAAAATTATGGGAAATACAAACAAATAGAGAAAAAACGTTAAAACAATTATTGGTCAAGTAATTTGCTCAGTATTATTTTGTTCTTCAAAATACAAAATTATGAGTTGAAGGCATCTTTATACCTTTAATGTAAATGGCTTTTTCATCTTATAACACTTTGGGATAGGTATTTTTTTAATAACAGATTATGTGTAAGTGTCACTGTAAAGCAAAAGGACAGCACATGTTTTTCAGTTGTCTTTTCCTAAAAGCCACTGAATATTCATGCTGCAGTGTCAGACAGAGTTTAATACCATGCTGCTGTTAAGAGCTTGGATGAATTTTCCTTATGGCATTTATGGAGGAAAACCAGAAAAGTTCCCTTTTCCTCCATCTTTGACGAAGCCACAGATTCCAAGTGAAATCACACAAGATACTCCTGTATTACAGATTTTCATTAGGGCTGGGGTCAATCTTTGTTATATTAATAGCTCAAACCATAAAACTCAACTGACCTTTAGTCACAGTGGTTTCCACTAGTGCAGCTTTGCCAGTCGTATCCTTATTCTCACAATGCACCAAATCATTTTGACAACTAACTTGCAATTCCAAAACAGCAGCATCTCGATCTGAGCACAATTTCTTGGTGGTGTCTACGTAGAAATTCTGAAATTAGATAGAGTAGCACATTAACTTTCCATGTAAATTGTTATTCCAAACTAATGTGACATGCAAGAGCAATATTCTTTGGGTTATTTCTATGAATTTTAACTGTGAATTTCTGTGAATTTTCTGTTTGTCAAAGTCATCAATGACATTTACCACAGAGGTTGTCTTTCAGGCGTGTACATCACAAAACAACATGACCAGGAGGCACTCTAGGTGAAGACATTACCTCTAAAACACATCTGCAGTCTTTCTTTTCCTTTTTATTTTTGGCTATATGGTGTCACACAAAAAAAAAAGGAGATTTAAGTATCCCTTTTGGTTGATTCAGATTACTTTCTGATTAACTATTTTTATTGTATCGATTGTCATTTAATGTGTTCTGTTACATATTACATCACAAACTCATATAAAGTCTGACATTTCAATTACATTTACCCAGTAGCATTCACAGCATAGTATAGTTAGACGATGGGAACATACAATTGTGGCATTATTAGTTATAGTTTTATTACATTGGAAAAAGTAAGTTAGATGGCTGTAATATTTACATCCCTTGAAATTCAAGCTTCATACACACCTTTCCATAATTATGTTGTTTTATTTTTAATTTTGAGGTATTTATGTCATAAATACTTTTAGTCAAATACATATTTTTAGCTGTGTAAGTAACAGTCAATTAAAAGTCTCAAAAATATATCTTTGGTGAAGCTCTACAGTAGCTGCAGTGTAGGTACAGACCAATTGCAATCATCAGACTAGAGTATATATTTTAGAAAATAATCAGTATAGATTTTTCCATTCAAAATCAAATGCAGATTTTTTCCTTAGCTATGACAAAGCCCATCCTATCAGAGAGATAAGGTCAAGTTGGTAAATCTGACAGTAGCTACACAGTAACAGGATCTGATCTTTTCAGAATCAACCCACAATTTGCGAAGGCTCAACACAAGCCCACGTTTTACAAAAGATTAGCCCTGTTTGGAAAAAGATATCAGCTAGCAAAGAAAGAAGTTTCTGGTAATCAAAATAGAAAATTTGGAAGAGTATATTAGGCAAAACAGATTAGGTTGAAATCCATAAAACATAGGGATGATTTTGCCCAGTGGGTGGGTCACAACACTGCAGAACTGGAAGATCCTTATTTTTCAAATAGAGGAATCTCTGCTACTTTTCTCCTTTTTCTTAACAAAATCCCACAGGATCTATCTACAGGAGTCATTTGAGTTACAGTATTCAATGCATGTTTGTGCTCTACAGTTTGTAGAGCACAAGGATGAGGAGCGCTTGCCTTGGTCGCAAAAGAACCTCTGAGGCCCAGCAAAGCTGTAAGCAGTGATGTAATTCACAAAAAAACTCAGGGCTTTGTGAAAGATAAATTCAGCTAAGAAATACTTTGCCAAGAGGATAGAAATGTCAGAAGAAATTCTTCACAGCAGAGAGCTTAACTTTCTTTCACCACAAGGGCATGGCCTTTCTTCCATCTCCTTTTCTTGACCTTCAACACCTAAACATGCCTGTATACCCCACCTGTTTGTTGCCAGACTGTCCCAATTATATGAACACTCATTTTATAAGCAGTTATTGAAAAAGGTCCACCTTCTGCTTGGGGAAAATAAATGCTTAAATAACCATGTTTCAGAGCTGCCACTAAATGAGTCCTATCCTTGGTATCAGTTGTTTTTGGGGTACCAGTTGTTGGTTTCTCTAGGTCTGGATTGAAGGCACTTGAGACAACTGTTCATGTTTGGATTCAGGTGTTTATTATTTCTTATCAGTAAAACAGTCTCACTACTGTGAGTTCGGCAGCTTTTCATTAGAAGACACAAAATGGCTAACTATCTCTTGTTTTTTAAGACTAAAGTATCCAATTAAGAACTGACACCTAGATTATTTTCCCTTTTAACCCAATAACTGATCCCTGGAAGCACGCAATGCGGACTTTTCTGCCCAATTACAAAATGCCACCCAAACCCGTGAAGAAGAAGGAAGAAGAAGCATGAAGAAGAAACCCAGGATGACACCCTGTGCCCTCCATCTTGCTTCCATCCACAACATACTAAAAATCCCAAACCTAAATTTCTCACCAAGTGATACACCTATACTACTCTCTATAGTCTATAATCCATGTTTGTGGATTCTAGTTTATCTTGAAACCTGGAAACTTTCTTCATGAATGAGGGTCAAAGTCAGTGCTCCCCTGCAGGTCAGGAAACCCTAGAGCAGGCAGAGAAATATTCCCAGTGCTCTGAGTTTCCACAAGTCATACCTCTTTATCACAAATCAAAGGTCTTGGGAAGGGTAGGGTAACTATTATTCATAGGCAGATTATTCCTGTGTTCCAGTTGTTTGGCATACTAAGCACACAGAAAGGTTTCACTTAATGGTCAGCTTTCAGGGAAGGATGGAGCCTTAATTTAAACTGTAGACACAAAAAAAAAGAATTTTTTTTTTGAAAGTGTGAATTCTCTTATTTTCTAGTCATCTCCTTATTTACCCTATTAATACTAGCAATCAATGTGATGTATGAGTATGTTGAGTTTATTTATTTTGTATTGCCTTAACTAATTAAAAACAGGCCTTGGTATCAAAATAGAAAGATACTCTCATTAAGAAAAATGTATCTGGAATTTGTGCTAATCTTATAATTCATCAGCAAAACCACATGCTGTGAAAAATTGTTACCTGGGGCACCTTGTAAACAAATTAAAATATGCAAAACTTAAACATTTAAAAACAAATAGGATTACAGAAAATGAACTGTCACATCACTTTATGCTGAAATCTGATAGCATTTTAGCATCCTTAATAGCACTATAGATAGCAATTATACTAGAGACCAACAAAGATAAGTTTCTTTTTTAAAACTATGTAACAGAAAAGTCTTACAGCTGTCTTTCAAATACTTGGCAAACTTAACAGCACAGAATTTCTATCTAGGCAGAGTCATTGTTCTACTAATTTAAAGAAGTCAGGATATCAGCCATGATTTTCAATAGCTACTGCCAGAAAAAAAAACCAAACCATTAATTCAATTAAAAACTTATAATCTGAGCTGCAGTCATTTGTTATAAAAGACTACTCATGAGGAAACCCCAAATCTCAGCATTTGGAAAATAAAACCAACATCTACAGGTGCATAAACTAAAAATTTTACAGCGATGACTAAGAATTTCCCATTACATCTTCCAGTTTGCTTGTGGTCCAGGAACAACTCAGGAGTCAAAACACAAATCTGTAAAGGTAAATGAGTCTAAATATGCACAGTCCTTCTCAGGAAACAAGAGGTGTTGTTGAAAAGGATAAACACAAAAAAACTGTGAGAGCTAAAGTGAGAACAAAAAGACTGGAGATGCATCACTTTAGCAAGAACAGAAGTGTCAGAATTCAGCAGAAGCCGTAAATGAGTGCAGTGTTTGTCAAAGGTGCACAAACTGAAGACACTGCAGAAACAAACTGAGTTTCAGAGTGAGGGGTTTGAATTGTTTCCCTTTTTTTCCTCCATCAGCTGATGAGTTTAATGCACTGCATCTCTGTGTGTGTGTACATGAACTCTCTTCTGCAAGGCTTCCCTCTGCTTGTCTGCTCCAGAAGCTGTGAAATCTGACAAGAGTTCTTATCAGTGGCACTGGCCAAATAGTAATGTTTTCCCTATCTACAACCACAGTTGTACAAAACCTGTCCCCAAAATGCTGATATCCCTTACAACATAAGCGTCTGCTCTCATCCACCTCTCACAGCTCCAAGCTGTGTTCTCCTCCGACTTAAAAAATTTGGGCTATCAACAATTGTAAAAATTTGGGCTATCAACAATTGTATCCATATGAATATTTTTCATTACTATGTCAAATTGTTTTTTGAACTCATTTACATTTCTGTTATCAATATCATGTGGCAATGAGTTCCAGAGTTTATTTCTGCTCTGGGTTACAAAGTTTCTTTTTACTTCCCTAACTCTTAATTTCATTATTTTTGTCATTACTGTGTCAAATTGTTTTTAAAACTCATTTACATTGTTATCAGTATCATGTGGCAATGAGTTCCAGAGTTTATTTCTGCTCTGAAATTTACTTTGGGTTACAAGGTTTCTTTTTACTTCCCTAACTCTTAATTTCATTATTTTTCTCCCATCATTCAGATTTTTACTCTTTTTCTTGAGTCACCTCTTCTTTAGGTAAAATAGTCTCTGGTCTTTAATCTTTCCCCTTCCAGAAGTCCAATTATAACTCATGATGCACTGACTCTGGAAATTCCTTCTCCTTTGCAAGATACAAGTCCCATCATTCAGAATTTTACTCTTCTTCTTGAGTCATCTCTTCTTTAGGTAAAATACTTTCTGGTCTTTAATCATCTTTCCCCTTCCAGGAGTCCAACTATAACTCATGATGCACTGACTCTGGAAATTCCTTCTCCTTTGCAAGATAAAACCCAAAAATACTGAAGGCAATCCCTATCCCACAAATGCTTCAGACACCAGTGTTTGGTCACAAATACTCAATTAGCCCATAAAATAGCACAGAAGTTCTTACAAAAAACACCCCAAATCCCCAATCAACCAAAAAAAAAAAAAAAAACCCACCAAAAACCCCCAAAAAACCACAAAAAAAAAACCAAAACTTACAAAAAACACCCCAAATCCCCAAACAACCAAAAAAAAAAAAAAAACCACCAAAAACCCCCACAAAACCAGCAATAACAAAACCATAAAACAAACAAACAACAACCCTCATCCTTCTCCAACTCTGGAGGTGTCCACCAAAATTATTGTAACCACTGAGATAAAACAGAAGAAGGAGAAGCTCTTAGAGCAAGTAAAAAAAAAAGTCTTTTAACTCAAGTTACAAAAAACCAAAATAATTCATGTTCATAATTCACATTATTGTTTGGTTGACTTTTTATTAAAGTAAAGAACACCTCAACATCATCTAGAACATTCAGAGTAAAGAAGAAAACATTTGTTTTAAGTACAGAAAAATTTGGAAGCAAATATGAAACCAACAGCTGTCATAACCTCTGAAAATGTGGTGAGAGATATAGTGCCATAATCCAATCTGACAAAACGATGCTTTTCCAGGCTGAAAGTCAAGCTGTTACGTGATTACAAGTGGCTCTAGTGAAGAGGAGTACTCATTGCTGGAGCAATCAGTGCAGGACATGGCACTACACCTTTGGAGTACATTATTATAAGTCACCCATGCTGGTAGATACAGAACATAAACCTTTTACTGCAATCTTTAAAAACAGCTTGGAGTGGCAGTATTTACAGCCATCAGAAACCCAAGCCAAATCTCCAGATACATATTTATTGCTTTGGCATAAACTGCATGGGTATATTTATCTCTAAAATGCTTAATTGCTGCATGCACCTTTCCACCAGAAGAAAAAGATGTATACACAGAACGAAAGTGTGATGAATGATTTCACTGTCCAAACACAGACAAAAAAGACAATTTATCCCCACAAGCTGCGTACGACATTTCTGTAAGAGGGTCACACAGCACTGTATTCACCAGGAAGCCCAAACCAGGCTGGATGAAGTTTTAGTTTTAAATATTTTGCAGAATATTTCAAGGAAATTGAGAGAGGGTGGTAGAGAGAGACATATCAGTATTCATAGTCGTTGATTTATAAAGAAGACTTCATGAGCTTCAGAACCTACAGAATTACAACCTACCAATCTAATTTTGCTCCCACAGTCATTTTATCTGCATGATTTTCTGCAGGGACAGTTTGGAACTACAGTGGGTTAGAAAATAATCACAGATTTTGTTTCCCATGTATCAGCCAGAGTAAATGCTGTCACATTTCAGAGCCTTAGACCATCCTGAATTACTTTTGGGCTGGAAGAGCATATGTTGGAGTACATTCTGCAGTAACTACAGTGGTCGGATTTACACCAATGCTCATCATCAGGTGATCCCCCTACATCCACTCTGCTGGAACCCCACCCAGAGTACTACATCTAACTCTGGGGCACCCAACACAAGAACAACATTGATCTGCTGGAGTGGGTCCAAAGGAGGGCCACAAACATGATCTGGAGCACATTTGATATGAAAATAGGCTGAGAGAACTGGGATTGTTCAGCCTGAAGAAGAGAAGGCTCTGGGGACATCTTCTGGCAGCTTTCCAGTACCTAAAGTGAGTTTACAGTAAAGAAGAGAGGGGCTTTTTATCAGGTAGCATAGTGATAGGACAAAAGGAGTTGTTTTAAGATGAAAGTCAGTAGGTTTAGATTAGATTTTAGGAAGAAATTATTTTCTGTGAGGGTGTGAGGTACTGGCACAGGCTGCCTAGGGAAATTGTGGATGCCCCATCCCTAGAAGTGTTCAAGGCCAGGTTGGAATGGGGCTTTGAGCAACCTGATCCAAGATAAGGTGTTGCAGCCCATGGCAGGGGGTTGGAACAAGGTGATCTTCAAGGCCCCTTCCAACCTAAACCATTCTATGATTTTATGAAAATATATTTCACCTACTGTCTGACTAAAAATCTGAATGGGTGCTCTTACCTAACAGATGGGAAACACAAATTTGAATAATGGGAACACACACATGGGAACTGCTGACATGCCTCAAAATCTGCATTATTATGGCAGACAATTAAGATTGATTCATTCCACATGAAAAGAAACAATTACCTTTGGATTATTATTCACTTGTATCCCAAGGTAGCCGTCTTGCATGATCTATTGGCAAGCCAACTTACCTTGCACATGCAGGTAATTTTTGCAAGGGCACAGTGTACCCATAGCAAAGGGTACTGACAAGGGTCTATGAGTTTGTAGTAAAGAATTTTAACAGTCTTTCCCATTGCACTGATTCCAGTACATGGTATCAAGTCTTCATTTTCCACAGTCCACTGGAGTGTGGAAAAGTAGAAGAGCTAGTTAGAAGATACTTCAGAAAGGCCATGGGCAATAAAGAGGGTCCTCATTTAGTCTTATTAATATACAGGATGAGAGCACTTTGGAGAATTATTATTTGCCTGCAGGACTCATAAGGTACTATAAAATGCAGATTAACAATTTTGACAAAGAAGGGGTCAAGGTTATATAATTTCAAAGACAGAAACAAGATTATGTTCATTTGTGAGTTATTATCTGCCTAAAAGAGGCAAAAACCACATGAACAAATTAAATTTTGTGATCTAGATTCAGGTGCTTAATAAATGTCTTCCTCACAAGGTACTTTCTCTACATACCAACAATATCACAGTTAATTTGTCTTTCATTGTCAGTAGTCTGGGTTTTATCACAGAATCGTAGAATGATTTGGGCTGGAAAAGACCTTAAGGACCATCTAGTTCCACCCACACTGCCATGGGCAGGAACACCCACTAGACCAGGTTGCCCCTGGTTCCTTTCCCAAAGGTTAAAAAGCAGAAAAATATAAATAAAATCATTCTTGATTGTAGGCTAATGCTACTGTAGACACATTCTAAGGGTTCAAACACTGTATTTAAACTCTTACATTTTCCTAATAGTAGGGACAGGATTAGTCAATCCCTGTTCAGAGTTTCAATAAGAATACTTGGATTTAAAACCAAAACAAACCAGAGAAGAAAGCCGTGTTCCAGCCAGATCCATTCCGACAAAAATAACAGAAAATAATGTACCAAGCCGATTGGTCTTGGAGAAACCAGCGACACCGCGCTGTGCCCGACACGCGATTTGTTTGTGAGCTGGGACAACCGATGGTATAGAAGGAATGACAAAAAAACCCACGACAAAAGGAATAAGCGGGGAAGCAGGCGGCGGGCACCGCTAGGGGGCTCCGCACCGCTGTGCCCGACACGCGATTTGTCTGTGAGCTGGGACAACCGATGGTGTAGAAGGAATGACAAAAAAAACCCACGACAAAAGGAATAAGCGGGGAAGCAGGCGGCGGGCACCGCTAGGGGGCTCCGCATCCCGGCTCATCCCGGCTCATCCCGGCGCATCCCGGCGCATCCCGGCGCATCCCGCAGCTCGGCCGAGCGCTCCCCGCGGAACTGGGGACCGCGGCTCAGCCGTGAAACTGGAAAGCCTGGCATCCCACCTCTCCTCCGGCAAAGATTTCTCCTTCTGGTCCACCCCTCTCTTCCCATTTGAAACAACACACAATAGTTCCTGGGACTACAGAGAGAGAGGAAACAAGGCTTGATCAGATTTGATGATTTTTTGGGATGCGATGTAGCAAAACGTTAAGATCTTGTAACAGGCTGGGTTTTAATAATTGTGGTGGGGGAGGCGGGGAATAATAAACAGAGGGAAAAACGGGATCCAGCTGGCAGGATGGCCTTTAGAAAGGGCTGTTGTACCTGAACAGTACATGCTTTCTTAGGAAATTTTGTGAGGGCTTTAAGGAAGTAAGGAAATGCTGCCACTCTTCACTGAAAGTCCCCACAGTTCAGGTAAATTTTCTGCAGTGAATGGAAACAAAATAAATTGCATTATGTAATCAATAAAAAGCTACACTAGAGTGTATTTCTATTGCATTCTACAGAAATTCTTTGCTTGCTCTGAAAATTCAGAGTCCCAAGATTTTAGTTCTTAATCCAATGACTTTCATGTACTCATTCACTGCTCATAGAGTTTATTTAATCATTTGTTGAATGAGATCTTTTTCTCCCCCCCAGATTTTCCCAGAATAATACCAATTGTGTGTCAAGAGACTTTAGAATTAAGTTTTGCTACCAAAGGTCTTTTATATCTCTGGGTAACTAAAACTGGAAGCCCCTTTTCCCAGATAGTTTTCCTGCTCTGTGTGTGTACAAGCAAGAGAAGAGAAAATTATTTTGGGCACCCTTGAGTGGCCTGGGATGAAGCAATGCTGTATTAACCTGCACAAAATCATCAGGCTTACACCTTGGGTTTAGTGTTAGAAATCAAAAAGGCTATTTAAAAATCTTTTAGCAATAGTTCAAATGCAAAATACAGAGCTGCATAATGCTCTCCCAGCTCCATCTCTTCCCTTTTCTCTCGCTGCTAAATACATAAATGGGGGAGTGCTTGATCCCCACTGCCTCAGAGTACAGAATAGTTTTTTCATCTTTACTATAATGTGGATGATAATATTACATTTATTTTTGCAGTGATGTCTTTAGGTTAAGGTTTGGCTTTTTTTCTGAGTACTTAGTCTTAAACAGCACTTTGTCTCTTTAACACACCATGCAGTGAAAGAAAAGTATTGTTTTCTGCATTTTACATGCTGGCAAATCAAAATGTATTCTTTTCCACATTGCTTCAAAAAGTGGGTAGGAACTGGTGAGATGCCACCAGCTGTCACCTTTCTACACACCCTGAGCTCTTCACCAGCCTGCCTTCCCTGCCATCAGGCACAGAAATTGCAGCCACACTTGTGAGCTCTCAGCTAAAAAATTAGGCATGGGCTGTTTCAGATTGGGCAATGAAACTCAGTTAGTATTAGCCTGTGGAAATCCTGGTTTCCATGGCACTCACAACAGTCCTGAAAGGAAGCAAGAAAAGGATCCCATAGTTTCATAGTCAGTATGATGCTTTACCCCAAGGCTGGCTTTGCTTTTCTCCTGGGCTAGCCACCCAGTAAACAGTGAAGTTCTTGGGAGGAAAAAAGTATACACCTGAAGACCTAAATAAATGAGGTCTACTTCTGTATTACAAATGCACCTCACCTTGGCAAATGAAACTGCTTGTTTGTTCAAAGACTATGAAATGTTGTATTTTGTGCTATCACCACTTAAGCAGAAGATGCGGATTCTTTTCATTTGTCTTTAATGGAACATTAACTGAAAATATAATTACAAGGGACAGATAATTAGCTGCAGGTTTGCCAAATTGGAGATGGAATATACTCAACAGATTGAAATCTGAAGGCTGAAAATGATGTGAATGTAAGTGCAGTTTAGTGTGTGGAAAATTGAATTGAAACTAAATTAAAAGAAGAATGAAATTTCCTGTAAGTCCTGACACAGGACTCCAAAGGAGGTAGCCCACACTGCACTGTTGTTCCATCTGTCTCTCCCTCAGTCCTCAGATCTTCACTGCCCCTGGATATTTAAATAACATCCACACTGGTTAAGGTCAAAATGCATCTCACAGAGTATTTTTGCTTCCCCATTGCCTTAAGCAGAACCAAGGAAGAGTAAGAACAGAGCAAGTCAGGATCTATTACACCCAAATACACTCTCAAGCCTCTTACTATTTTCAGCTCAGGGAATTTCCTGAGTTTGCCATGGTTTATGTCTTAGTAACACTCAAAGGGTGTCTCTTCCAAGTATTTGTCCAGTCTCCCCTTGAACTCCGGATCTGCTTCCAGCCTTGTTCTGACTCTCCTTAGTCTGAATGTATCCTGCCCCATTTCCTCTAATTGTGGTCCTACAGAGACTGGGGGTGAGGTGGGGTATGTGTGGGGGTGTGTGTGTGGGGGGAGAATGCAGGAGTGAGATTTTAAAATAAATTCCTTTGAAGTTCTTACTGTTGTGCTGGCCTTCCTAGCATGAGTCTGCAAGTCCAGCTGCAGAACTCACCCTCAACTTCCTCTTCCTGCTTGACAAAAAATGCTGTGTGCAGCAGACATCAGCCTGGGGAAAGCAGCAGGACACTGAGTTGGTAGGAATTAATTACTTCAGACTGGATTCGGTCCTCAGACCCTGGGTGCAAATCTGCACTCATTCCCTGTAATTTGAAAGCATTATTCTGGATTTGCTCAGTCATGGCTGAATTCAGCATCAGGCTTCTTGTTTTTCAAAATCATCTGGTTTCCAGGCCACAGCAGGGAATGTAACAGCAGGAGTGAGAGGAAAATGGGTTATTTTATTAGCAAAATGCATTGCTATTCTAACAGGTATTTCTGCAACGTTTCAATTCCTTCAAGAATTTTGCTTTCACACACACATACGCACATATAAATGTACACAGAGATATGAGTATATAAATATTTCAACTTGCCCACTAGAAGCCAGCCTGTTTTGTCAGAAAGAAGCTATTCTGCCCCATTTTTCACTTCCTTTTTTATTCTTTATTCTCTGACATAATTTCAAAGTCCTGAAAATTAATTCCCTTGCAGCTGTGCTGAACTGCACACCAGTGGTGAGCAAACCCAGCCAAGTCACAGGGGTCTTTGGTTTGTTGGCAACACTGAATCACAGCCTGTAAAGGATCTGGATTTTTCCTCATCAGAAAGGATGTTCACATCCTGATACTTTTGGCAAATTGGGAAGTACCTACCAACCAGAAAAAAAATTCACTTCTGATTACAAATACTTACCAAAAGTGTTAAAATAAGTGGTTTTGGTCTGTTTCTGGCTGTTGGCATTTTAGATTTAGAATTTTCTCAACTCATTACAGGGAGCTAACATTAAGGGAAAGAAAGGCTTTCAAAACCATTTACTCCCGGGTATCAAAATGAAACTGTGTGATACCATGTGCCCACTTCTGCCTCCAGCTCCAAACCCTGCCTTGAACCACTCTCCCTCCTAGGCACTGACTCCACTGGAGGTCTGGGTTCTCTCCCAGAGAGAGGCTGTAGCCCAATCATCCCCAACACCAAGCTGTGAGAATGAGAATTGAATATCCCTCTGTGCTCATAACTGTTTTCCATTGCTTTTGTTGCATCCACTCCCTTTCCAGGGTCTCTCCTGAGAGCTGGCTTTGTAGGACAGGCCTGGCACTCCAACAGTGTTCAGAGCTATGCCTCAGTGGCATTTAGAAGGCCTTTTAAGCCTATTCAGAAATAATCTGCTGAAAAGAGAGGATATCAACCCATTATTTCCTAGCTTACCAAAAAAAAAAAAAAATAGGCAACTGGAAAGTCAATCTAAGAAGCAGCATGGAAAACACTGATGGTGGTGCTTTGCTCATATGCTAGGAAATGTCAAATAGCAGACGAAGGTGAACATTCAGTAATTTTTCTTCATACCTAAGATATATCTTGGTGGTTAGTTCCAGCATTCTGTAGATGACACTAAGGATTGCACAACCTTGAAAGTGGAGATTGTTCTCCCCCAGTTCATGTTCATTCATGTTCAACATATGTCCAGCTTCATGAAATAGTATCTGAACATGGCAGGTAGTTTAATGTACTCAACCTGTCCTTTTGAACCCGCTGTTCAAAACCTTGCAGAAAGATTCTGTGTGCAGAAGACATTCTAAATTGTAAGTATCTACATTTCCTAACCAAAATAATGAAGTAAATAATTCCCTGCATTTACACATTTACAGAACCCAAGAAGACATCCATGTTGGTGGGGCTTTAAGCACTACAGCAGCTGACTGAAGCATTAAACAGCTGTTGGCATGGAGAGTTGTGCTGTGAAATTCTGCCCTGTTAGGGCATCCACAAACATTTTCACAGGGCTTTTTCACAATGACCACATATACACATATACACTAGACAGAAGATTCTTTGAGCAAATAAATACTTGCTTGGTGGACAAGTCTTCAAACTACTGACACAAGGCTTGTAACTTGTGTAACTCCCTTGATTTTCATCCATAAGACTGCTTTGGTTTCATCAGCCCACTGAATTACCTTGGGGATTTAGAAAAGATTTTATTTCTGCAGCCTAAAATTTTCTCTTGGTCAGTCTTTGAGCCAAACTTAATGTACACTTGCTTTTCAGTTCAGCAGCCAGCCTTTAAAAACATAATGCTGTCTTCTCCTGAAGTTTTGTGTTCAACATTCAGATGGTCAGCTGGGTCTTTTTTCAGATGTGAATATTTTCTTCTCAGGACTTGGAAACTGAGATGACTGTAAATGAGTTCACATGAGGTTTTAAAAGAGATTATTATTACATCAATCTTATGCCAGTTTTGAGAGGTAATATTGGCAGTTCTATTAATTGCACAGGAAAGAAAATTTTCTCACTCTTCCTAACAGTAAATAGCCCAAACATGCAGGCTAGGCCTCCCCTCAACAACATGCATTACATGTCAGATTATCAAGAGATGATTATGATCCATATTTCAGAAAAGTTTGCAAACAACATTGCTCTTTCAGATCTATCAACTTGGCTCTCGTGCTTTGGCTCCGGAGAAAAAAGGCAAATGTGTCCGATCAAACCGGCAGCTTTGGCAACAGCAGGACTTTGTTCCTCACTGAAATGACTGCTGACCTCCAACCTTCTATAATTCCCTTCATTTGGTTTGCAAAATGAGGGCAGGTAGGAGAGGAAGAGGCTGGGCTTTTGGTTGCAATGGCAGGAGTTGGTCGTTGCTTCAGGAAACTATCTGGCACTGCCAACCAGAAACAAAGGGCTTGGGGAAGAAAGAAGCCGGATGTGAGAAGACATTTCTCTCTTCAGAGTTGTTCTTTTGTGTGATTTTACAAAAGCCACAGCTTGTTGAAATAGAGTGCTGCACAGGGGCACAGCATTGAGCAGATGCAAAATGTTTTAGCTCCTGGAAAACAAGGCTGCCTCCCAGCTGTGCCTCCAGCCAGCCACGAGCATGCCAGGAGTGCTGTGGAACATGCAAGCAAGGAGGCATGTGGCAGAAGTGAGGTTGTCCCAGCTGAATCAAAATGGCAAAACTGTAATGAGCCTGGCCAAGCTGCAGAAAGAGGAAGTGGCTGGTACTTGTTTCAAGCTGGTTGAAAAATGGCTTGTTGAGAGTTTAGTGAAGGCAAGACAAATTCTCAAATTCATTTGGCTGGTTTTGGCGGTTGGTGTCTTCTTGACCCAGTGAGAAAAAGATTAATGCAATAACCAGCTGAAGAAATCAGTCTATTAAAATCAGTGTGCATCTTTGGGTGAGTACAGCTATGCACATGTTTTATTGTTTACAGGAGCAGAGCCTCAGAGACCCACACATTCACACATACTGAAGTTTATTATGGTGAATAATCCCCTTTGGTAAGTGGAAAATCTCACCATGGTCTTTTACAAGCCTAACAGCTGGTGAAGTCAGGACCTTGGAAACAATGTTTTCTACAGCAGTATGTGTTTTCAGGCACAAAGGAAGATGAATAATCTGTCAGATATATAAATCTTGTACATCTTAAACCGAAAGGTATTCCGGGAACAAACTGTATGTTTCCACAGATGAGGACAGTGCTTAACATATTGTGGGTGCTACCAAAATTCAAATAAAAACCAGAGAAAATAAATTGACATAATTTATTTATTTGCTTCTTTGTGAATATATAAGAAGACTGACAAGAATAAAAGAATATACTCTTTGCTGTCATTAATTCTCTGGTTTAATAGTCTTTTATTTACTTAGGTGTAGAAAACTTCAGAACTAAAAAATCCATCTATGTTTTCCAGGCGCCTGTGACATTTAAAACCTTATAAAAGTAATGCAGGTTTCAGGTTAGTCTCACCATCCAACACTTACTTCAGCTTCCTAGATAACTAATAAGATCAACAGCAGGTGACACTGCATGTGACAATGGCTCTAGGGAGAAAATTCTCAAATCTACCTGGAGCTGGACTGAAATATCTCATTAATTTCACATGGATCATCAAAGAGCATCTGTGAGGCAGAAACATTTGTGGATGGCACAGTCTTGTTTGCCAGCAGAAGCCTTCCCTTCAGCACTATTCATTTCCAAAGACATAAACTCCCAAATTGTTGAATCCTACTGTGAATTAAAAAGCTGTGTCATAGGCAACCTGAGGGCACCCCCGATGCATCATTTGAAGACAGAATTTATTGGGTCAGCAACTTCTGACTCCTCCTAGACCATTTGGCCACCTCTGTAGCCAGCGTGTTAGCAACAGGGAAACACATCTCATGTGACAGTAACTTTTGAGGCCCCATTTTGCACTGCAAAACTAAAAAGGAGCTTTAATGCAAGTGAGAGCTAGACCCAGGGAGGAGTAGGAAGCCACACTTACAGTGCAGAGCTTTTTGAAGTCAGTGAGTTTTACTGTGTTCTGGTTTTAGCAAGCCTTTGCAGGAGGTGGTCTGTGTGGTTTTGTGACCCAAAAGTTTCATTTTAAGTTTAGGGGGTTGGGTGAAAGAAGACTTTTGAGAAGAAATGTGGGTGAAAGATTCACACATCTCTCTGAAAGCCTCATAAAGTTTTCACTGAACTGCATGGTTTCTAGTCTAAAGTAGGATTTCATTAGAATTTTCCAGTAAAATTTCTAAGAGCTTGAATTTTGATCCATCAGAAATAAAGCAAAAATAAAAGATCTTGTATTTTGAGTCACTTCATTTTGTTTTTTTAAATTGTCTATCTTTTGCAGTTTTGTAGCATAAACATTTTCTCATATCTTAGAACTTAATATAAGTAAGATTGCAGTTACAAATTTTCATACCTCCCCCTCCCCAGAAAAAAAAAGAGGCTTTGCAACATTCATATAGTGAAAGGAAAAAAGCAGAGCCTATTAAATATTCTTCTGATAAAAGCAGTATTACTTATAGAAATTTCTAGGTTTGAATAGTCCTCATCACATTTCTCTTACGAACTTAAAAATATTCTTTATAGCAATTTCATAATGTAGCTATCTAAAACTTCTATATTAAGCCCTGGATTCAAGCAGGTATTCTTTTTTTTTTTTTTGTGACTTTACAGGTACAATTGGTACATTGCTCCTGGCAGACTGGCAAGATAGCACACAGGAATTATCTCATTTAACTGTAGATCAATGCCATGACTGCAACGATAAAATTGTAGGAAAATTGTACAGTAACTACAAGGTTATTATCAATCACTTTTAGCTCTGCAGTGGCACAGGAGAGAGGACAGATACTGTAATAGGCTCTCTGCTGAGTACTTTTCATTAATATACTCTGTTTTCTTACAGTCTTGCACATCTCTTACTCCCAATGGTTACTTTTGTCTTGCTTGTGATAAAAGTAGGGAAGTCAGCCCAGGTTCAAGTAAATATATCAGGGTGTATGTTGCTTTTCCTCTTATGGACCAAAAGGCTTATTTAGTTATTTATTATTTGCTAGACATATATCACAAGGACATTAAATAAAATCAAGATGTATCTTTATTTTGCTTGGTAATTATTAGGTCACAGCCCTAAGTGGAAGACAAAGCTAAACCGAAGGTCTGTAGTAGATTTCTGAGGTAGGCAGGTGTTACTTTACTGAGCATGCTATCTTTACAGAGGCATAAAATGAAGAGGCCAAATCAAATCCCAGTCTTAAACAATTGATCAGATTTTAGTAGTTCATGCATGCAAGAGTGGAACCACACACATTTTCACTACTGTGAAAGATAGTTTATCAATGAAAATCAATTTATCAATGGTTACAAAGTAATTTAAAGGTTCAGAGCAGTAGTACAGAAGAGTAGGATTTATTTTTTGTTTAAAACAGCTCCTTTTGCCCATCTCAAATTTCTTCCTTTCAAAATTGCCTCTTTAAAAGCATTTATTTCACACCTGACCAAAATTCTTCACTTCAGGCAGTCCTCTGAATTCAGTTCTCTCGTGGTCATGGTAGAATTCAATGTTTTGGGCCAGGGAAACAGTAACACATTTTGGCACAAAATAGTCTCAAGGATTTTGTTCCACAGGAGAGCTAAGTACAGCAGTCAAGTGCCATAGCATTTCTTTTTGCCTGCATAAATTTCATTTTTCCACTATAAAGGGAGGAAGAGGAGGGAATTCCTGGAGTGTAAGGTGGCAAATTTATTCTGGTTGTCAGTACAAAAGGGGGTGTCATTCAAGAAAGAGCTGCCTGGTGATAATCTCCAACTGCTTCAGAATTATTTTGAAAAACTCATACCTAACACTATCTCACAAGGCTATTTTATCACAGAACTTCTTCCTAAGACTTGATGGAGATGTGTAGGGACACTTTACAAACTCATGACAACTACACCCTTAAAAAATACTGTGGTTGTTGTGAATTCATTTTGTAGGCTGACTGACAAACTTTGTATCTGGGATCTCATTTTATTTTATTTTTTTTTTGGTTGAAAACTACAGAGAAAAAGTTCTGCCCAGAGATTTAGTTCAGGACAAAACAGGTCTGCTAGCCACGAAGCCTCACCACTAACCTGCTGAGTGACTGCAGGCAAGTTGTCTGCTGTCTATTCCCTCTGACATGCGTTCTCCACCTATTTAGAACATAAGCATATCTGCTGGGATTGCCACTCACTGCGTGTTTCTGCAGGGCTCAGAGACCTCAAGACCCTCATTCCATACGACCCTGTAGGTGATGTGATGACTATAAATATCTGTGAAATGGATTTTTACCATCACACCGTTTCCTAGTGGAATTTTATCTCATCCAAATATCCTACTCTTATTTTCAGTGATCAGCTAAGGCAAGTCCCCAGGTGTGAGAAGCTCTCCTGCTGCCTAGAAACTGAAGCTGTGGAGAACTGCAAGTATTAAATACCTCCCCAGGATTCTTATAGCTAGCAGCAGCCTTTTGTTCCCATCCCTTTTCATATTACCCTTATATAGTTCTCTTGTACAGCCAATAGCAACATGAAAATGTGGAAAAAACTGCAGCTTGCCTTAGCCTTGACAAAACTGTCCCATGCACACATCACAAATATTGATATATTTATAAAATATATTTTGAACAGAATGATGGAACTATTCTAAATGAAGCAGAGGTCTGAGGTCAGAAAACTTCCCTGAAGTTATGATTAAGGGTGAGAAGTTCAATTGATTTCCATATACTCAGCTAATAAAGAAAATCATCTCCAATAACCAACTTGTTTATAAAAAAAAAAAGGTATCCTTACATAAATGTTCTCATCAGAACCCCAATATCCTAAACCCACTGGAAAAAATGTAAACCTGATTCCTCAAAACAAAGAGCTGTGTTTAGTGAAGGTTCACCCTGTATTTGGGTCACCACAACAACAATTACCGAGCCACTCACAGCGTTATCTGAGTCACCAAGGGGACCTGCCTTGCACAAAATAGGAAGCAGAATGCAGTAAAGTGCACTCCACAGGGCCATGAGGCAGGTAAGCATAGATGAATATTGAGATTAAATGACAGGCACAAAAGCAAATGCTAGTAAGCAATGGGATCAGTTCATAGCTTGCCTCACTACCCATAGTGTCTTTTCAGGCCTCATAAGTTTTCTGTTTCAGTTACATCAAATGTAACACAAGCCTTAACCTTGATACATGCTATTTTGGCAGGTCTATTTTTTTCCTCCCCAGATGGCAAGATCTTTGAGCGAGATTCCTCTCTTCTTCACTGTTTGCAAACAAGACAACCCTCTCATGTTTAAAAACACTTATGTATGTTTGCGGCTGTCCTGTTGACTTCAAAATAATTTTGTCGCAAGGAAAAGCTAATGTGTGACATCAGAGCTGGAGGAGAGCTACATGGAAACATGCCTCAGGTACCACTAAGGCAAATACTACAGAAATTAATACAGAGAAAATTGACTGCTGAATACAGAACACAGTCTTTATGAAAGTACTAACAGGAGGCTTGAAAAGTAGGAGAATGTGACCTGTCTTAATCTCATGGTTCTTCTGAAATTAGGTGCCCCATTAATGGTTACATGTCCAGTGTGCAGGTGAGACTGTTATCAAATCCATCACTATTCAGTCAAAACCCCAGGGTGAAATTCTGCGCAACAAAAAAAATTACAACTGAGGAAGAAGGAGCTTTGATGGTTAAAACATCCAACTTTCAGTTGTCCCAGGAGGTATAGCTGGAATCAAACTGTTTTTTGCCCTACCACCCCATTTTTTACCAAGACCCTTCAGAACAGAGGAAACATTGCAATGAAGTGCAGGAGCTACTGTCCAAGGATGTATTCATTTCAGTCAGATGTAGTGAAGAAGGCATTCTCAGTAATGGAGAAATGAGAGATAGAACAAAATTAGGGAACTGAAGAGCAGCTGTTCAAATTAACTCATTGCATCTGTCTAAAGTCATACAAAAAGATATAATTTCACCCAAGAGCAAACCTTCCAAATGGCAATTTATTTTCTAGAAATAATTTAATGACATACAACTACTTGAGTGCTGGTGCTTTACATACAAATAAAAATGGCAAGTCTTTGCACTTCAGTGTTGTCATCTAAATTAGGCTTTTGAGACCAAGTCCTCTGTGGGTATAAATTAGCATAGCTCCACTAATGCTAGAGGAATTATTTATGCACTAGAAGGGGAAAGAGTATAGGGAAAAGACATTTTATGACTATAAATCACTAGCTCAGTCCTGATTGTTTTTATTTAAATTATTAATCCTCTGGGCATCTCCAGTGAATAGATTTTACAACTTTTGTAGATTTGGAGAATGCATATATAGGTACATGAACTGATAGGACAAGACTTTAAGCTCTCAAAAAGATGAAGCACAGGGCTGAAGCATGTAGGACAGGGGAAATCTACAACCAAGGTTTCTAGATGGCTTATGCAAAACTTCTGCAATTTTGGCTTTAAAGGACACAATTGCCAACAGGGAAAAGGGTTGTAAAAAATAGATATTCTCACATTTAGAGAAAAAAATTCCTTTACTATAAATTATTGTCAGAGCCAGTGTGTTCTCTGAACTTTCAGGTCCCATGGTGGAGAACTTAAATCTTTCTAAAGAGAAAGGGGCAAGCAGTGGAGCAAGCTCCTCACGCTGCTGGTATGTGCCACTGGTATTCACATATGGGATATAATCCTCTGCAATAATGTGTATGAGTCACAAAACAGTAGCAAAAATCCAACTTTTTTTTTTAATAAGATTTAAATCCCTATCCAAAAATAAAAAAAAAATGAAAAAAGAAAACAAAAAAAAAACCAAAAAAACCCCAAAAATAACAAAAGTTGCAGGTGGAAGGAATCGTGCCTCTGAACTCTATAAGATTTAAATCCTTATCCAAAAATAAAAAAATAAATTTAAAAAAAACCAAAAACAAAAAAACCCAAAAATAACACAAGTTGCAGGTGGAAGGAATTGTGCCTCTGAACTCTGAACTCCCAGAGAAGAGAACCCGAGATCTCTGGACTCAGTCACATGGCTGTGTTCAGCATTGCCTGGGAGGCAAGGCATTTGTACTTTGCTGCAACTGGCTGAGATCCCTTCAAACAGAGGGACTACCACTGGGCTATTCACCCTTCTGTGGTACATTGATGGCGCCTCAAAGGTGACACAATATTGTTTTGTAGGTTTAGGGGTTTTTTTTCCCTTTCTTTTTTCCTCTCAGGAGACATTAGGTAATGGTACTTTTACCTGCTGGTGTGCATCAAGACTGCTGTGAAATGTTCCTTGGGAATGTTGGAAAGCCAACAATTGTGCTCCTATTTTCACGACTCTAATCACATTTATTTCACAGAAGTGCTGATGCATATGCTCTTCTCAAAGACTATATCCAAATGGACCCCCAAAAAGCAAATAAACAAGATAAAGGTGGTGCTAAAATACACATTAAACTATTTCAGAAGAAAAAAGATGTGTGATAATAGGAGACTAGGCTCTGAACAGAGGCAAAACAAGGGCTTTTTCTTTTGAACTGCGACTGAATATGCTTCACTAGAACATTTTACTCATTACCTATGTCCTGCCCCTAGAATCACAGCAATGTTTATCAAGAATGTTGAATTTATTAAATGGGAATGGTATATCACCCCTTTTATTATAAAGTGTAGAACATAACCTAAGTGGTTAAAAAAATTACAGATGAATAAGACAAATATGGCATTTATTATTAGGCTAGGCAGTAGTAAACAAAATTCTAATGTGCAAAGCTGTGCTTCTTATGGGTTTGGTTTCTCTCTTTGAAAGAGTAGGGTTGGCATCTTTCCTCAACTAAACAAGCTTTTAAATGTAATGAAAATAGATGCACAAAAATGATCTTAGTGGTTGTATATCAGTAGATTTCAAACAAATTTTTCTTGTCCAAGATTATCTGTCTTTAAACTATGATTATATCAGGTAAATTATTGGAAGAAAGACATTTATTATGTTTTGGGAAAGGGCCATCAATATTGGTATAGTGTATTTTAAAACATAATTCTCTATAAATTCAATCTATTCACACATATCTGCCAGAGGGAAGAGAAATGTTAGTGAAATAAAAATCAAAAAGTAAAATGAAAGAGAAATAAATTTACTTTATTGCAATTATTAATGAAAATATGAACCCTGTGAGATTAGTAGGTGGGGACACATTTATTAAGTACAGCTGAAATAAAAAGAATTTTAGAACAAAAATATTCTGTGGATGATTTCATTTATCTGCCATTGAAAATTATCTAGGACAGAAGTTTAATACAGTGAGATGCTTGTGTAATAAGCGTGAATAAAATGGATTCATAAAATTCAAAAAGAGGAGGAAAGCTAAAAAATTGTGTGCTTCTGTCATGCTACATTATCAATATACAGTGTGGAGGGAGAGGGAAAGGGAAAGGGAGAGGAAGATGGAGAGGGAGACGGAGAGGATCTATATGATGAAGCAACCTTGTATGTGTGGGGTAGGATTTAGCACATTTTTATAGTTTATGTACCAGTAAGGAAAGGAAAACCACAACACATGTATCTGTTTTCTTACCTGGAACAGAAGCTGAACAGACACATTCAAGTGTGCAGTGTTTCAGTATGTAGGAATCAAAATTTATTTCAGAACTACAAGTCTTATGCTTTTCTGCCAATGTATATGGATTTTCCACATGCAAATGTAAATAAAGTTTTCTTTTTCACAACAAAGGTATTAAAAACTTACTGCAATTGTTTAATTTTTTTTTTTAAATCAATACTTTACAGCTTCATCAGCAGTAAAGATGAAGACTTCAGAAATCCCCATTTTTCATCTTGTTGTAAGAAAAGCATGGGGCGTGCTCTGGGATTAGACTGTCAGAATAAACAGTTTTTATTTTTGTGACTTATTGTGTGTGTGCATGTTTGCAGAGGGCAAAGGACAGCCTTCCACAATTTCAAGACATCAAACAAAGAATCAACCTCTAACCAAGCACAACCTTTTTTAAATAAAGGTTCGAAGAAAAAACTGTGACTGTTGCCTTTGACAGGTCAGTGTTTCTTATGTCTCTGAAACACGTATGGATCTTCTCACCTGTGCCTCTGGTTCCTGTTACAAAAAATGCTACAAAAGCAAAGTGGTGGATGAAAACATTTGTAATGTATTTTTTAAATCAACAAATTAGTGTCTCAGGGTGAGCGTGCCCTTCAGTTACTGGCACTGCAAGAGCTGTGGAAACAGGAGGACTAGCTTGCACTTGAATTTTTACCCTGTCTCTTTGTCCAGAAAGAATTTGCATGGCAATATCTAGTTTTACTGAGAAAAACAAATTGCAGAAAAACAAAATTTTCCCAGCCATACTAAGTAATTTCATTAAATGTTTATTTATACATTTTTTTTTCCCTGAACATATTTTTACTTCAGTAGGAATTAAATGTGCACAACAGAAAATATGGATCCCCAGACCTTTATCTTGGGGATTAATTTGTAAATTAAATTGTGTTTATGACCATTTCTATGAAGGAATTAACTTCATCCTTTATATGCATATGGCCAAATTTCCAGACCCCATGAGATTCCTGAACAAGGCTGAGAAACTGACACTTACTACATACCTGGGGAACCCAAAAAGGCAAACACCTGAGCAGCTTGTAGGCTAGCAGTGAAAACAGTTGTATAACAATGTTCATTTTCCTCTAAGCTGTAGGTTTCTGGCTGACACCTAAGCCTCAGTCTTCCTTGCCAGAGCATTTCCTTCTGAACCAGGGCTGCACCTCATCCCTCAGACCTTGTACCTGCACAATTTTGCAGAGTCCAGGTCAACATATCCATGGCCCCAGGGTTTCACTGGAGCTGCTGGTGGGTGTAGTGTGTACTGGCAGCCATAACATGGTGACCCTTTCCCTACACAAGGCACTAATCACAGCCTCATTGTGAAAAACAGGTCTATCATTCACTTTGGGTTAACTCCTGTGCCACCGGTGGAGTTCAGCTCCAGATCAAGGAACAAAAATGTACATAACTACATGTATCCATTTGCATGTTTCACATGTCCTGCTCTGATTACAGTCAGGAAACCTCCACAATTCAGTTAAGAACTGCATCCAGCTAAACACAAAGTGTCTACTTGGCTCTCTAGGCACCACTGAGAGTAGAGACCGGAGTAGAAATGTACACACAGTGGTGTAGCTCATATCTCTAACATGTGACTACCTAAGCAAAGCACCCCTCTCTGTGGCTCTGCTGTACCAGGCCATCCATCACTGCAGCATGCTGGCCCAGCTTTGAAGAGAAACTCAAGCTATTTTGCTCTTCCCAAACAAATATTCCAAATTCACACTTCTTGGAAGGAGTTTCAATTCCATTAAAGCAAATGGAGCTGTATTTCCTCAAACCATGCCTGCACACATCCCACGAGGTCCATCTATCCCAGTCCAGACATTTTAAGACAGGACACAGACATCAAAATGTATACACAGCAGAGGAGCTGGGCAAACACAAGAGCAGTCAAAAGTGTTCTTATAGCATGGGTTTCAGAAAGGAAACTACTTAGCACTGCCTAAGGACTGAAGTCAGCTCTGTCAGGAGTCTTCATACCAGAGAGGAGGTTTTGTGGTTACATCTGAATGACACGACGTGTTGAAAGAAAACCAAGCACGGCATTTTGGCTAGGGGTGCATACAATGTATATGCACATAAAACATTTGTAAAGTATTTTTTAAATCAACAAATTAGTGTCTCAGACTGTCATGTTATTACAATTGTGCTGTACCTGCAAACAGGGTGAGAAGGTGCATTTACATTTGAAAATTGCAAATACAAATTGCATTTGTACATCTGAAAATATATTTACATTTGATAAAGTTATGAAAAGTATGATGGGAGCACTTGGCAATACGTCTTTTGAAATAAGCTGGAAGAGCCCATTAATTTGAAGTTGTTAGCATAATGGTTTATGCCATTAGGTATCAAATCTCCTTTTGTAATTACAGAAGAGATCACAACGAACAAATAATGAAATTGTGTTTAGGTGCTCAGGAAAAACAAATTAGTTTAATCTACAGTCCACAGACATTTGAGAGCCATATGTTACTGTTGCCTTTGTTATTTTTGAAAGCTGCTATGATTTATTACTCTAAACATATAGCAACAAATTGAAAACATGGATTAAAATGTCTCCTACTTGACCTTTTCAGAACTATTCCATGAATATAAATATTTATTTTATGGATTCAAGAGCTGCTGATCAAGTTATATATTTTGAAAAGTATTATTCCACCATTCAAATTACACAGTTCCACAATAAATTTTGTAGGCATTTTATGCTAACAGGCACTTTGTAAACCATTGCATAACCCCCATGAACTCACACTGCATGAGTGGTTGTAGAGGCATATGATTGTCTGTAACATGGTGATCTTTGCACTGTAACAATACAAGAAATCCCCTTTGGCATCAACTCTTCACCTGAAACAAATCTTAACTTCTATTTATTCATTCAGGGATGAGAAATCAGTTAGCTATTGTGAATAAAATAGGAATGCATAACAACAAAACCAAAACAAGCAGTTTCCACTTTCCTATGGATTTTTATTCCTGTTCACATTTGTAACACTTTCATTCTTAGCCTTGCCCTTATTTCTCTCAAGCACTACAATCTCAGTGAGGACCTGAGTTGTCTTCACTTGGCACAAAGCAAAATAAAAGATAGAGTTAAGCTGCAGTGATTGAAGACAAATAACAGAAGTATATTGTCCCAATGCAGCTACTAAATTCTGGTGTGGATTATAGCCTATTCTCCCATCTGTACCTCTTCTGGTTGAGCCATGGAGGGAGAAAATATTACTTAATTGCTTTTCAGTGTGCATGTCTGCTGTAGGATCAAGCACACAAGCACTGAGCTCTTATACTCATGCAAAGAATTCCTGAGGTTACCAGACTTTTACTCCCTGTCCTGCAAGGCAGTGAAAACAGTCTGATGTCTCTATGCTGGTTAGTAGTACATTACTCATTAGAAAATTACTCTAAATTCCGATTTATTGTAATTACACCAGTTTAGCAATGAACAAGAACAAGAACACCTTGTGGGAGTTCTTGTTTCAGCTGTCCTAGAAAAGAGATTTTCTACAAAACTTTTCTTTTTTAAATTTGAGTCTAAGTTTTACTTACTCTGTGTTTTCTGTGTCTTCAACGAATTGTGACCTGCACAGATTGCCCTAACTTCCTCTGTTACACCCACAAAATTGGGGCATCCAATATGCAATTTACAGATTTAGCCCACAGAGTGTCTTCCAAATGACATTTATCTGAAATGCTTTTCCTAGTGTTTTCAGCCTCACCCTGAATATTCTTCTGCTTTGATAACCACCTTGGATGCTTTTGCTTGTTCTGTCTCTGGCCTTGTTTATAAAGATATTGTGCAGTAAGTTAGGGAATGAATTTACAGCTCCTTTCCACTAACTCTCTCTGTAATCACCCTTACAGCACACTGTATTGCCTCAGTTTGAGGCAACTTAATCTCCTCTCAATGCCAGTGAAATATCTAATACTTTCTGCAAACTGAGTGACCACAAAAAAGGGCAAGCAGGAAACCAAATTAGCTGTGAATTCACAGCTGATCACACTACTTTCTGTAGAAAAGCCATCTATTTCAGTTATTTCTTTGCAATTAGGTCGTGGTGATGATACACCAGCATCCCTGAGAAGAAGTTTCATTTGCTCTTCCTGCTTTCACTTTCACTGTCATGACTGTAAAGCTGGTGTCTAGTCAGTGAGAGAATCTTATTATAGTAACATCCAAATGTGACACGCAGCAAGGATTAAACTGTTATCCAACTTGTAAATGCATAAGCAGGCTCCCTGGAAACAGAATTCAGGCTGATATTTTCATTTTCAAACCTGTATTTTTCTCCATCTGAGCAGTCAATGGAGCATCTTCCTTTCTAAGTAAGATCCAATTATAATGAGAGCTTGGATTGACAGGAAACATTATTATAACTGAATGAGCTGTCAAATCCATGATTAATAAGGGTTTTCATTTAGGTTCAACAATAGCAGCATTAGACTACTGCCATATTATTATTCAATAACTCATAGCATTCATAAGAAGGTTTATTTTTTCTTTCAGAGCCTAGACTGAGATGTTTCACATGCAGCTATTCGTATGGGCAGAAGTGGTTTCAATATTTCATGAGATGATTTTATCTCTATATTTTTCCTGAAGATGCAAACTAATGAAAAACCTTATGCAAAATCCAAGCCTGCTGTTTGAGGATTTAGTTTCTGTTTTCCTTCTAGCTCCCATGTTTTTGCATCCATATTCCTATTGCTTGAACCATGAGAACAGATACCCTGGGTGTTCACAGCATCAAATGTTGGTGATACAGAGTAAAAGTATGAGGCAAACCAAGACCTCTCTGGTCTGTGTGCTCAGTGAAGTGCAAAGAACAGATAAAGAGCTGATATTTCATGTTAGCCACCATGTATGTATGCATTCAGCTGTGTCAAACAGAGTAGATTTTTTTTACATAACATTGTTTTTCACTTTTATATGAGAGACAATGAGGGCAGGATTGATATGAAATAAGATATTCACAAGGGGAAAAGAACATTTTAGAAAGAGAAGTGCTCACCCTTAACCTTGTAACAAAAATGCAATTCCCTCCATCCTACATAAATACTGATTTCCCATCCCATTTCACAGTTTGATAGAATGTAACTGGATGTTCTGTTTTTCTGTTTCACTAGTTCTCAATTTCACTTTCCTAGCTTAGCTCCTTAATCCGTTCTTCAACCCAAATGGAGGTGCTGCTCCATCACTGCAAGTAGTATAAATGATGTGTCAGGCTGACTTCAAAAAATAACCTTTTAGCCCAGCATTTATTTATGCATCATCAGTTATGTCTGATTACTTTTTATACACATATGATTTATCAATATATTATACAGATGTACAGATATATAGAGAGCTAGACAGCTAGATAGATTTAACCTGTGCTGTAGCTATCTCTTTCCTCATTTTCTTCCCTTGCTGACACCTTTCGTACTTGCACAGACTAACCTTTAACATGACACTCTTAGTTTAATGTTATCGTCTGCCAAAGTTCTACAAGCCGGGGAAATTTATAGAGGCATTATAAGAGAAGTCTGACTTTCCATCCATAACTCTCCTTCTCTTGAAACTAACTGCTACCTTCTGCAAGCCAACAGGTGAGGACAAGGCTAAAGACACTAGGCAGACCACAGCAGATGCAGAAGACAGACACAAAGACCTGTGTCTAGTAGAATAAACTGTGAAGTAGTTAACAAAAGACTGATCCCTCAAAGGTATTAGTGAGCTTCAGGATTAACACCTTGCTATGGTATAAGTTCTTCAATAAGTTATTCTTTCTTGTTTCTTCCTCTTTCAAATACACACACTTCAGAATCCATCTGTCCTAGACAACTGTCACTTGTTTTCTTCACCTCTTTTGTAGATTAACTTCCGCTAAAAACTTCAAATAAGGCTAAAATGTACTAATCTCCAGTAATTCCATTGTCGATATTATTTTTATTATAATACTGCTGTTGCTATTGCAGTAGCCAATGTACAACATTCTGCATACCTAAAAGAAATCATTCTTGTCTATACAAATAACCAAGATGTGAAAATGAAGTATCGTGTCCCATTTCACAGGCAGAGGAGACAGCTACATGAACAAGTTGCCACCTAGTAAATGAGCATGGATTTACAGCTCATTTAATACTCCATGGCAACTGTCTGTGTGGTTACTGCTCCAGAGTAAATGTGAGGTAGCTCTGACCCTTACCGAAAAAGAGGCAATGTATCTTGCATTTACCTGAGCTTTAAGCATCCATATAAAGTAACTAATGAGCTGTAAATCCACAAATCCTCTTCACACCTGGCAGTTTCTCATGTATCTGGAGGTAATGATATTTTTGTGATTTGCCTGTGGTCACTGAAGCAGCATTTACAGAAGTGGCAATGTAAACGAGACCTACTGAAATCCTGTGAACCCCTCTCCTCACATGGCCAGAAATTTCTTGTAGAGCTACTGTTCAATTGCTTGGCACATTTCCCTTCAAATGACAGTAATTCACAAGCAAACTGAACCACTTTTTCCTCATTAATACTTCAGAACATGCATTTACCACTTATGCAAAACAGATGGATCCCTTAAAGTAGCTTCCAGATATGGTTTCTTCATTTCACACATAAAATATTATTTACTTTTTCAAAGACTCTTAAAGTTTAAAAGTGATGCTTTGGGAATAACTTTATCCTGGTTTATTAATCAAGTTTCAACTCTAAGTAATTTAGAATCCAAACTAAAGCAGGGTCTAAGCAGAGCTCATAATCAGTGTTTTCCATCAAGGTGGTCCATGACATGACACACACTAGCAAAAAGCTTTCTTCATTTTCTTGTTTTCTTTTTTTTTTCCTTTTTTTTCCCAGGGACTCTTATTAAGTGACCCTCCACTTAGACTCCATCAGGCTAGTTCAGGTAGACCATTGATACAAGCTGCTGCCTACAGTCATTGCAAGCCCGGGATCACTGCTCTGGTTTTTCAGTGGCACTACAGGAATCACAACAGACTTGAATACTCTGTGCATTTTTACTCCTCTTGTTATTCTGTATTAAAAAAAAAAAAAAAAAAAAAGAAAAAAAAGAAAAAAAATCTGAACCACTATGTCACAACATACTGCCATGACATCTATTTACTAATAAAATTGTTTTGTGTTCTGAGGCAAAACAAGACCAAAATATTGTTAAATACCTTGAAAAAGTTTGGTGTAAATGATACACCTTCATACATAAGGGG
Organism: Passer montanus; assembly: GCF_014805655.1. NCBI lineage: Eukaryota > Metazoa > Chordata > Aves > Passeriformes > Passeridae > Passer > Passer montanus. The sequence continues at coordinate 25,920,610 of NW_024366591.1, read as the reverse complement.
AAAAAATTTTCTGGTAGAGACAATAAATACATTATTTTTTTAGCCTTTAAAAGCTCCCTCATTATATTTTTTTCATGCTGTATCTATGGACTAACACATTCAAAAAGTAAAGGAAAGCCCAGGGCTTAGACAGTCATTACAAATTTTAATGGATTTGATGAGTCCCTCCACAGCACTCTCTGTTTCTTGATAATCACTCAATTCCTCACTGCAAGGACTCTGAAAAATGTGAACCATGGCTACAGGTGTTTTAGGATGTGACCCTGCTGTCACACTGACAGCAACTTTCTCATTTCTTGTAATGGGGCATATATTTCAGAGCATGATCCCAACCTTTTGGAATGCTTTCATTTCCAGAATGCCCAGCTGACAGTACTGCCAAATCCTGAATTTCATGAAAGAATGCATAATGTGAGTGGGCAATGTCAGTGCTGTCCCTTACACTGACCACATAGAACACTTAAGTGACTTTAGTGAAGCTCCATTTTTTCCTTTTTTTCCCCATAGTTTTATAGCAGTGGCTTTATCACCACTAGTTGATTACACTGTACCTGGAAAACATCTCTGTACTTCATTTCAACCTGTGCCAACTATCTCTTTCCACACAATTCCCAGGCCTAATCAGGTGGTTAAAGCACCCCAAGGCCCATTCCCACAAACAAGGAGTCCAAAGGGTTACTAGCAGGGACACCAGCCACATCAGGTCAGCTGGCCTTCAGAGCCCAGAGAAGTTCCTGAAGGTATTTGAGCAGGGATGGAGTCAGAGGGCCTGGGAGCTGCCCAAAAGAGCCCGGGCAGCTGGTTCTGTGGCAGCCTAGGGAGCTGCCTGGCTGGTCACTGCCACTGCTGCAGACGGCATTGCAGGAGTACAGGGACTGTGCTTCCTGCTGGAAATTTGCTGGGCTTTAGATTATCTCTGGCCATTTTAAACTGGAAATCTCTTTAGTGATTCCAAACAGGAGTCTAAAACACAGTCCATAACAGCTAGTGCATCAACAGCTAGCTATTCACAAATGCAATTTTCCAATTTTCTTGCTGTGAGGAGAAGGACAAACAGTAAAATGGAGCCTGCAGATCAGCTTTGTGTGAAGTCAGACTTCTTGGAACCCAAGTTGAAAAAAAAAGACATTTTTGTGCCCCCACTGCCCAAATTCTATTTTTGGAGAGTTATTCTGCTGCAGTGGTTCCTCAAATTTTAGATTTATTATTCTAATCTTTTTTGGTCCTGCTTCAGAATTATACATAGTTATATGATTTTGTTATGCTGTATGTTTTATTATGTTATGTGTTTTCTGTGAGGCAGGAAAAAAATTGTGCCAGCCAGTTCTTTCCTTACTGACATCAATGGCTTTTGGCTCACACACTCTGTTCAGGATTTTCCTTCTTATCAAGGGTTCCATATTTTCATGCAGTTCAATATTTTATTTCTTCTGGGCATCCTCTTTATTTTTATATTTCTTTTCTCTTTGTTCTCCAAGTAATTCAATTTTTAGCTTTAATTAAGCAATTTGCTTTTAACCAGTTGGCATTTTCATCAGTCAGCATATCCAAATGTTCATCTGTACCTTCCTTAATTCCATGTACTATATCAGCATTTCCTGTATCACTAATGCCTTTCTGCAATGAGACTTACACCTCAGATTGCCATGCTGTTTCTTCAGGCAATTATGTACTGTCTGTCCTTCTGGCAGGCAAACTGATATCTTCTCTACTGTATTTCAGATTTGAGACTGACATCAAACCACAGTAAGTGCCTACTGCAGACTTGACAAATCTCTGTAGAAACGTTAAGCTTTCAGTATTTTTTAAAAGGAAAAGAGAGTACTGAGAATATCAGGAAAACTGCAGTCCTTCGTTAGCTTGGGCTTTAAGGTTTCCAGTTCCTCTAACCCTTTCCAGTTGGTTCATTCAGAGTCCATAGGGTACCCAGCAGTCCTGGTCTCCAGCCAGCATTGCTTGGTTTCTTCTGCAGAAAACCCCAGGAGGTGAAGTGGGATGGCACATGTGTAGACTGCAGCCCAGCATAGTATAAGGATGTGGATAGGCTTTCCAGAAAATGGTCACAGGCCCCCAGATCCAAACACAGCAACAAGGATCTCTACATCAATATAAAATCCTTCAGCTTGGACTGTCCAGCCAACAAGAAAATCAAAGTGCTTGACACTTGTCAGCACCTACGCGCTGCTTTCCCCTAAGATCCTAGCCGGAGATCTGCTGAGGTCCTGTGCTGCGGTTTGGCACACATGCTGCTGGGGAAGGCAACAAAAGCCTGTGTGTAACTTGAGATGTCCCTGCAGCTCCCACTCCTTTATGCCTGTGACCCTGGCCTCAGCTCACTGTATGACAGAAGAGCAAGAAGAGGAGACGTGTTGGGAAGAAGCGAGGAACAGGAAACGGCAAGCCTGTTGAAAGCTGTACAGGAACTGGGGAACCAATATCTTATAGGTTAGGGGTGGGGTGAAGGGCACATGAAAAGTGCAGCATGGGGGCACCCAAACATTTGGGTCTGGGGGAAATCAGGCATGTCTGTCACAGGATGGGTTTTAGGAGAGAAAGGAACCCACAGCACAGTGCAGACATTGTTCTTGGAGAAGTAAAAAGCTGCAACACAAGGACTTGGAGGGAATTGGGGCCTGATTCACCAGGTGAGGTTGTGGTCAGGATAGGATTTTGAGACACTTCAGGAAATTGGCCACAATGACAGTATGGGGTAATCCTCAATTTTTAGAGCTTTACTTCTAGCCTTCACACGTTATTTACAAAGCAACTGGAAAATGACAAGGAGAAAGAATAGATAGGATGTGGGGAATGAGGGGGAAAGAGAGAGTGGAAGGTGAGATTCCAGGGAGTGGGAAGCATCTTCTTCTGTGGGGACAGGAAAAAAGAGAGGAAGAGGAAGCACAGGTGCAGCATCAGCAACCACAGTTCTGCACCTGTGAGAGAGAAACCCTCTCCTTATGTTTGCATATGCACATTTCTGTATGCACTAATTAACCTCTCTTTTCTTCCTCATTTCTAGAGCCAAAAGATTGTTAATTCCTGAAGTCTGCTCTTGCCTACTCTTTCCTGGCTGTCCAGTGTGCATTTCTAGTATGCTTTTGTTTAGGAAGGTTAGTTTCTTGCTACACAGCTGAAATATTTGCATTAAATCTACTCTATAAGGAGCCAAAAATGTGAAAAATGCTCTGGAAGCAGAAAAGAAATACTTATGACGAAGGAAAGGAGACACTGCAGGAAAACTCATTTGCTGAGAAATGCAGCTTATGTCTTATCTTAATTCCAGATAAGTCTTCATTTTGCTGTGAAGACAGATGTGATAAATATGTTAATGGCAGATTTCGATAGCTCAGTTTGTAGAACTGCAAAGCCAGATGGAAGTGATAATTTTTCTTTCATTTTAATTTTGAAATAAAAAGCAAGAAAGCAAGAAAGTTCTCGGTATCTTAGCACTGTAATGACTTTTGAAAGGATAATGGACCTTAGCACAAAATGACGATTAACTATCATGCCCTGATGCTCCTATTTTATTAAATTCCAGTTTCCTTGGCTGGAATTCTCTCAGCTTTCTTGCCGGAGATGAGCAGATTACTGCTTGTGACTGACTTTTCCAGTTCCACATTCATAAAGTTATTTAGCAGCAATCCAGCTAGTGGATATTTTACTGATTTTACTTTGGTTCAGGTTAGATACATGACTAAACAGACCATTGATGATAGCGTTGGATGGAGCTACCCCTCTTACTCCTTATCAGGAGTGTAATACTGCCTTTTTTGTCCTTTAAGCAGTGCCCTTATGGGTTTAGGAACACAAGGCTAAATTGTGGCTTTCCATGCAGTGATTAAGATTGCATTTAGCAATGTTTGCTGTGGACACTTTGTTTCAATTTAATACAAAAACACTAGAGGGACATAGATTAACATCTTCTTAAATGTGTCGGATATTTACTGCTTGAACTGATAGGCAAAAAGAAAGCTAGAAAACTTTTGCTTCTTGAATACTGTTAAGGGGAGGAAAGAGTAGGTTCCCGAGCAGATGAAAAAGGAAATTTTAGAAAATTGTTTTCAAGGAAGTTATTAGGTGAAAACTTGGTTTGTCATATTTGCAGTGAAGTTTCTAATGTGTGGAAAAAACAGACACATCTGGGTTGTTCCCTTTATATGAATTTTCATTTCTAGAAAGTGAGTACTGAGTGAGTACTGAGTGAGTACACTGAATACTGACTGAGTACTCCCACAGGAACTTCTCTCCAGGAACCACTTGGCAAAAGGGTGAAATGTTCTATTGTTGAATCTGTAGCATTAACTTCTAGGGTTTTATTGGGTCATTCTTACTTTCTAGATAAGCTCACAAACCAGAAACTGAATGACCATTTAATTCTACATGTCAATTAAAACCCTCTCTGAAATTCATTCCAATGATTCTAGCAAAGAGAATGAAGATTTCTGCTGAATTTTACAATACATTTTACCATGAGACAAAGGAAACAAGTTGTTATGTCATTCCTGTCCTCAGCTGGGGATGCTTGTGTGTGGAGGTATTGGCTATTGGACCTGCTATAAACTAGTAATATCAGGTAAATATCTGCTATATGAAGTATATATTATTTTCATCATTCAATACAGGCTATTTTTAAAATTTGTTTAGTTTACATGCATTTTCTTGGGGTTTGTCTTTTTAAAATCAATTAGCAAGTAACACAAAATTGCAAACATATGCGGTCTAGATGTTTCTTACACAAACAACAAGTTGATATGAGAGGGGAAAGGGAAAAGTCTATACAGTTCTGTAGAGGGGAGAGGAAAGATCCCAGGTTGTGGAAGTGAAAGCTTTATCAGCAGGAGCTGAGCCAACTTAATTAACCCTGTGAAGGGATTGGGCAGAGTACTTAGTTAGTGCAGCTGTATCATGTTTGAGAATTCATCTGCTGTCTCTGGACTTTTCTGAACTGTGCAGACATGCATGCACAGTTCACATTGCACCTTGCACACAAGCAGAGGCTGTTCTCACACTCGTCTGAGGTTCCAGTCCACACTGGATGCCATTCTCAAACAGTCCAGGGACTCACATGACCAAAACTATGCAGTGATGCATGCAGCTCTGCTCTTGGGCCCAGACTTTCCTTATCAAGGTCAGAGAACAGCAGGAAGAGACAGCTGGAGCCTCTCTGCCCTCACAGTCTTGCTGCAAGCTGAGGCCATCAAAGCAAGCACAAGCTGTAGCTGAAGGTGACCCATGCTTACAGATAATCCTCAGGTATTGGCAAAAACCAGACAGATCTTAGTCTTCTGTGGACCCATGCAGCAGCAGCATTTTATCCTGAAGCTCCAAACCAAGCAGAGCTTCCCAAACGGTGTGCAAGGAAACCATTCACCACTCTCTAGCAAGCAGCCAGAACTCCCCAAGCACCAGGCAGGGAGCTGCCTGCAGGAGGAGCGTGGCAACTCACGCAGCACTAAAGCTTATCCCAGGCTGCCACCCTGTCAGGCTTAAGTTCAGCTCATTAGGACGCTCATCTGTTATTTATGCAAATAAGCCTATGCATAGTCACAAAATATGCAAAGATGGCTATTTATCAGTTTGGCACAGTTTCTGACTTCCTGAACCCTCAGACATTCCTGATAGATTTAAAAAGAAAACACAACGTCCCCTAGTGCTGCAGAGGGGCCAAGGCAGAGCCTAGCTGCTACCATTCACATCTTCTCAGAGGACTCATGGTGCTCAGGGTAGAAAAGATAATGTATTCTATGTGACTTTGAACACAATATGTTATAGCTCAGGATGTTTAATCTAGTGAATAAAGGATCTCTACTTGTTTCACCTTCCCAGGGGAGGAGATTTACAATATGCATAACTCCAAGCATTCTGACTACAGTTTATTATTTATTTATAACAGGCACCTGCCCCTCAAAAAATTAGAAAGAGTCTTCTGAAACAGTGTTTAAATTATCTCCTTTGTCTGGACAGCTGCAGTCTAAGGTTGCTCTCACTTATGAATGTGCAAAGGAACCTCAGCTCATCCCTCCTCTACCCTTACCGCTCTCTTCTCACATTAGGAAAACATTATCTTCTGCATGAGCCTGATCAGGAGTCAGCATACACCTGCTTTTCTGCACACACAGCCATCAGCAACTGCAGGAGGTTTGAATCCTCCTGACAAGGGTACAGATTGACCATAAACAGAGTTTTAGGGAATTTTCCCCCAGTTCTTTACCCCTGGCCAGTACCAGGGTGATTGCTTTCCTATGAGCTCCATAGAAAAGTTTCTCATGTATCCTTCCTTGTACAACTGGATTTCTTATTTAAGCTGCCCAATGTTCATTGTAAAAATTAGAAGAAAGACCTGCCTGTAGTAAAGGCAGGAGAAAATGTCACATCTTTTTTTGGTAGTACCCTTATCTTAGGGAGCCACCTTATCCATTCAATTCTCCTATAGACTGTTGGAAACATCTCCCAGGTTCTATGTGGAGTTTTGGATCTGAATGTGGTCTTGGAACTGAGGAAAGAGAGAAGGAAACCTCCAGCAGGCAAAGAGGTGCTCACAAACACTGCCCTTTCAGAGGCTATAATTGAACTTCAGTTTCATACCAACACACAAAAAAATAATTCCATCTGAATCCCCCAAAATATAATAACATGAGTTACATTGTATTTAAAGCATAGCAGTCACACAGCGTGCTCAGTTCACCCTGACACCAAGATGATGATCTCATCAGGAGAGACAACAGTAAGAGCAAGAGTAGGAAAACTTGTGGGTTCAGGTACAGACGGCTTAATAAATGAAGGAAAGAGGGGGAAAAAACCCCCAAAACAGTGATGCAAAGGCAGTCCCTCACCACCTCCCACAAGCAACACAGGGTGCTCACAACACAAGATGATGATCTCATCAGGAGAGAGAACAGTAAAAGCAAGAGTAGGAAAACTTGTGGGTTCAGATACAGACTGAATGAAGGAAAGAGGGGGAAAAAAACCCCAAAACAGTGATGCAAAGGCAGTCCCTCACCACCTCCCACAAGCAGACTGCTGTCTGACCTGTCTCTGAGTTATGGCTGCCTTCCTAGTCAAATCACTCAGTTTTTATTGCTAAACACAGTATTATGTGTCATGGAATATCCCTTTGTTCAGCTGGGGTCAGCTCCCCCACCTGTGTCCTCTCCCAGCCTCTTGCCCAACCCCAGCGAACTTCCTTGGGGAAGCCTGGGAAATCGAGAAGATCTTGACATTGTGGATGCATGGCTGTAAAACAGCCAAAATATTTGTGTGTTATCAATCCAGATTAAATAAAAATACTTTACAGACTGGTGTGAAGAAAATCAACTGCACCTCAGCCTCACAAAGACTAATGAACAAATGCATTGTCTTAGTTAATTAAACATCAAGAAAATTGTCCTAGAAGGGACACTTCCACCTCAGCCTCACAAAAACTAATGAAAAAATGCATGTCTTAGTTAATTAAACATCAAGAAAATTGTCCTAGAAGGGACACTTCTTTTTTTAACATCAACTTCTATTCTAAAAGAACTGCTTTTTAATTTTTTTTTTCCAAACCTATTTCCCACTTGGGTGAGTGCAAAACAATGAATTCAAAAATTTCAATACAACCTGTCTCTCTGTGAACTTAATTCCACAATTTCCAGCTGAGCAAAATTATCCTTACATTGTGAAAACATATGCTTCCCCTTAATAAAGATTTAAATACAGGCAGTTCAAATCCCTCCCTTCACTTTTACAATGGTGCAGTAAAGGATTATCCATGTAAAATTACACAGCCAAGATTTCTGCTGTGAGTCGGCATGGTTCCGTTGTTTTTCATGGATCAATTAACACACACTGGAGATTTTAGCCATTCCTGTCTGTAATTGCTAATTTGCCCATTACAGGGAGCTGAGAGCCATCTGTGTACCTGGCATAAGGATGCAACAGTGAAATGAAGACTTTAAACCCACAGAACATGACCTGCGGTTGTAGGACATTCAAAGACAAGATGGGACACCCTACCTTTGGAGCTTGTAGTACATCAGACACACCTTGCTTAGACACTGCAAAAGTAGGTGGTGGTGCTGTTGTTGGCTTTTTGGGAGGCCTGGGTGGTGGATGGAGGGTTAGGTTTTCATATCTTCTCAACATATAGTATTCCTCTTTGCTGACTTCTTCCACTGTTGTCCTAGTCACAGGTGGTGTAAGTGTCTGGACATCTTTGCTGAGCAAATGGACCAACATGTTTAAGCGATACACAGGAATCTCCCAGCTCTCCTCTGGACTGCTGGAACTACTGATCAGCAAGTAAGAGTCTGTGATTTCTTCTTCAAACTGCAGACCAGGAGCAGCAGCCAAGACATCTTTCTCGATGGAAAGGTCCCTCACGGACACTTTGACATTAAAAGGCAAATGGAATTCTTTGCAAATCTCAGAGAGGTGGTACTGTTTCTTGTCATGAATCACTTCTACAAAGCCACCTTCCATGTACATAGGGAGGAGCACTTTTTTGTACGAATCACTTAGTATTTGCTCACAAGCTAAAACATCTATGAGTTTCTCTCCTCCCTCATACAGAACTCCACTAGTCTGGCATTGCTGAACTAGAAATTGATCTCCAACTGAAACAGAAAAAAACTCTTTATGCGGGGAAGTAAAGGCTTTAGTTGCTACAACATGAAGTTGTTCTTTTTCATTTCTCACTATCTCTAAGTCATAGGCAGTTGGAAACTCCCGAGGTCTTCTCTTGAACTTTCCTTTGTAGCTCATAGGGATTAAATAATGTCTTTTGGAGGAATCACTTCTCATCTCAGAGGCTAGGACTCTTGCTGCCTGGTACTTTTTGTAAATGACAATCTCTTTCCCTGCAGACAATAAGTTATAAGGTTTTTGGTTTCCCGAAGGCCCTTCCATTATCTCAGCAACCATAGGAAATTCTTTGCTTGTTCTCTCAAATATATCTTCCAAAGAAAGTGGCTGAAGGAAAGAGCTAATATCATAATGGTCTGTTACATCCTTGACCTCAACATCCAGATCTGAGAGGAGACGAATTACGTCCTTTCGAACTGAAAAGAAAAATAAATATATTGAGTTTTGTTTTTAAACTGACACTGAAATAAAATGTACATCCTGTTGGCCAGATAATAAAAGTACCTTCCCTAAGGTGTGCATGTCCATGTGTAAATGTGCACCACTAACTAGGCCAGCCAAAGTCTGACTGTGGTAATTTGAAAGATATGGTTAACAGATATGCATGAGACCACACAAATGAAGAGAGACAATAAGGTGTGCAAGTGAACACAAAATTGAAGAAAAAGAAAAGTCTAGTTCATTATTTCCCCCACAACACCTCCAAGTTTAATCAGTTGTTTATCTTCTCAAACTCTTGGGTGCAAGATGTATTTTTATTCTTCTACTTCATAGCAGTTTAAGGTTTCTCTAAAGAAATGACTGGGGAAACATTTTCAATAAATAAATAGCATTTGGATCCATTAACAATATATTGCTGCTATAGCCAGGCTGGGAGAAAAGGTATTTTTATATTTATAAAAATAATTAAAATATCTATAATTATTAGGAAATAATATCACTTAACAAAATGGTAAAGCCTTTGTATAATTAAGAGTAAATTATTTTTATGAATTAAGACATTTTAATATTATTTTCCTCTCTGGAACTGTTGCACCTTTTTCTGCATCACCTGCTTTTATTCACTATCAGAACTGAGCCAGTGAATTTAACATCCTGACGGGGAACAACAGCTCTTTAACCACAACTGAACTTGCAAAATTTTGAATACAAAACTTCCAAGAACAAAGCTGACTATGTAATTAAGGCTCATTTAAGAATTTGGCTCCAAGTCAGTGACACCACAGATCGCTGACCAAGGCAGTAAAATTTAACAAGCAAATAATATTTAATTACTCTCTTCAATAAGATTTATTCTGCATAGACCTACACAAAGGGATAGTATATTCTGGATTCACATTTCCTTGTAGCAGGACATACCAATATTTTATACTGAAAAGTTGGTATCGGATTTATTTTATATGACAGAGTTCTATGACAGTGATTCAGGGTCTGTTTGTTCCAACTCTTCTTTTGTCACATTGACACCTTGAGGTGATAAATATTCTGAGCACCACAAGGGAAAGAAAACAAAGGAAAATGACTGGTGAAAATGAAACTTTCTATGATCATTTGTGAGAGTTCCACACACACAACTTGTTCATTATTAATAATGAGACTTATAGAGGATTCCTGCTCACAGCCTGTGAAAATGTAATCAGTTATCTGAGTTATCAGGAATTTTTTTTTTTATAGTGGGTAGTAATTCTCCTACTTTATCTTGTGCCTATTTATAGATCTTCTAAAAATGGTGAAAATCCATTCTTCATGGTCCACAAGAAAGTAGTTATTCATGTACCATGAAGCCTACTTTTCAAGTTTGTATTAAATAGTTATTTAGGACATATGCAATGCTTCTTAAATGTTGAGAACATAGTGAAACTTAAAATAAAAACAACAAATACAATCCTTACTGGAATAACTGACCGGAAGACAAGTGAATAACAAATATTTCTGAATCTTCTGAAGGTTTTCAGGGGCATTAAATTCCTATTGATTCTGCACATATATCTAAGGATACAGCAATAAACCTGAGATAATTGAGTTTCAGGAGATGAGTGAGATCCCTGAATCTAGCTAGAGTTACAGCAAACATTACTTTAACATTTTACATTTACATTACAGTTACCTTATTTTGTGACGTTATATTTTCCAAACTCACACATTAAATCATATAGCAAGCACAGCTGAATGTCTTATGATAAGCATATAGCAACTATGGTATATTGTGTTAGCAGTTTCTGCCTGTTTTTCTTTCTTTCTCTTTTGTCCATTTACTTACATAATTCAACAGAGAAATGCTCAATTGTGAAAAGATTTCTCACTTAATATCCTCATGAATGTCATACTTCTGTTAAGATTCAATTTCTACAGAGCTTGTTGGTTTGCTTCTAGTAAATGCAACAAGCAGCAAAAACTTCCCAAAAGCTAAGCTACTATCCTTCAATCAGAACTCAGCTGTATCAAGGTTTTGGTGGAGCAACTAGAACAAATAGTGTCATAAATATTTTGGAATTTTTTAAAATAAAAACTCAAAGCACAAACTTTTAAAGATACTGGTTTTATAATCTTTCTGTTTCCTCAAACCCACAGGTTTCAGAAATTGTCAATGAGTTTTTTGTGTTTATATTCAGTTGATATTTGTTTCTGCAACAGAATGAAATAATATGATTTTCCTTTCTCTGACATCCTCATTCTGAAAATTAAATGGTAACTATTGTAACATGTGCAATTGGTTTTTTTTTTCCTTTTCTTTTTCTACCTCCTAGATATAGCCATAAATGATCAAGTGTCTTCTCCATGCCCAAAGTCTAAGACACAAAGAAAGAGAATCTGGGAACTGGACAGAATTCCTAAGCTCAACCTTTTTACAAACTGAGCTTAGGAATTTGCTATGCAATATATTTTCAGTGAGGATTTAATTGTAGTGATCAACAAAATTGCAACAGAAAGAAATGCAAGGTAATAATCTGAACAAGCAGATGATAAAGAAACACTAAACAAAATATATTTTTTATCTTTCTTCCTCTTGGAACTAACATTAGTGGCAAATATGGATAATGAATTTTTAACAAACTGAATCTTTCATGGTTATTTTAAGAAAATGTTGTGTATTTAAGGGTACTTTTGTACTTTGCTACACCAAGTTTAACAGAACACTGACTTTAATTCCTACTTACATTTCATTACTGCCTGCACCTCATAGACAGGCATGAGAATCAAACAGCCATCAAAATTCTCAGGAAGTGGACTAGAGGAGTCCCACTTATGTAAAGTATTGGAAAGTTTAACAATCCGGTTTCTACCCTTAGGGATTTTCCATTCTGCAATCTCTTTTAGGGTGTATATCTGGTCATCTTCACACTCATAGAATTCTCCTTCTTGTGAAAGGGGCAAAGTAAAGGAATGAGACTGATTATTTCTGACCATGACACAGTTCACAGCCATCATCCCATGGACCTCTTCCACTGAGTTGAAGGTGATCTGCTCATCATGTTTGATAGTGAAATTTTCCAATTTTATATCCTTGGCGCTGTAGAAAGAAGGATGGCCAAACCTTGTTGGCCCAATAGAGACTGTTCTTGCAATTTCTTCAATGCTGACATATGGAGTCTTATCTGCCACAACCTTATAAAGACCTAAAAACAGAAAACTTGCATTATAAAAAGGGAAATACACAAAGAAAGTTATGCTAGATTTTAGACTGTGAATGTTATGAAAATGGGGAGCAAAGCACATAAAATAATTCACAGATGATAGCTCAATTGCTAAAAATACAACTCTGTAGAGGTAATATCAGCTGGTACAATGTATAGACAGCTGGAATTAGTGCTTTCTGATGTGTATCTAATTTCTGACATCCAGCATTCTTAATCCACAGTACATTTTTTCTTTGCCACAGAAAAAAGAAAAATTCCTCTCTGTCTTCTCAGGAAACCAGCCTTTGAGACTGAAATGCAGATGTGGTATGAGGAAACACAACATCAATGTGATCAGTTCATACAGGATAAGTTTCTTGTCTAAACATCAGTACTATGTAACCTTCCACATGCAGACTGGGAATTCCTAGACCAAGTGTGTTTAAAGATGCATCCCAAACGAAAGAGTAGCACCTACAGATAAGAAAGAGCAAATAGATTTTAGCATATCTGACAGCCCAGTCCACCAGCTGGATTAATTCAAAGTCTGGGTGTTGTAGCACTCCAGCCATCACGAGGCAATTAAAATGCTGAAGTTCTGCAAGGCAGAAGTTGTATCTGAGCTTCCCTATCTCCTAGGGACATTATTACTTCATGTTAATCATGCCCTTTGGATCTGTCTCATTAGGAGCTTCCATTGCAAGAAAATGTGTACATTTCTATATTTGCATGAGGGTTTTCATAAAGGAAGATGAGCTGGAGGGTTGAGAGGACTAAAAAGCAGGTCTTAGCTGAACTGTGTGATTCATCTGTCTTCCTCACGAGGCGTGGCAGCATTGTGAATGCTGCCTTATGGAATTGCAGCGCAGCTTCCTGAGACAGACATTGACAAAGACTTGCTTTCGAGTGAATATAAGCGAAAATAGAGGTTATTTCTAGGCCAAGTTTGCTAGTCACAAATAAAACAATAGCTACAGCTACAGTGACAAAGAAGCCAAGCTCCCTGGGAGACACTGCCTTTTCTCCCTTTGTCTGCAAAAGCCAACCAACAAAAATCCTATGGCCTCGCTCCTCCATGCTATTGACTCCTCTGGACTGCAGAGAGGGCTCTGTGTGGTAAAGGTACACTCCCATCTGGCCATCAAGGAGGACACATGGGATAGGGTATCAAGGAGCCTGGTTGGTACCACTAAAGACACTTTTATAGCATCTTCAAATCCTATGAGTAGTTTAAGCTTTATATCTGAAAGGTTTTAAATATCCTACCTAATTGTCCTCAGCCAAGTGCAGGATGTCCCAGCAGATACCTGGATTTCAGTAGGGTGAGATGCTGCCAGAACACACAGTTGCTGCTGGATCTTGGGAAGACACTAATTTCCTTTGCTAGACCTCCCCTGATTGTGGGATTGTTTAACAAATTGGATCATGGGATATTGCTTCTCTTAAAAATAAGCAAGGTGCTTATTTTCTTCAAAACTTTTTCCTTTACTGACTTTCATTACTGACCATAATCAACACAACCAGGGCCCTGCATGGTATCAGGGTGGCCCTAAGGTTGTATTTCTTTAAATGGATGTATCAAATAATTACTTCTATCACAACAGCCTTCTAAAATTTTTTTTTTGGGGGGGGAGGGTGTGGTTCTGGCTACAGGATTGCTGTGGCTCTTTACAGTAGCAAAACCCTGTACTTTCACTTTGTAACTTTAGCATCATTCTTGTTAAAGGAGACATAATTAAGAATCTGTCTGTTAAGTAGCTTTTAACTGAATTCATCAAAAGATTGGGCTTATTTGCTTCTGTGTGTCCCATGTGGCCACTGGTTACTCTGGGAACTAACATCTCTGAGGGCCTGTCAGCAGCCTAAGCAGTAATAGCCTCTTTGATCTACTGCAGAAGTAGTGACCAGTTGCACCAATGTCACCTATTTCAGCAGTTCTGTACCTTCACAATTGTCTGTATGACAGCCAGCTTTTCCTGTGTGAAGTCAGCACCCCTGTGTCAGTGCATCCTCTACATATATGTCCTCACTGCAGGAAAACCTGCAGGAAAACCTCCAGACTTGTCCCTGGGCTGCAAGGAAGGCACATGCATGAATGTACAAAGTACAACTTGAACACACTTTTCTCTCCCACTGATATTTGGTATGTTTCTCACTGCCATTTTTAACACAATTATTAGTGAGGAAGATATCTACCACAGTCCTAACCACCACTGGAGCGTGTCAGTGCAGTTCAACACAAACAGGTTCATCAGCATTTAGAAAGTATCACTGTGACAAGGCACCAGTGACAAACTGAAACTGTGGAAAAGACAAACAGTGTTCTAGCATCACGCTTTGCAAGCACAAGATGGGTATCACCTCCTGGAAGTGCTGGGAGAAGACAAATAGGACCATTCTTCATTAAAAAGGATATTCAAAATACTTATGATGTGTCCCAAAGGCAGTAACTATGCTTACCCATGTGTGATATAGGAGCAAGTGTATGCTTCCCACAAATTCTCCCGAATTACATTGAAAAGGCTCCATAAACTGTGCAAAAAACTTCCAGTTGAAAGTATTTGGCAAGGTATGGATATAAGGAACATTCTTCTCTTCTATGGGTTTGACAATAGTCTGAGGCTGCTAGTTTTGCTGGGACTACAAAGTTATTTGGAAGGCAACTATTTCAGCAAGAAACCGATGAACATCCCAGGTTGGACAGCAGGTGTCATATGGAAGCATAATTATCAGATTTCATTCAAAAGTAGACACCTGATTAACCCCTTGGCTCAGGCAAACTGGCTTTGTCAAGGATGGGAGCAGAAGAATGTTTGCCTTCTGTTCTAGTGGTTTTCATAATTGTGGTGATAGAATGCTTGCTCAGGCAAGAGAAGAGCCATGTGGCCTTGAGTACCTAACTACTGTATTGATAACACTCCTGACATGACCTAAGAGCCACCTCTGAGTGGCTATGAGCATGCAAAGTTCCATATATTTCTCTCTACACACAACAGATAAATATATAAAAGGTTATTTTGGTATGTTGGGTGGAAGTCACTGCCATATTCTGCCATGATATCCTCTCTTAAATGCTCTCCTTGATACTGTATATGTGTAAAAACCAAAACAAAACCGCAAAAACAACAAACAATAGTCTCTGGAACAATTCAGAGCCTTATTAAAATCACTGTGAATCAAATTGCAAAAACAAATGTTTTCCAAATCTAAGATAACAAGGAAACCTCCAGGAGAAGGAGACATATGGTAAGTTTGAGATGCTAAAATTTGGACATTTTGAGGTCAAACAAAAATATTTTTCTACTTTTTCATAAACCACAAAACTACTGAATCAAATTCACTTAGACTTTCCCAAGAGATCTTGGTGAACTGTAAGGGGGAAAGACAGATGGTAATAACAAATTTGGAAGAAAGTCCATCTGGTTTATCAAGATCTGGCAGTATTACTCCTATAGCTCCTACTTTCTAAATGCAATCTGGTCTATAACCAAACTGTACTGATGTCCAATGGTGTGAGGGAAAATAAAAAAATCATATAAGTAGAACTATAAACATATATAATAATACTACATAAGTCTCTATACCTAGTGACATTTCACTAGCTGAAGTATCTGCCTAGACATAATACAATGATTAGTAAGCCCCAAACACCATCAGCCCATCTTTTCAACAAGTTGACACAGAGAGAGTTTGAGAATCTGAGAAAATTATTTCACTGGTATGGGAGAAAAAACACAGCCAGTGGATCACAAGACTGAATGTGCTATGGGAAAGTATGTTTTGATAGAAGGATATTTTTACTATTTTACAGAAGAGTATACACAGCTCTCCTTTACTGGCTGTAGTGTAAAATGTACCAGCCTGGAGCTTTATGGACTTCCTATTTTCAGTCTTAATTAGAGTCCTGAAGGAAGGGAGTATTTTACTCTCTTTCCACCACAGAAAGCTGAGAAAACCAATAGTTTGGCTTGCCTACTAGAGTAGCAAGCAGCTTTCAAGAAAAAAGAAGAGCAGAACAAATCATCCATCCCAGAGTAGCAGTTTCTGTTCCCAAAGTAAGGTTGGGAAGGACACAGTTTCTACCTTCTCTGGAGACTACTTAATTCCTATTCCTCTTTTCTCACACCTCCAACACCCACTCACTACCTCTTCTGCTTCAGCATCCTCTTCCTCTCATCCTGTCCCAAAGTCCAGCTCTTCCTCACCTAATACTGAGAGGAGCCTTTTAATGCCTAACCCCTGTTCTTCCACAGATGTGTTGCGTGGTCACTGCCAAGTCTCCTGTCTTTTGATTTGCAGATGAGTACTAAAAAGGGCAGTCATGCTCAGCTATGTGTCTGTCAGACCACATAGGAATGAGCAGCAGCAACAGCCAGGAATCTCATGAGAACAGGGACAGTCCAGTGATGTTTTTTGTTGAAGAAGGAATACAATAGAATGAAATGTAATAATTTGTGCTGGCAAACAATTCAGCTGTTGTGCAAATTACGTATTTGCTAATTTACTAGTTGTGAAAATTGTATTTCAGAATGTGGTTAGATGTAGTCATTGAAGTGTCTAGAGTAACAGCAGACTTGTATTATTTTACCCAGTGTATGAGCACAGAAAGAATAGCCCAGTCCTCTGAGGCATGAAGAAGAACAAATTAGAATGAGGATAAAACGAAATAACACAGATAGTGAACTTGCGGTTGCAGCGGTTTCTCTAATGCAAAGGGCAGATTAGGCCTTTATCAAGGATCTGATTTGCCAGAGAAGAAAAAAATGAGTTCTGAAGACTGCAAATATGTTAAGAAAGACAAAGCGTAGGGCTCATTTAAAGCCAATGAGCCCAGTTCTTCACTCTCAGAGCTGCTATCCCTAGAGTAAACCAAATAGGAGCATTGCTCATTTGTGCCAGCATGCATGCAGTGAAAGGATACATGAGCCTAAGGCATGCAAAAGAGCTATGGAAAAGGAAATGGAAAAGAGCATCAAAGAAATAGATTTCTTTGCATCAACGCTGGCAAGACAGCACTGTACATACAATGTAAATACAGGGTCAGCCTCCTGGAGACCTGTGGATATTTTTATTGAATTAAGTCAAAGGCAGCTTGAAAAAAGATTATTTGCAATTCAGTTCCGTGCTTCATTCAAGAGACGGGGCAAGCCATGTTTCATGTACAAGGTTTCAGTTAGATCTTAGCACATGTATGTAATAAAGTGAAAAGGAAAAAGGTCAAGAAAGAGCAAGAGACTCTGCAGTCTTGACTCTGCAGAGCAGAATCATTCATCAGCTAAGAACTAAACTACAGAAATGACAAATTTACGTCTTACCAAATAGCTCTTGAATGCTTAAGAGTACATATACAGAGAAAAAGAGGAAAGAGGTGCTCCCTGTTGGGCTAATAAGAAGTGTCATTATGCCCCTCTTCAGTGCTGCTGTTCAGTAATACCCATCATGTGGAGGATAATAATGATAAATTTCAGCAAAATGAACTCTGAATTTATTTTTCAAGTGAAATAACCCAGTTTTCTAGAACACTGCTTGGGAGAGTTCATAACTATGCATGAAAATTGTAGTGATTAGATCGAATTTGAAAATGTGCTCAGCAGGGCAACAGCATCCAAATGCCAGGTTGTAAAACTGATCACTTGAATGCAAATAAATCCCGATTCACCAGGTTCAAGCATTTGAAATCACAAGTCTTTCTGTTCTAACAATCGAGACCTTCAATATTAATAAATTTAGGATTACTTTTATCACTCTGTTGTGTTAGATATTTTAGGATTCAAATGTTCAACCTCATCTGCCAATCAAGATTTAGAATATATTTCTATTGGTGTATGTATTTTAGAGATAGAAGAAATTTTAATAATATCAGAGAAACTTGGATTACAAGAAAAATACCAAGTATCTTGAGAGTTCACAGGAGAGTGATATTTCAATATCTCTAGATAGCCACAGATAATTAAAAGGTCTTTGATCTCTACGTCTGGGCCCTACTAGTGCTTGAAAATGGTATTCCAAAAAAGTCTTTTAATAAGTGGTCATAGAAACCATTCTGATTCACAGGATAAGAAAAACATGAAAGTAAATTGAGGATCCATTGCAGGGGCGGGGGGGAAGTTATATATATACAGCTATTTCAGAAAGAAATATATATCTTAGAGATGGCAAATAAAGGCATAGCAAAAGATATTTTTCTATAGAATTCAGAGAAATATTTCATTCCCATGGACTTTTACATTTTATTTGTTTCAATAAGTATGTCTTGTCTCCCTCCGCAAAAAAAACATGTCCCAGCTTGGAAACTGGCACAACCTAAACCCTAGACATGCACGTGCACACTCTGGCATACTCAGCAAGACTTTAGAAGAGCACCAATGGGTTATTAAGTCAAGCACTCAAACACTAGAAAAGACTCATATTATGTTCCCAATGCAGCATCAATTTAATTTCCCATGTGCTTTCAGTACAATACAGTGCTAATTAAATATTTAGGGTGTTTTTTTTTCTTTTGTACAAAACTGTGGCCTCATTCAGTCCATTAGCTAGACTGATGGCCAAAGTGAGTCCTGGACGTGATCTCAGACTCTTGAAGTCTGTTGTGTTCTGTGTGTGCTCTGTACCAGTGTTTCCTTTATGCAGGTGTCCCAAAGCTTCACCCCCACTGCCCTCCTCATGCAGTTTTCCAGCTTGCTTATTTCCTCTCACCAAGGGGCTCCCATTACCTCTGCTGTCTGCAACACTCCCAGCATAGGAAATGCCCTACTTGCAAACTTGTGGGTGGGTGGGGTCTTCCTGTGCTGCTGAAACCACCTGCAGCTGTCTTCAGTCTCTGATCTTTGCATAAAAAATCTTCATCCTTCGGTCCTGCTCTGGGGTCAAAATGTTGTCTACCATTTTCCCAACACAGTTTGTCTCCTCCACTTCCCACACTTGGAATACTCATATGGGATACACACTTCTCCCTCTGTGCTTTAATCACTTCCCTGTTCAGTGCTGCTGGGCCCTAACAGTAGAGGAACTGAGATGAGAGCCAAATTCAGAAATCAATAAATATGACACATGATGAACTAGTACTGGGTTCAGTACTTGACCAGCTCTCCTTAACAAGGCAACATGGAGAGGGGAAGATATGGTTCAAGTAACAAATCAGTACCACATGCCAAATTTCACGTCTATCCTCCAAAATATGAATACATTTGGGTTTCTCTACAGAACAGTTAAAGACTTTTTAAGCAGAAAAACACATCCATTCCCCCTCTAATCCTCTTTCCAAGCATGGAGCAGCCACTCTGGCCATCATAGAATAAACCATTAAAACAAAAGCAGTATTGAAAACAAAGTATTGAAAATATTTTGTAACCATAATAATAAAATACAGATGTAGTAATGGTAAATACATTATAGTTTAAGAACACAACAAGGAAGATTTCAGCTCAGACAAGGTTTGGCAAAGTCATAAGTAAATGAAAATATTTTTGTTGTAATTCTTACACCAAGGGACTCCAAGTGTAGAAAGCATTACCACAAAACTTTATAATATTAATGACTTCTATCCAGGTTTGAGAAAGGACTGTAGGAGTTGAAATTTAAAAACTACTTGACTGTTTCTTTATCATCTGATAAAACTGTATTCTTGACAGCTGAGTTGTAACCTCAAATATCAATCAAGATAGCAAATCAATAAAATGAACAAAGGTGATTACTCAGGGCTATAATTTCTCAAAAACATGTATTCATGAAATACTATACCAGGAAAATTTAGTGGTAATTCCACTTTGGCTGAAAACTGGCTGACTTCATTATTCTCACAGATACTTGCTATGAGTTTATTAATTTTGAAGCCAATAACTTTAATGACATCTTCTGTTGAGAGGGAGAATTCATTTCCAAACATCTCATAGACGGAGTCTGAAAAAAAATGCAAAAGGAAAGAAAAACATTATTTAGCTTTTTCTTAACTTTTTCATGTGTCTTTACCTCTATGAGTGAAAACAAAAATAATACTTAAAATATAAGAAATAATACTTATCTTGTGATAATTAGCCTAATTAACTCAGGCACTAAAAGTGCCTCTGCACAGCTCAAGGCATAGCATATACCATAGGAAACAACAAACTACAGCAGGAGACAAAAACCCACAGACCCTTGAAGGTACCCAGGGAGATGACAGGAGACATCCAAGTGCAACCAGCATCTGAGCTTCCTGTGGTGACAGAAGACCTGAAGAAAGTACTGGAAATTGGAAGACTGACAAATTAACAATGGGAACCCCTATCCCATACTGAAATGAGCATATTGATTCAGACCTGGCAGCAAAAAATTCCTTTTCTGTCTGTCACGTTCAGAACTTTGAGAAAAGGAACTAAGTAATCCAGCTGAGTGTTTCAGCACTTCCTCAGCAAAACCTGGAACTGTATCTTGTCCCACCAAAACCAGTCCTCCTTCCCTTCTCCATTCTAGTTGTGGTCAACCTTCACTGTTTCAGAAGCAGATGTACAGGGAGAAGAATAAGGCCAAAAAACTCAAAAGTCAAGTTATGAAGAAGAAGGAAAATTCCTCCTGGTCTATGCAGGAGATTAGCAGAAGCTTTGGGGCATGGCATCAATTAATTATATATAAAGGCAATACAGTGAACATGTAGTGTTCCATTTGTAGATAGAATTGCATTGAACACAGAACATCAGAAATGTTGACTTTAATACTAGCTCCCATTCTTCTGTGCATTTCCTCCCAAGAACTAACCAAGATCTGTCCTGAAGCAATGTGCACATTCCTGTCCTGAAATCTCATCTCAAAATTTCATTTCCCTTGTGGTGAGAAACATTGTTCTCATTTCCACTCCCAATGCATTGGTGAGTGTATTTATTTGCTCTCCTACTAATATTGTTCAGCTACTTAAAATACTTTCTTTCTCATTTCCATTTTCCCTTCCCCAAAGGGTTCTCAGGGTTAATTTTGCCCTTTGCTTTATCTCCTCTGAGAAGACAGATTTTCCTTCACACAATTGCTCTAAGCCCTTAGTTATATCTTGTTCAGTTTAAAGTCTTGTCTTTTTACTTTTTAATTTTTTTTTTAACCTAGGTAAGCAGAATGGTATCAGGCAATGAGAAATATTTAAAAACTGACCTCTGGCTACATAGTTTCAATCAATAACTGAGAAGGCCAGTACTGAAATATCATTTTTGCTGGCAGAACTCCCTTCCATGAAGAGCAACACTCTTTGCATCTCTCCTTGTAATGGGTGGGGATGGTAGGGAGAAAAGAGAAAAAAAACAGCTCATCTTTTTTCCTTTTCCACCCAGCTCCAAAAGCTCCCAAGTATTAGCTGACTGATCTTCCTGGTGTTCATTCAAGAACAATTCCAGTCCTGAATATAACCTGGACTGACAAGCATCTCTTACTGAGTCTGAGATCTATTTATTAACTGTGCTGCAGCACCTGGAAATGACCAGTGCTTGACTATCTCCTAGACCTCAAGAGAAGTCACTGGGAGCCCAGCCTGAGCATAACTTATTTTTGTTTTAGCCTAAACCTACCCAAAGCCTCAACAGAGCACCACAAAACAACAGAAGAATGATGGAGAGTAAAGCTGAACAACTGGGTACGTGTGCTCTTTTGTGAATAGATGCAATGCTCTCAACAATTGAGATGGACATGAGAAAATCCTTTTTAATGCTCTGGAGAAGGAATTTTGATTGAAAAAAATAAAGTATAAAAACATCTGGAAGATGCCTTTCACAGGCTGGATGGGAAAACATCCCCTGGCTTCCCTTGCTGAGCACCCTATACAGGCTTAAGGTCCCTAATCTGCTTAGATTCCAAACTCACCCAGCAGGCTTCCTGATGCACACCAGGATGATGAATAACCCAGAGGTATTCTGGATTATGGTGCCACACAAATATCAACCAATGCCAGGTGAAGAAACATGCTGTTTATGCATGCTTTCAACAATTCTGGTACTGAGAAGAAGACCAAGAGAACTGCTGCTCTTTAACAAAAAAGAACCATCTGGTTTTCTTATTGTAAAAATAGTGCATAGCTGTTTGCTCTGTTAGTCCCTTAGCAATTCAACACAGACTAACTCAGCTGTCTCTGTGGAAATTGCTACAGCTCCTCTCAGGAGGCTGGTTGCTGCTAATAAGATCATGAAGTGCCATGTCTGCTCACTTTTTTAATACTCCAGGTATGGTGACTCTGCCATTTCCCTGGGCAGCCCATTCCAGTGCTTCTCTCCAGTTCACTCTTTCAGTGAACATTTTTTCCCAGTATTTGAGATGAGCCTCCCCTGCTACAACTTGAGGTCATTTTCCCTTGTTATGTCACTGGTTGCCTGGGGGAAGAGAACAACCCTCACCTCAACACAACCTCCTTTTAGTTTCAGGGAGTGAGAAGTTCTCCTCAGCCTTATTTTCTACAAGTTTAAATTCCCCAGCTCCCTCAGCTGGTCCTCACAGGTTTTATGTTCAATCTCCTCCACAGCTCTGGTTTATTTCTCAGGGCATGTTCCAGAACCTCAATCTCTTTCCTGTCATTCTTTAACCCCCTTTCTGGGCTTGGCCATCCAGCCAGTTTTATAGCCAGTGATGAGTACACTTGTCCAGGCTGTGGGCTGGCAGCTTTCCCAAGAGAATTCTGTGAGAGACGGTGCCAAAAGCTTTCCTGAAATCTGAGTAGGCAGCATCCACTCCACAACCTTTCCCTCATCCACTAAATGAAGTAGTTAAGGCGCTAAAGCTCTCAAAAAACTGTTGTTGAAGAAAATTTAATGACTATTTCACTCTATATTTGCAACAGAGTGATTCCACAAAAACCCCAATAAAATTAAAATCAAGGGAGGTCACTGTCCTACCATAGAAGAATTAACATGGGAACATAATCCACTGCAAACAAAATGCTTTGCAATATCACCAGAAAGGAGTGTAGAATAGTACTTTTCTTTTGCAGAAGAGAAGTTGGATGGATAGGTCATATAATCATGGAATAATGGAGGCATGCCACCACATTTTCCATCCAAGATATCAGAGACCAACTTTCAACATCTTATCAATAGTAAAACACATATTACCAGATTTGTTTGAAAGACGCCAAGAGGTTGAAAGATTATGAGGGTGAGAGGTTGGGTTGATGGTTCCTAACTGACTGAGACCATGACAGCAGAAGCCTAATTTTTATCAATAATAGGATTTAGAAAAAAAATTAAAAATTAAAATCTGCCATCCACATTTTTTGGGGCTACGATTGCACATACAGTATTGATTTTAATTACATATTTGTCTGCAACTAGATTGCTTTGGCCCTGATTTTAGCCCTTGCTTGGCAGTTTGCCTGGAATAATACAATGAAGATTACATTCAGACAAGAAAAATGTTACCTAGGCACTTGCAGCAAATATTTGTGCTGGTAAAAGGGAGCCAAGGAAACTGCATAGCTTTCAAAAAGGATAATAAAAGTACTTTTTCCTTTAGAAACCATGATAATTAATCTTAAAACATTTTGAAAATTCCTACTTTGTGACAATGTGACCCTGAGAGATTTTACTTCAGCTGTGTAATGCAGACCCCCTCACACAATATATTGAAAAATAAAATTTTAATTAAAATGCACTTTTTAAACATTTATTTGTTGTTGCACAACAATAACTTTGTTTTTCCCACTCGAGTCACAAAGAAAATGTAACTCTTTGAAAATGTAAATCAAATAACCTTGAGAAGAGAATCTTTTGATTTGAGAAAGAGGTATGCAATAGAATGCAAAATCCCCCCCAAACCAACATTTTAGCAGAACCCAGAATAAAGCAGCTTATTTACAGTGATCAAACAATGCCCCCGAAGGCTGTAATTAAAGAGCTTGTTGCCTTTGAAAGAACCTTTTCTGAAATGTTACTTTGTTCAATAAAAACCACATTTATATCCTTTCATAAGCTCATCTCCAGTTTGACAATCTGTGTTATCAACCACCGTGATCAGATCAAAGTAAGCATCACATTTGGTTCAATATCTTTTCCCTCCATCTTTCCTAAAATGTTAAGCAGCCACACCACCATCCTCCCTAACATAAGCCCTTTATTTGATTTATTTCTCATTATAGCTACAAGAAGAACACTTCTGTATTAAAAACAGCAATATAAAATATAAATACAGTGAACGCCTGATATGGAGGATATCATTCTTAATGTCAGAGCATCTGACAGTACCACTGAGATAAATTTTTTCTAATACAAGGTGAAACAATAAAATATCTCAGTAATATGTTCCTTTTTCTTCCCAGCAGCTTGGAGCTCCATTGGTGACTGCTCTCGGAGTGAACGCCTCACTGATGCTGATAGAAACGGCTGACAATCAGGGCAGGGAGTAAAGAGCAGTAATACATCACCGGGATGGAACTCCTTTCTGCCGAATGCCTCCGGGCAGTTTAGTACGAAGGGCCAGGGAGAGCGATGCAAACGAGACAAAAGATTTGACTAAGGTGGCACAGAGGATTATTCAGCAGGGGTGAAGCTCAAGCCCAGGCTGGCTGACTCCCAGTCTCACAGCCTGTCTGATCCAGGGTGCTGCTAAGCACTTCCAAGTATCCCACCCCCCCTTTTTTTTTCTTTTTTTCTTTTTTTTTTTTTTTTTAACAAAGACCAAGCTTCTTTCTTAACAAAACCAAATTACTTTGGAAGCCAAACACTAGGCATTGACTGCCTAGTCCCATGAGTTTGAATCTTTGAAGAAAAATATCTTCTCTTTCATGTCTCAGTAACACTCACTGAATTCATTGCAGCTGGCAGGCTGAACAGTCTTTGAAAGGAGATCCAAAGAACCAGGAACCTGGCTGCTAGGTGGGGAGATGAAAGATCCCCCTACATCTCCTGAAAGAGTAGAACTTTGTCCCAGTGTCCTTTTCCCAGTGCTCTTTTCTCCACTATTAAGTTGTCATCAGTTGCCCATATAGGTGCTGTCTTCACTATCAGAGGTGACTCTGTTTCAAGGGCTGGTGAAATGGTTCTGCTTTCTCGTAAAGGCTTCATGCCCTGGTGCAGCCATTCAGCCAGAATTACAATAGCTCATTCTCCACTACAACACAGCTCAGCTGAAATCACAGTTTTATTAAGGCTGCTGCAGGCTCTCAAAGTAATACGAAGGGCATAATGGATCTATAATTAGTGTCAATAAAAAAAGGTATCATTCTTTATGGGCATTATTTGAGGGCTAGCCAATTGTTCGGAGTATATGCTCTTTGGCAAGAAAAGACATCTATGTTAAAGTTTTAAAGGAGGAGAGTTTTGCTTAATCATTTAAATCATTTTATACTCTGATTAAGCAGAAGGAAAAGCAAACATTTTCTGATGGGGAGAAATTAGGTGGCTTTTTTTTCCAGTCAAATACCTCCTGAGCACCAAAGATGCTCAGCAGTCTGCTGGATTTCCCCCACTAAACTCAAATAATCTAATGCCTTGTAGGGAAGAGGCTGGAAATCATGCACTATGATAGGCAAAGAAGGAAGCATGCCCCAGCTTCTCTCTCTAACCCCAGGCTGTGAGAGTGGCTGCAAACAAGATAGAATACCTGTCTGGCTTTTATCCAGCCCTCCCTCCCTAACCCCAGAAGGTGCCCCCACTGAGAGCAGGTGAGCCCAGCTCCCCAGTGCCCACACAGTGCTCCAGATGCCCAAGGATTGCAGAGTCATGAAGGCAATGTGAGTTTGAGTGGAAGGTCCTTTGTCAAGTGACAGAACAACTTATTGGGCTTTCAAAAAACTCTTCTCTCTTTATCATGTCCTAAGCAACAAAAATCTTTTGGTTTGATAATTTTAGGACACAAACCTTCCAAAAGACTTTATGCAAAGATGCATCTTAGCTAGATCTTACCTACGTAGGCTGTGAAGGGTCTGATTTTTGTGGGCACAAAACCATCAAAAAACAAAAGCCGTTAAGATTTATCTTTTGCCATATAAAGCCAAACTTTAAATGTCAAGTGCTTTAAGCCACTTCAATCATCATGGACTTTAAAAAATTGCTTCTGAGGTTTCTGATTTATTACTTTCCTGATAAGTTTATGGCCTTTTTTTTTTTTTTTGTAAGAGCATTCTTCTGATTCTCTTCTATCTAGAGGCTCACACACTGCATGTGGCAGCAGAGCTTTATGCATGCAGCACCCACTATAATGCAAAGAGCAAGTAAAACCACAACTCTCAATGAAATACCTTTGACCTTTTATTTGGGTTTACCCAAATGAGTCAGAATAACTACAGCAATGAAGACAATGCCCAAACCTGATTTTGAACAGCATTAGTCACTGTTATAGCTGTTCATGATTTATTTAGTTTCATTCATTTTCTTTACAACATTAATTCCTTTGAATTTAATATTATTCACATATATGTTCAACAGAAAACTACATTTTGTTGGACAAGGTTTAGGAAGGCTGCTCCAACTGAGTTGCAGGATCAGATCAGAGTGTTGAGCACTTCACAGATGCAGTCCAGAACTGGAAACTTGTTCAAGCATCTTCCCTACTGAGATCAGAGCATGATGCCCCATGTGCCATTTCTGTGTGTCCAAGGGAACTAAGCAGAAATAGTGGACTTGGACAAATGCTATATTCCTTCATGAACACATCACCAGATACTTGAAAAAAAGTTGTGTAACAAAAGCCCTGTAGCTCAGAAACAGTGTGTGGTCATGAGTTTGTGTATTGTGGGATGTTTACCCCAGGATCTTCTCTCCTGTGTAATTTAACATAGTTGTTCCTTTGTCTTTCCAGAGCCTGAGTTTGTGAAAATTATCTTAGTACTTTTGTAGGCTTTTTAGAGGTTTGTGGGAAGGGAAACAGGGCCCCTCCTGCTGCAGACCTCCTCCTCACATCCCTGGAGCCCAAGTGCAATGACAGCTGGGGGGCTCTCTGCTACAGGACACTTCTCTGCACATTGAGGGAGCTTCAGCAAGACAAGACAAGGAGCTGACCACTGAGACAAACCAGGCAATTTGGGTATTCTTCCTTCCTCCTGTGCCATGGGGAGGCCCAAAAGTGAATGTCACAGAAAGAAAATCCCCTCAAAGGAAATCCTGAAATCAGTTTCACCCTGAGTACCAGCTACCCAGGGTCAGATTTTTCTCACTGTGTCTGGATGAGTCATTCCATTGAGGGCAGCAGTATTAATAAAATGAGCAATATTTGACCCAAAAAAGTCAGGGTTTGTTCTCACACCCACTGAAGAACACTTTCTTTCTTGTTTAGAATAAAACAGGCATTTGAAGAAGCTTGAACAAGTGCAGGAGAGTTTCAGTGGTTTGTGTTAATAGAGAAAATTTACTAATATGCTCCAACTACTGACCACAAAAAAGAATCCAAACTATTTTTTACTGTTGGCTGTACTTAAGGCTCTTGCTCCTACTTGCTCAATCAAGAGGAACAAAAACAGCTGTATTCAAAGGAAACCACCCTTCCACTTTTTGATATGTTCATCTATCTTTTAAAAATCTTCTCTATCTTAAAAAAAAGGACACAAATTAGCAAGTGAAAGCACTGTACCACAAGTTTCACAAATTTCACGTGCAGTTCTCCCTTGGCATGCACTCCACTGAGAATCCACCCAGCAAATGCAGAGAATTATAATAATTTTTAATGGTATTTCACCTCTAAGAAATACTGCCTTATTTATCTTCATCAAAGCTGTCTTATGCTCAGCCTCTGTTTAAATTATTTGTTGCTTTTTGTAAGAAAAAGTAGTTTTATTAATCCTGAAGAGGCAGTTTGCTTGTTTTATTTTACGTATTACAGACTGCATATCCTAGCCTTCATCAACTCATTGGCTTACCATACTTGACAAGGGAGAAGGATTTATTCTCTAGGTTGGCTTAGAAACAGTAAAAAATTTCTACCCTATATGATCACTTTTGAACTGTTAGTGTTGAGAGATATTTCTTGTCTAAATTAGGACTCGGGGCAGCTGAGTTGGGATCGATAAGGATTCCTTTTGCATTCAGTTTGCCTAGCTACAATAAGAGGGTTAACAAGATCTTTGAACTCTGTTGATGGTCAGCAGAGCCCATCACTTCCCTGAAAGGCTTGCAGAAATGCATGCTGGAAAGATGACATTTTCCAGTCAGCAAAGCAGAGAGAGTGAAAGCGAAACTGCAGAGACAGCGAGCGAATGTGGATACACAGTCAGCAAGAGGAACGATGAGTCATGTTGTTTAGAGTTGACCAAAATGAGTCTTGAAATGGAACTATTCACCCAAAGGGTTTTGTTTGGCATTGTCTCTCATGCAGATGTCAGAAAACACCAAGCATCTGCCCAGAGGAGGAATCCCAACCTGTCAGTTCTAAGAGTCTTTAGATCCCTTGGGTCTGGAAGGACATTAACCAAGGACATACATGTGGGGTCCCACAGTTGCCTCTTCCCTATATTTTCTCCCTGCACAGATCTGGCACTTTCCTGAACCCCAGAGACTGGAGTACCACAGCTACAGCACACTGCTTCCCTGCATACCCAGCCTGCAGAGGCAGAGGCTGTTGGCTCCCTTCTCCTCAGAGAAGGAGCACAGAATTTCCTGATGTGTTTCACAGGCCTGTTGTAAAAGAGGGTATGTCCTGGAACTTCATTTTACACAACACAGATGCTGTTTTCAAATAACTGAACCACAGAGCAGAGCTACAAACTTTCCCCATATTCTGGGAAGTCCCAACCCCTGAAGAAATGGGGGAATACCATTACTGGTGTATATGTTTAGGTGGGGCAAGAATGGCAAGACTGTGGGTGAGCTAATAACAAACACCAACAGAAGAGGTGCCTTGAGAGGTTCTTAATTTTTTACAGTTAAAGTTGGCATTTTTTACTGTTTTGCCATTGGTTAAATTAAGCCTGGAAAATATTAAATTCAATTACCTATAAAATAATTATATAAGTATTAAAACAGACATAATTTTTGCAACATAAAAATGAAAGCCTATATTTGCATGTTATCTGTTAAAATCAGTGGTCAGACAGTACTTACCTTACTAAGTATCAATATTTACTAAAATGTTCAAAGAAAGATATTTGATCAATCAAATCAGTTCCCAATGGAGTTTCAGCAATTTAATTTTTTAATAACATATTTTAATGAGCTATTAAATTATCATGTCCCTCAGTCTGCACTGTAGTTCCTTTCTAATCAGTGCTGATTACCAAGTTATTTGTAT
Organism: Passer montanus; assembly: GCF_014805655.1. Classification (NCBI taxonomy): domain Eukaryota; kingdom Metazoa; phylum Chordata; class Aves; order Passeriformes; family Passeridae; genus Passer; species Passer montanus. The sequence continues at coordinate 25,891,211 of NW_024366591.1, read as the reverse complement.
CTGGCAGACTTGCTTTCATTTTATAATCATCTTTCCTATTCCCTTCAGAGTTTCAACAGAACAGTCCAGTTTCTATAGCAAGGACACTACAACTGCAGAGTCCAAAGCAGCTGCCCTGAGAGGCATCCCTGGCATTTGCAGAACCAGCATCTCCTTTCATCTGTGTTTCTGTTTTCAAACCAGGGATGACAATAATTTCTCTGCTTCTGTGTGGACTTTTGAATATGATGATGAAAAGCATTTTGGAGGAACTCAGGACTCTTACTAATACCCCACGTGTCTGACTCTGCAAAGTGTCAAACAGTGGTAGGTAATGGCTGCAGGCTGGGTCTCTGACTATGCAGCCCCACACAGCTGGAGCCAAAGTGGAACAGAAACATGGGAGTGTGAACAAGCACCTCCAGCCTTGACTATTCTGCCTAGAGGCAAACTGGTAAGGCTTCAACCAACCCCAAAGTCCAAGTGTAGCATGAAAATCACTGATATCATTCAAGGAAAACACTTTCTTCTTCTTCGTGCCCAGAACAGAGAGGTAAACAGCAACAGAACTTCCTAAGAAAGGTATCTAAAATGTAGTGTTCACTACCAACAGCAAAAGTTCAACTGCCCAGAGCTTTTCTAGCTCAAAGTATTCCACATGTAAGCAGGGTCTATAAAGTTATGTCCATTTGCAGTTTGGGGAACTACAGTTAAATACATCACATTCCAGTGGTATCAGCAGAAACATAATTTTTTTTAATAGGCCAGTAGAGAGACTAATGGTAGAATGAGTGCACACAGCATATGTTTTCTACTTGCTCTCCACTGGGAACAGTAGCAGGCAGGCTTGGGTCTGAAAGGAGAGACCTAGATTGTATTTTGTGTAACGTGGATAAAGAAGCAGAATGGATTCTTTCAGAGATGTTATCTTGCCAAAGGCAAGTAAATTCCCACTCTCTCCCTGGAGCTTGACTTCGCAGCTTCTAATAAAAATACCTCACCACATGGAAAACATCCATCCTCACAAAACATTAAACTTTCCTTATGCTTCCAGAGGTACTGAAAATCTGTCAGGAACTGTAAGGCTAGTTTGCAAGTCCAATATTCACAAAGTCATAAGACCTAAGTGCCGGGTATGGAAAATGCTGCTTCCAACAGAGTAAATGGAGAATTTAATCCCCACAGCACACAGAGCACCAGAGAAGAGCAGTGAATCAATTACACTCTGTTGTCTTATTATCAAGTATTTTGCTGTAGCCTTCTTTGGTTGGCTGCTACAGCTTTGAGGTGACAGCTCTAATGCATGTAATAGACCATTATTTACTCCATTAGCCATTCTATGTACCTGCCGATACTATGTTAAGAAATCTTGCCCTTTTTGGGGGTGGTTCTGAAGAGGGAAATATACATTAACATTTACATATATAAAAATTCTTCCTATTTTAAATTTTTACACAGGAAAATTAAGTATCCCTGGTGATTGATCAGTTTCAAACAATCACATGTAATGCTTTAACAGTTGATCTTCTCCCTTAGTATCTGCAGGTTGTGTTGAGAATGGTTACAGATTCCTATGAAATCCTATTCCACAAAAGCACTTAGCTGACCAGGCTGACTGTGTAGCCATTTGGGAGCTATTACAATCAGTGCACAAACGCTCAGATTTGGTCCCGGCATCCAGAGCAATAAACCCATATTCCCTGCCGATAGTCCTGCCATTACCCACACTGTGATTGCTGGTGTACTGCATGGGGTAAGAGCAGTCAAAAAGGTTGGTGCAGGGGCAGAGGCATCTGCCTGAGGAAGGACTAAAGAGTGGTTGTCCTAATGGAAACTTGAAGTGCTCAAAGTGGCCTGTTCTCCTGTTTAGCAATATAACTCCAGACTCTCTTTGAAGCACTGGTCTTTCAACAGAAAATGTAACATAAATCATATTGCAATCACAGAACAATGTGTTCTCCCCAGCTGCCAGACACAGAAGGAAGGAAAATATTCAGGAAAGATCTGACACAGACAGAGAGCTCAGGGAAGGAGGGAGAGAAAGGGAGTGAGGGCCTGGCCTGAGAAGACCTTTTGTAGCCCTAAATCCTGCAAACCTGTCAGGCACCGAGTGTCTTGAGCATCTCAATCTTCCTCTGAAGCAAGGAAGAAGAGGAACCCACAGAAGACTACTAAGAACATCGGTGTTCCTGGGTACTTGCAAGTGTTTTTTGGGATATGATGACACTGAGGGCAAGGAGCCAGGCAGAATGTATCAGTCTTTCTTGTTGTATAAACAAGAGACTTGTGCATGGCTGTCGGCGCTGCAGCTGCTGCGCTGGTGGGACACGTATGAGAACAGCTGAGAAGGCACCAGGAGCAGAGGACAGGAAGAGGTAGTACTGCTGAAGACCAAAAAAGCACCAGAGCAGTATGAGGTCACTTTTTAATGCTAATATTCTCAGGTCTCTGGAGCACATACCACACCCTCCCAAGGCTAATTAACAGTGAATAGACTTTTTCTTTCACATGTGAGGAATTGCTACAGAATGGTCTGTGTGCCCACTCACCAGTGTTTTTCTCCTCAGGAAAATTGAAGGGTTTAGACAGCATGTAGAATCACAAACTGAAATACTCTGGCTGCAAAAATGTACTGGTATAAGTTTTACCATCCATGAGCAGTAGGATGCAGACTGTAGGAACTCAGAAACCTGCAGACAGTTGGGCTACCATGATTTTATCATAGCATTTTGTGTATATATGTATATATATACACACATATATACACATACATCCCATAGTATTTAGTGTACACATATATACGCATATATACGTATATGTATGCATATCTACATGTACAAATGCATATAAATTGTTTTTCATATCACTTCTGCTTCCCAGCTCAGTGAAAAGAGATGAATACTGTGGCTACTGCAGCTTAAGGACGTGATCTTCCCCTTTTTAGTTTTAATTCTACTCTTCATCACTTTGGCTGCAATTTTCTTATCAAAAACCTATTTGTCACAGCTGCAGGACCAGTTTAAAAGATATAGCTTGAACAGGCCACAGAGCAAAGTTCACAATAAGAGTATTTTCAAAAGTTTCTGGAAATTTTAGCTAAGTTTATTTCCCAGAACATTTTTCTATATATCAGTATTATTCATAGGTAGTTTCCAGGGCAGCCAGGATAGGCAATCAGGAGCATGTGGATAGTACTCTACCATTCCAAATTCAGTATGCCCTTTCTCATTTCCTTTCTGCCCAAAGAGGCTGTTGTCATGGAGGGAAAAATCGCCCACTCTGGCCACAGCTACTGATTGCCAGTCAGACTCTGGCTACCTCCTCTCTCCTACTATGGAGCAGCATGGAAATATTTAGATTGATGTAAAGATAGATGTTGTGGATCCCGAAGTGGGTGTTTGGCTGAAGATGAAGCAGACATCTGTTCATTTCATGAAACCCTCTCTATTTTATCAGTTGAACCCATGTTCTTCCCTCTCAGTGGCATGGAAGTAACTTTCTTTTTCTAGACTCATACATGATCTTGACATGATATCTTCACTATCAATGAACAAAGTCCAGGCCCAAACCAAGAGCAGATTTTTCCCTCTAATGCAAGCCTCTTTACCACCTTTCAAGAGTGTTCTGTGTACAACCAGAGCACTAAAAACATCATAAAAATAGATCTGCACCAGAAAAACCTGGTAAAATATTACCCCTGTGCTGCTCCTGTCCAGCTCAAACCAACTCCTTTGCATTGTCGCACACTTGAAGTGCGCCCAAATACAGGACAGAATTTCAGGAAAATCTTATGGTCCTTCATGGTCATATTCCAGATCCCTGGTTCTTTATTTCTGAGACAGAAGAGACCTCTTCATGGCAGTCCCAGAAGTCCAAGAAGTTAAATATGATGAGTTAAATAAATCAGCTTCTGTGAGGTGATTTGCAGTTGCTGGATTTATGGCTCTGTATAAGTGCAAAGCAAATTAGTGACTTATTCCAGTACTCTTTCCAGGATATGATGAGGACTAACTAGTTTCTTTTTCATTGCCAGTGAGAAGACCGAATGCACACTGCACCAAAGGCATTTCCAAAGCTATTGATAAAACACTCATTCTTCAGCTGGTGGGAAACCACTAGGAGACAACTCCATGAGCATCCTTCCTATGCCTCCCCTACATTCTACATTTCAGTCTGAAGGGGGACCTGATGTCAAATAAGGGCTTTCAAAGCCCTGCCAGAAAATATTCGATGCTCACCTTGACAATAGATGCCTGACTGGATTTGAAGGACCCTGGGAAGGGCTCTGAGGTCCAGAGAATGAATGAACTTCTGCAGGGTAGAGGCCATGGTCCGCGCACTGCAGCATGTGGGTTTGGCATGTAAAGACCAGTGAAAAAGCTCTCAAGGCACTCTCAGCCTGGTGCATGCTGTGCTCAGAAGTTCCACAGCAGAGGGGAGGAGTGGCGTGGGGAGGTACTTCTGCTTCCTTCCCTCTGTGGCTGCTTCCTCCTGTATGTGCAGCTGGAGCGGGGTGAGACAGCTGGTGGTCCCCTCAGCTGCTTCTGGCACCCACACCCACCAAGGCTCTCTGCCAGGCTGGGAGACGTGGGAGATTGCTGTGGGTACTGGGCTCCAAAGGGGAAAGGGGGATCTGTTATAAAATTTTATCAGTGATAGTTATTGACCCTGTGAAAAGAAGATACTGAACATCAGCCCTGCCTAGAGTGGGAAAAAAACCACCATATCTGGGTGGGGTGTTGTTGGTTTGTTGGTTTTTCTTTCCCCCTCCTGGAACACAGCAAAATAGTTTGGTTTTTCACTTCAAAACCAAATAGCTTTTGAAGAAAACAGATGAAGCACTCTGCTGTCCTAAATATTTTGTCTGGATTTAAGATATACAGATAGAACACAAATTACTTCATCCTCTAAATGGACATTTAAACACAATATTGTTACACAAAACAGTCAACATTTTCTTGTACCACCAAAGATTCGTAGGAATTTGATATTGAGGTGTTTCAGCTAGGAAGACATTTTAAGAGACAGTACCAGGTGAAAATCAGACTGCACTGGTGACAAACCCCCAGCACTGATCCCAGCTCTGCCAATGTGAACTTGATCAAGCACTGTTGTTTCAGCAGGTCTCTTATGAAGAACAAGGCCACAGCAAATTAGCAGCAGACTCAGATCATGAGGAAAACCGATGTGACTGTGATTTGATGTTTTTTTGCAATGCTCTCCTGTCTTTCTGGGAATCAGAGAAAGTAAAAAGCATGACATTGTGACAAAATAGTGAGCAAGATAATGAACGATTTATTTTCAAAAAGCTTGCTAGTTTCATTTCTTCTATATATAATATTTTGCAGGACACAACATTATTCACATACTAAAAACTTTACAATTAAAACTGTCACATTCTTAAAGGGGATGCACTGGCCTTTGAGGTACTGGGCTACCTATAGAGTCTGAAAAGTTTATTAACTTGGTCTTAACAAATATTTCTCTAGAGGATGTGAAATAGATTTTATAAGTGGGGAGTCTCCAGGCACAGAACTCACCATTGCTGGTCATTAGTGCTGCAGGGAAGAGGAGTAACTGGGCTTTGAATCTAGGAGTAAAAGCCAACCTAGAGAACATGCACAGCCAACAGCTCATCAACTATTTTAATACAATACATTACTTATTCTCTCCTCCCAAGGAAACTTATTTGAAATTATGTAAATGTAATTTGAGAGAGAGGTGGAGAAATCACACGTATTCAGTGGTAAAAGACCCATATGGCAAAAAGCTGATTCTTATAAGCACAGAGCAGCAAAATGTGTGAGTGGTTTCAGTTATTTCAGTGGGACATCTTTGTATTTTTAAGATTTTTTTGTGCAACTCTAGCAATTCAAAGCCAACTTTCTTGCTCCCAAAGCTGTCAGGTATTGTGCCAATGCCAGCAGCTGGCCCTTACCTGTACACATCGTTTTGATCAGTGGATAAAGAGCCCCTAAGGCCATTTCTGTAGTTTCTCAATTCACTTGTACTTGGCTTTTCACTTTAGTAAGACTGCCAGGAACAACACCACAAAAGAACATTTAACATGGATGGCAAATGCACACACAAATTAATAAATGTTTTTGAAATTGCTTGAATCCAACAAAGCAAATGTGTAACAGACATGGGTGTCACACAAGAAAAATTCAGAACAAAACCTGGTTTATGTTGCTGAATCCAGCAGCCCACCAGCATGTAGAAGGCAACTGCAACTCTGCGCCCATGGCCAAGAAGCAGCATGTGTTTCCAATAGGCACAGACACACAGATATATACAGCACCCATACACATAAATACACTGCCAGACAAACGCCAGCAAGCCCCAACGGCCTCATCCTGGTCCCCTCTCTGGCTGATTGATGTATTAGTGGGAAATACACACATAAATATTTATGTAGTGGAGATCCCTTCAGCAGCTGAACTTAGGCACAGTTCACCCAATGGTCTCTGATCCTGCTGCCACTGGGGTGTGCAAGCAGCTCTGGAGCTCAGAGCTTCTGTAATGTGCCTGGGAATACCCTGGAAATACCTCTGGAGTTCCTCTATCCACTGTTATTCCTCTGTGCTTCTGTGTGTATGTGTGTGCAGAAGCCAGCCTTTATCACATAACCTAACAACCAGCCATCTTAGCTGCAAGGAAGGAACTAGAAATGCACTTGTCTGAATTTGCAATTTAAATCAGGAATGTTACCAACTGGTCATTTGTTATCAGAGGAGTTCCCACATCTGCTAACACAGAGACTGGTAAATGACAGTCCCTGAACTGTTCTTCCAAATCCTTCTCAGAGATTTTCCAGTTGATGTGTAAGGCCAAGTGCAGAGAAAAAAAATTTGCTGTCTCCAAACCATCCTTGATCTCAAAGTGAGTGATCATCAGATTGTCATCATGGACTGCTGGTAACAAGGGATAATTTGGGGAGATGTTCATATTGCAGACTAAATTCTTAGGAGTATCTTGACTAAGAAAAATTTCTTTTGTTTTGTCCAAGTTTCAATATTGAAGATTAGGACAAGCTGCTGAAAAAAATTTATGAGTACTACCTTGAGAGAAGACAATATCTGACCCCATTCTTCCCATACAGAAAGAGATCACAAACCTCTGAAGATTAGGACAAGCTGCTGAAAAAAAATTTATGTGTACTACATTGAGAGAAGACAATACCTGACCCCATTCTTCCCATACAGAAAGAGATCACAAACCTCTCCTTACTCCAGAATAAGTTCTAAGTTATGGCATTCTTCACAAAGGGTCTATCAGGACCTCAGCGTTACCTCTGCCCTGTGGGAACCTGCAGGTACAATCAGCTTGGCCACTCCATCCCTACTGCCAGCAACAGGGTGAAGGTCAAGCTGTATGGCCAATCCTGCAACTACCAAAGTGACCGTGAGTCCTCATGCAGCCATGGTGATCGTGGCTCCAGCTGCTCTGGAAGGCGCACACAAACAGGGACCCTTGTCTCCCCAGGTGGAAAAGCCCTGCTTATTCCCCAAGGGGGTGGCCAAGAACCAGCTGTAGGGGAATATGACAGAAAAATATTCTGAAATGTTCAGAAAAATAATACTGAAAAATTCAGAAGGATGGATACATAGGCAAAACACAGAATTCTGAAAACTATATCCAGGAATATTTTTGTACCTTGCTGATGGGTTTAATTATTGTTTTTCAGAAAAATGTTCCAAGTTTCAAAAGAAAATAATTTCTAAACCTGTGAAGATTTGTAATATTTTTTGAGCTCAGCCCATTTGTTAGATAAATGTGGCCATTAGTTAGGCTGGCTGAAACTTTAAAAGGGAAACTTTAAAACAATCCCATAAATATGAAACTAAGCATTATGCCTACAGGAATATATGCACAATTTATTGAACTTATAAACATAAGGGAAATGTATTTGATATAGCTGGCGGAGCAGTAATTTCAAAGAGGGGACTGCTTTAGAGTAACTCAGAACACTCAGGACCTGGGAGACAGGTGTGACTGAGGTTCGTATGGAATGGTTACACTATCTTTTGAATCAAATTCACAATATTGCAGGAAATTCAATAGACTTGTATATTTTTTTGAATGTAAGGTTGTCATGATTTAGGAATTATATTCTCCAATTTAGTACTCCCAGATCAAATTCACTATACTGCAGGAAATTCAGAAGACTTGTATATTTTTTTTTAATGTAAGGTTGTCATGATTTAGGAATTATATTCTCCAATTTAGTACTCCCAGTAAAAAAAAGCACATGATGCTTCCCTCCCTGCTCTCCAACTGAAGGCAGAAAAGTCAAGGTTCACAGGCTGAGATAAGAACAATATACTGGAAACAGCAATGAGATAAGAAAATGAACCGTAACAACAACAGAATTAATAATAAAAGTACACAAAAGAGAGAGAAAAAGACAAAGTTCACAGGGTGAGATAAGAACAATATACTGGAAACAGCAATGAGATAAGAAAATGAACAGTAACAACAACAGAATTAATAATAAAAGTACACAAAAGAGAGAGAGAGAGTGATTCACATGTAAAAATGCTTACCATAGAGTCCGGACAATAAACAACACCAGATGTCCCCCCACCATGATTTTTTGACCAGAAGGAACCCCTTCTCCTTGGAAGCAGTGGCCTTTTTCCCCCTCCCCTAGAAATGATATGGGGTGTTATAGAATAACCCCAGTGTCCTAGCCATGGCCCTTACTGGCTGCTTTAAAAATATGAACCCCGTCCTGGCTAAAAGCAGGAAAAAGGCAGACTCTTCTCCTGTCATTAAAATAGTCTGACTCTATTAAAAATAGAGTCAGACAAAGCTGTAAGGAATCCTTCCTGACACAGGTGCATTGAGCTGTGAAATAATCTCCCAAGGGAACGGTGGAGTCCTGGAATGTTTAAGCCTTGAAAAAATAAAGGACTCTATGATACCATCTAGAACAATTCTGACAAAGAAAGGGAGAGAGGTCATTTATTCCTATGGGTAGTTAGCTGTATTGTCACCCTTCATTTATGGGAATCTACTGTCTCAATATCTAAGTCAGGTGAACAGCATTATATTTAACTATTCCATAGGTGAACTGAGCATTAAAAGAAGCTGCAGAGACTTCCAGAAGCTGTGGTCTTCCTCAGCTCATTCTGGTAAGATCAATCAGGTTTCACACAACCCACCCAAGAAGCACAACACTGAACTGACAGCTGTGCCCTTCCATTGGCCCTTATAATGTCAAATGATGGTCTCAGTTTAAATAAACTGTCCCCAACGTGAGAAAAAAATCTAATCCTTACGATGGCATACATGGATTATTCACAGAGAGACAGAGGCTGAATTGGCTGAAACATGAACTGTTGTAACACGGATTACAGAATGATAGTTGGGTTGTTGTGTAAAAGCTTTTTCTGCCACTTCAGTATGTATAGGAGGACAGGATTTATTGCCCAATAAAGCCAAAGGCGATTAGCTCATAAGCACTGAAATAATTCTATCCAAATAAACCTAACTTTTTCATTTAGGTTGCTTATCCTCCAGCACCTGCAATAGTTGCTTCTAACTTTACCTGAAAATATAAAGATCACTTTGCTCAGAATATTTCACTGACCCCAGAAAGCTGTTTTGGTGGTGGTGTTTTTTTTTGGTTTTTTTTTTCCCCCTTCTGTTTCTTGATGATGGCATTGATTTTCTTGTCCAACTTTTTTGGTGGTGGGTTTTTTTTTTGGTTTTTTTTTTTTTTTATTTTTTTTAAACATCCTTTCTTCAATGGACAGCTGCTGATAACACTCCCACTAAGATGAGTCAATTCGGGTAGAGGACTTTTCAAATCTGCAGAGGCAGATCTTGCTGGAAATTAAAATTAAGAGCCTTGTTAAAAAGCAAGGATCATTACCCACAGAATTTTATACTGCTTTACCATCAGTTGAAGTCCACAGATAGAGATAAAATCTGCCTTTCTAAAAATATAATCTTGCTCCATTCCAAGTTTTTGCACTTGGTATAAAAATTATCGTGATGAAAATCCTAACACCTTCACAAAGCAGGTGGTCACCCTTGTGAATTGTGGTGGCTCCTGGCTCTAAAATTTCAGAACATTTTAGTGCCCTGTGATTTTATTTTGAGCTTTCCTTTACATTTTCAGGAGCAACGTTTTGGGTTCTTTGACATTTCCTTGGAGTTTAACAGAGAGATCTTAGACATGCTCTTCGTATGAAATTTAAATGGCTTAGCAGGTATGAACAAAAGGTTGTTAGTAAAAGCTCTTGAGCCCACTGGGTTTTTTGCCAATGTTTGACTCCAGTGAACAGTCTATTGAGGAACCAGGGTCCCCCAGTGGTTTTGAAACAATTGAAGCACATGTACACACATTACATTGTGAAAAATTGTAAGGTTTTGGCTGACTTTTTATGGACTGAACAATAATAACCTGTGGGTATTTTCAACATTTTATTGAGCAATTCTGTACCTGCCAGAGTCAGAAAGATCTTTTCATTGATTTTAATAGAAGTTGGAGTAGATTCTTAATAAGAAAGAGTTACGGCTTTCAGCTGGTTGTGGCTTCACATAGAAGCACCTTGCTTATAACGACGTTTGAAGTTACAGTCCTGTGAAGAATATTGACATGAAGTTTTCCAAAGTTTCTTCAACAAAGACTAATAGCTCTGTATACACCAGTAAATTATAGAAAATATATCTCCATAAATCTCTCCCCAGCTGTTGGTAAGTGTGATAAGAATCATAGTTTCAATGAATGCATTTGAAGCGTTAGCACCATGTACGTATTGAACACTCAACTCCCTGAAACTTCCAGTGCTGCGAAGGCAGACAGTTCTACCAATGCTTTGTTCAACCACAGAGAAAAAAGACACTATTTGAGATTTCTAATCTCTGTGCTAGTATAGACTCAAAGCTAAAAATAGCCTTGAGCATATAGAGTCTCAAGCAAAAAATTCTCCCCTCTATTGACAGGTATTAATGCTACCTATCTTTATAAATCTATGAAGATGATTGATACTGAAGTGTTTATAAAGCATTTTGAAGATAAAGCAGAATGCAAATGTTTAATACAGTAGGAGTCCCAATACAAAGAAGCACCTGCCAAAATGAGCCATCCAGATGATCCTCAGCCAGGGTTACCACTTTTTATTTGACAGCACAGAACATGAACTCACTCTTCCAGAGGAAATATTTATCGATCTGTGCATGGCATTGCACTACAAAATCTATTCAGGACAGCTCAGTGCTCCGATGGCTAAGCAGATATTAAATATATTTGGGTTCTATTTTCCATACTCAGTTTGAGGGTACTATTTTGTTTGAGTAGACTTGGAGCAGAGAACTTACAACATAACCACAGCTACATGGAAAATCTATGGCAAAGCCATGGTCTTAAATCCTGATCCCTAAAGCCCAGCCTGAATCTCTCACTACATTAAGAATTTTTACTCTTTCTAAAACATAAAATATTTTATTCTCAGTGAAAAAAAAAAAAAAAAGTCAAACTCAAACTCTCAACTCAACACCCAAACTGTGCAAATCTCACTATCTGTCTGGTTTCTATGGATTGTTGGTTCGTTCTGGGTTGTTTTTTTGGTGGTGGTTTGTTTTGTTTTGGTTTTTTGTTTTTTTTTTTGGTGGGGAAAGAAAAATGATGGGAGGGACCTAAGTAAAAAGACATCCTACAGCTTTAGGAAAAAGATGGAGTAAAGATTTTGGCAGTAAAACTTGCTTGAGATATCTTCAAATTGAAGAAAGTGTTTTGAAATATATTTGGCATATCTTAAATACATGTTTGACAGCTGGAAACATGCTGGAGAAATTTTTGAATTAATTTCAAATATCACTCTCTCCCTTTGTGATTTCTTGAGTGGGGTGGGCTGTAATTTATTTTTAAAGAGGCAATGTAAATTTCTAGAGGATGTTAAAGGAATCCAAAATAATCTTTTTGCACCCTGTCACTGTTCAAAGAAAAGGACACTGTATTAATTTGAATATATTTGTGAAAGATTGATTCCCCCAATGGAATTTACATAGCTACTTTCACTAATTATTTCTGAAGTTTCACCTATAAGCTGTCAATTTTCCACAGAAGGGAAGCAAAACAGTTTGACTTTTCCTGACAGCAAAGAGCTTTAATAGAACTATAATGAAAACTGGCATCTCACACTCCTTACCTCCCCAATGTCTATACTATCAGAAGAAAGAGCACTAATAACTCCTCTTTATGGGAGCATTAAAAACCACAGTTTAGCCTAAACAGCTGGTAAAAGACATCAACAAAACATTTCATTTAATAATGGTTACCTTCAATGTTTTTTCATCCTTAATATTTATCTTAAATTACAGACTTGTCTAACTTTCAAATTAATGATGAATGGGTGGCGCTGAATGTATTTGCTCATTTTTATTGAAACTGAAATACTAGCTGTCATTTTAAAATGCAGACAAACCTAAGCTTGCTTCCTTCCTTCCTTCCTTCCTTCCTTCCTTCCTTCCTTCCTTCCTTCCTGCCATTTTTTTTCTTTTCATCATTAGTGGGAGCCTGTCAAGCTCAAGCAGACAATTTTATTCATCCAGCTTTAGAAAGCTGAAGAACAAACTTAAATGTAATTACTTCCATTCTGTGTATGAAGTTGAGTCTAAAAGCAAATTGTTTCTGCTGGAAAAATGTGTCTCATTAAAGAAAAAAGACTGAATATAAAATGCAGTTAACACTTGCCAGCATATCAGTGAAATTTGTTATAATTTCCTACCTTTTCCAAGGCATTGATATTACCCTACTGCAAGACATTTTGGTAGTCAATATAATTTACCATTTGAAAATTCCGATGTATTTGTTAGATGCAGTGTTCTGCATCTATGCTCTTGTTCCAGGTGTCCCTAGCTCTTTCTTAAGAAGAAGCAGTATAAAGGTATCAGTGATTGGTGGACTTCTTTCTTGGAGGCTTTTTTGGGTTTTCTTTTCAGTTTGTTTGTTTTGTAATTTTTTTTTTAATACACAGGCAAATTGAACATAGATGAAGGAATTTGAAAAAGTCTAAGAAGTCTGTAGGAAAACTCAGATCTGACATAAAGAGTTTCAAGGTTCCTTTTATTTGAAGAGGCAGCCAGACCCTTGGGCTGGCACCTGCCAGAGTTTCAGCCCATGGGAGAAGAGAGTGCCCAGGGAGTTCTCAGTCTGCCCTCATGACTCCTTATCCCTCAGGATGAGGGACTGAAGGATGTATTTGGTCTAGCTGAGATGAGGTTTGTTTTCATTTCATCACAAGTATGGATACAAGCTCTTTATTTCATGTTTGGTCATATTTTTTTTGTTTACTCATCAGCCATAAAGATTTTTTTTTCTTTTGGGGAAGGGTCTCATTATAATTAAACAGAGATTAGTTTTTAAATTAATGCAGAATCCAATACATTTGGTCATTAAAAAAATCTGAGAGCACCACAAGCAATGTACATCTACTTCATAACAAGCAAACATAAGTATCCCCTTCTTTTTGTCTTCTAATCCTGTTTCTCCTTCTCCAAGAGCAGAATGCTGCTTTTTCTGCCCTTCCTGGTATTATTAACATAAATAGCGTTGTCACCAAAACCCCTCTATTGGCCTCAGTGGTGGCACAGGTTCCATCCTCCACCTCACCCAAGGGATGGCTGCTGGCCAACACCTTTTCCAGTCCTACAGATTCATCATTCTTGTGGTAGCCCATGATGAGCACGTCACACACACTGTGAGAAGCTAAGCATTCATGAGAGACTTGTTTGGGAAAACTGCTAGAATACAAATGTGTTCCGTCGTCATTCTTGTGGTAGCCCATGACGAGCATGGGCTACACACACTGTGAGAAGCTAAGCATTCATGAGAGACTTGTTTGGGAAAACTGCTAGAATACAAATGTGTTCCTTTACCAAATTGGTCAATAAACCTGTGTTCACTGCCTTCTCCTGGGGAGGAGGAAAGAGCACAGGGGTTTTTCTCCAAAACAACCTATAAAAAGCCTTTTTTTTCTTGAAGAACCCATATGTAGCATTTATTTTAACTTTTGTGTGTGTGTGTGTGTATTTTAGGTCTATCCTATTAAAGTACTCCATCCAGAAGGTTTTCCATGTGAAGGTCCACCAAGTTAAATAAATCTCATTACTTCTCATGTAAAATGATAACTTATTAGGTAGTACACACTGCATCCATTTCTTCATGTAGGCAGCTTTGCTTTGCAGTATGAAACATATGTTTTGATGCAGCCAAGGCCCTTTCACCTTGTCCTTCTCCAAAAACTTCATGTAAATTATCTAAGATTTCAAATGGTCTGTAAGGAAACATCCTGGGGCTCTCATTTGGAGTATAAGTCCTTCTGCCAGCCTTTCATCTTGATTTCAGTTTGTTGCATGTACATTTATTTGACATCCAAGAGCATTTCTGACCCCTGGGCATCTCCTTCAATGTGTTCCTAGCACATGTTCTCCTGGATGAAACATACAGAACAGCAGTTGGACCCTCCTTGTGTCCTCCTTTCTTCCCTTCTCCATACTGCCAAGGACCCCTGAGCCAGGGGATGATGAGAGCCTGTGGAGTGCTACAGTATCCTGGACCTTTTTGTGCTGAGTGTCATGTGAGATTTAACACACACCCAGCATGAATAGATAGATACATTTTGAAAAATAAAAGTCTGCATCTCCCTCTACATCTCTCTGAGCAAAATATCTGTAAATGTTCTTGTAGAATTATGTTAGCAAATAGTTTCAGGCTTGCCAAGACTAGAGGATGAAATCTACAAACCCATCCAACTAAAGTCCATTTTAAAAACAATGTATTTTCTTAATTTCTTTTTCTGAATTCTGCACTCTGCTCACCTACAAAATCCACCTATGCAATATGGCTGAAGATGAGCTTGCCAGGGAAGATTTAATATATCATATGAAAGAAGGTACTTTAAAAAGAGGAAAAAAACACATCCAATCCAAAAACTTAAACTCTTCTAGAAGAGAAAATAATATGAAATCAAACTAAGCAGAGTCACGGCAAAATAAACCCAAAAACAAACAAACAAAAACCCAAAAAACATTGAACCAAAGCAAAGCAAAGCAAAGCAAAACAAAAAACAATAACAAAGCAAGAGTCACAGCAAAAAAAACCCAAAAACAAACAAACAAACAAAAAAAAAACCCAAACCAAAACAAAACAAAAACCCAAAAAAACATTGAACCAAAGCAAAGCAAAGCAAAGCAAAGTGAAGCAAAAAACAATAACAAAGCCCAAAACAAGCCAGCCCAAAGCTTGAAAAAATAATGCTAAAGAAAATTTCCTGATTCTGATTTTAACACACAGTTGAGAATGCTTCCTAAAACTAGCAGGTAACCAGAGTCTTCTGCCCATCCAAGCCTGCCCTGTGATGAGAACTTATCATGAGGTATTCCCTGGGGCCGTCCTCTCTCCTGGCTTGGACAGGAGCAAAAAGACAAATCAGCTCAAAAGATGTTGTAACTTGGGGTGTATCACTCCATTTTGGGCAGTATTTTCCAGAACATTGTATTTCTGAATACTAAAATAAATTTGAATACATAAAATATTATTTTCTGTCCCCAGACTGTGTATTCTAACCCAGCCCATGGCAAAGAGACAGGAGCACGTGTCCCAGCATCCATGTGGACACTAATAACAGTATTGTTATTGGAAGGTGGGTGAGGGAAAGTTATTTTTGCCATGCTCCTTTGACTAGTTAATTTTAAAGTTTTCTTTAAAAATCACTTCACAGTAGCACATTTCAGGAGTTGCCATGACAGAAAGTCAGTTGGGCACACATGCCGGAGTATGTGCATCCCGATATTCTTAAGACCTCGGATCTTCTGTGGAGTTAACCAACCTGCCCCCATACTGGAGTATGTGCATCCAGATATTCTTGTTTCATTTCCCTTAGACCTCAGATCTTCTGTGGAGTTAACCAACCTGCCCCCATACATTGCTGGGTGAATCTTTTTAAAATTAAACACACCTTAGTACATCGCTTACCAAAGTTCTTCCTGCTTTGCTTCATGTTGTTTTAAAGCCCACTGACCTTTCAAGAATTGGAGACACCTCTAAAGAATTGGAAGGGAGCAGGGTTTTTCACCTCCTCCCCACTCCAGAGAAGCACTGGAAGGAACAAAAGATCAGTTGCAGTTGTTTCATTTTGGAATTAAGTCACTGTCATCCTGCTTAAAACACTCAATGGATTTTGAATGACAACCAGCAAGAGGCTTGATTTCAGAGGTGCCAGGTGACCTCAGATGAAGGTGGGAGGTGTTGGTTCAGCCATTTAGCATAAATTTGGAACTACCTGTTGAAATTGATACTGCTGAAAAGTTGAAATAAGTTACAGAGATATTACCATGTTCCATCCATGCTCGGTTTGCTTCAGCCTATGCTGAGTAAAAAAACATCACTAACAAGAATTAAAAGAAACCAAACCAAGGCAACAAAATTGAGCAACATATGTTGCTCAGTGTCCTGCTTCTGGATCCCATTCAATTTACAAAGGCTACTGGAAGAAGAGGAAGAATGATCAGGTAAGAGTACAAAATCTAGTTGGAAAAGCACACAGGCTTGAAAAGAGTATCTGTCTTCCTTAAATATTTGTGTGCCTGTGACAAGTTCAGAATAGGCACTTCATGGCAAGCTCAAAGTAATGAGCAAGATCAGGACATCATGGTACTGTGAGGGCTCTTTGCATGACTATGCAGGTGTGTTACTTAAAGACTTAAATTGAAGATGAGGAAAGTGCAGACTTGTATGTGTATATCAACAAAATAATTGTCACATTCTAGTCTCTGTTTTTCCTAGGATTATCTGATAATTGAATTTTTATTTTGCTATGCTGGACCAACTCACAAGGCATGTGCCCCACCCCAATCCAATTTTTGTAATTTTTCCCAAATGCCAAATCATGTAAATTCTGAAGGTATTAATTTATCAAGTTGGCTTCTGTTTTCAGGACACTGAGAATTCCTCTCACTCTCTGAAATCTTCCTTTACTGTGGTTCTTTGCAGGACACAGTAAAGCATCTGCCTCTCAGAGTCCCCACCCAAAAAAATGCTCTTCTGTCTCAACCTATTGCTTGTCTCAATAAAATTTTTCTTCTTCTAAGAAATAAAAACTATATATATATATATATAAAAATTGTGTCAAAAAGCAAGCATCAAAAAGAAGCCTGCAGTGTAGCATTTGGCTGTCACTTAGCAGTGAGGTAGGGGCTGAGACCACCCTTGTGAACTCTTACCTGAGCTATAACTTCCTGTCACATTTGCTTCGCTTCTTATTTTTTGCTTGTCCTCAGAACCAAGATGAATGACCATGTTCAACGTTGCAGCACTGTTCCTCTTTTCTTGATCAGCATCAACCAATATGGCAGCAGAAATATTGTACCTTGTGGCCTTCAAGGCAGACTCAGTTCAGAAACATACTGGAGTTCATAGGTAATCAAATGAGGTATGTGACCAGAACCTGAAGTTTCTTCCTGTGCTAAACCAGTTTTAGTGGTATTATTATTTTTTTTTAATATTTCACAATACCTCTGCAGAAAAGTCCTTTATTGAAGGATCTGCTCACTTAAATTGCCCATTTCTTTCTCCTTGGCACTGTCCCTTGCTCAGCATCTTTTATCCTCCGTGGCCTAAATCAATTGTTCAACCTTCCTTGAGCACAAATATGACATTTACTCAATATTTGAAACTTTTTCACTGACTGAAGCAGTCAGTGAAATTCCATATGTTTCATAACTGCATGCTTTTTGGGAAGTTCCAATCTTGTCTACATTTTTATATTTTCCATCCTGCCTACTCTTACATCCAAAGCCAGTGCATTCTATGCTGTTGCCAAATAACAGGTGAAAAAGATTCCTATCTTTGTGCTGATCCCAGTCAGTTCACTCACTATTTTATTCTCTGTTTCTTGCACAAAGTTTATAAACCCCCAGTGTAAAAGATAAAGGCCTATTCCTGTACAACGTAGACCCTCCACCCCCGCTGCATATTCTGTAGGACTCATCATACCTGTCCCTGCTAGCTTTAATCCACATACCAACAGCTTACTTGTATTTAGGGACAGAGACTGCTGCAGGCTGTGATTCTGACTACTTAAAGGACTATCATCTTAGAAGGGGTCTGTGTAAAGCAAGGCTATTATTTGGAGTAAACAGAGTGCCTGAAAGGAAGGCACATTAAAGTAGAAACAAAGCCTGCACTTCTTCCCTGTTTTTTAAAAGAATTTTTTAAAAGCCTTTGCCACAGACAAAACCACACAGTTATTTTCTCACAGTTGTAATTACAGCTCACTGTCACACTAGCTGAACCACCTCATATGGCTGGAGGAGAAATATTAGAAGAACCTATAACGTACCTAGTGCTTTTATATTCTATTTTATCCTCACCCCTGAAGAAGTCTGACCGATGAGAATTGCTGCTGTATTTCTAACTGCAAGGTAAGCTGGAAACCTTGATCATTTCAGGAGATGAAACCAAGCAGCAGCCTATTTATACAGTTTAAACCGCACCAACCGAAGCTTCAATGACAGATTTTGTGCAACAGAAAAGGTTGCAGCAGAATCACAGCTTCCTATGATTTTCCACCTAGCTTAAAATGATTGCATGCACCCCCTAAGCAGGGTGTTTCAAGCATTTTCAGTACACAGAGGCAATTTTGCAATGTTAATCTGGATTATCGGCGAGCTTCATAACAACTTCACTCTGAAAGTGAGGAAAAGGGCCACAGCACCAGGTTCTGTGTGGAAGATAGTTCAGACCATGGGTCCAGATGGGCCATTTATTGTATCTGTTCATTGATACAGGAAGTAGGTCACAAAGACTAACAAAATATTAAGTAGTTTAATGTCCTTGATCACAAACAATGATTTCAGCTGCTGGGACTTAAGCAAAACAAATATATTTCAAAACCTTTCTGAAACTTACAGTTTGACTTTATGGCTACTACAAAAAAACAATTCACTCTGGTTATCTTGAGAGAGAAACCCCAAAGACACTATAATCTTTGGTTTCATGTTTGTTATCGGAATGCAGAAAGACATTCACTTTCTTCAACATTTCAGGACTGCAAAATACTGTGTTGTTTGAGATACTGCTCTAGAAGATTAAATACACAAAAGAAAGATGAAAGTTTTGCACTGAGAAATGGAAAGAGCTCACACTGGTTTGCACCTGGCAGGAAAATGCAGAGATATTATCACAGTTTGGAGGTACTGTGTTTTGCCAGATGCCATTTCCGTGCTCATTACCAAAGAGCTCCAGGATACTCCAAAGCTTGCAAGAAAGATCAGGTTTTGCTTCCATGTCCAGTAGACAGACTTTTTTGCTGTTTTGGTTTTGTTCTTTTTTCTTCTTTTTTTCCTCTTTTACTTAGAGGACATTTGAAAAAATCTCTGAGCAATGCAGATTTCAAATTTATCTTGATGTAATTTGTGAAGTAAGGGACTATTTTCTGATCCAGATGGAAGCTAAAAGGCATTACAAAAGACTATTGAAATCAAGCTGTTGTATCTCAACAAGGCACAAAAACATCTGTTCTTTGTTGGCCAAGACACAGTTAATAAACATTATTATTAGGTAAGCATCCTATTGTGCCTGTCATCATACATGTCAATCTCTGCATAAATTAGGACTCTAAACCCAACAGCAGGGAAAGAATTAATTTCTGAGAAGCGTGGGCCAAAATAACATTTTTGCTTGTCAACAACCACCACAATCTCACATCCTTCTTTTAGTCAGGCTTAAAGGAAAATCATCCAGGAAGCTTAAAATAATTTAGAAACATTCTCTATTCTCAGTATCTCAATGTTTGCTCAATCAGAGCCCCCAGTTAAAAAATAACCAAAGGTTTTTCTGCATAATGTTGAAGGAAAATTTATGGGGCTAAACCTCTGCATATTCTGAAAGTCCCATCCTCAGCACACACTATCTGATTCCAGCAGATTATTCAAACCTAGAAAGTAATGACATAGGTGAATATTCACAGATACCCTTGACTATCCTGGATTTGTAGAGGTTACAAGATCTTTGACTGTTTAACAAAGACCACTAGCAATAAATCACCACAAAGGTTCTTTTGTGAGATTAGGATCACTTTACTCAATTCAGAGCTGTACGTGACACAGGAAAGTACAGCAGAAAATGAGTTACTTTTCAGTACAGAGCAGAGCACTATAAAAGCAGCTTTTACATTTATTTCAAGATCTCAGGGTTTCTTCTGACACTGCAGCAGAGTGAAGTTTAAAAGAGGCCCTTTATACAGTCATTTGTCAGTCCAGGTGGCCTGGCCATGCAATGATTCTGCAACGTTTTTTCTCAGGCTGTCCCTTCCTTGTACTTCAACTTCAATTCACACTCCAGGCTCAATGACAAAGTACTTGCCTACCGTTTCTTCCCCAATCTGCTTTTTTTAGATCTTTGATTTTGGAAATTTTTAATCAGTTTGAAAGAGCACACTCCTGCAGTAGCTTTGGCTTTCATGTTTCTTGAAGTGATATTCTATTTCTTAATGCAGTATGTAGGACATAGCATAAACTAAGTAAATATATTAACTGAGCAACTTCCCAATTAAATAAATCCTGGTAACTGCTTGCATATGTGAAGATAAGCTAAGCTTCAGGCTTCAAGCTCCTATGCCAGTGACTGTTTTCCAGGAAAGTAAAGCCTCTTTCCAAGTTGTTCCCCAATGGCATCATTTATCCAGGAAGCAGGAAATGTAAATAGTAGGATCTCATCGACCAGCTGGGTCTGATCTCTCAGGACCCAGATTAAAGGTCAAAATCTGAGTTTCCTCACACTTCCTTCTGCTGGAGTTTGATCACTATGAACAGGGAAGACAGATTCAGAAGGCTAAAAGAAAAAAAGCCTCTCACTACACAGGGTGCTGATATTTAGTAGGTATTCCATCTCAATGACACTGCTTTAATCACTTCCAAGGTGTTTGATGCCTTTTATGGTTCTTCAGTGTTGGATCCTAAGATCTGTTTTTCTGGGAAAATTCAGATAATTTCAACAATTACCTCTTTGATTACTGGCCTATAGGAAATTAACCAGAATTAACCAATTCAAGTGACTCACAGAATTCCTTCCACTAAGAAGTACACAGAGCAGGACACTGGGGTCATAACTTCTCAGTTTTAGAGCAAAGAAAAACCTCTTGCACATAGCAACCATGTTTTTGGGAACTTGTACATTCCTTTGGTTACTTTCACTATGTGGTATTAAACCAGTTTCCACTTCATTAACTTCAAATTTGAATCATCTCACTTACACTTCCATGGATGTAGCCTTTTGTGCTTCTTTGTACTCTGCCTTGATGCCCATTTGCTTTCTGTATTTTCCACATGTGTGAGTCCAGCCTTTGCTTCACGCTGCTGAGGAAGGCAGAGACAATGCACTCTCAGGCTTTAGCCACTTGATTGAGTCTGTGCTAGTATTTCAGCAAGGATGATAGAAAGCAGAAAGATTTTGAGGAGTCTTGAACCCTACGGACCACTCCAGGTTAGGAGCTGCTGGCACATTGTGATACTGGTGCCAGTGGCTTTTCACCACCTCAGGGAGTGAAACATTTCCCTCTTCAAGTGCCCAACATCAGGAATACTTCTATTCTTCCACAGCACACTCTTTTTGTGATAAGTACTTGTTTTCTGTCTGGGTGAGGTTTCAATCCCCTCATTTCCCTTTCTTCTGTCTTGCATGGGTGTAAGTAAAGGATACTGGAGCAGCATTTATCGGGTAACAGGGCTAGTACCCTCAGAAAACAAAGCTGGTATTTGCTTACACTAGGTGAGACTGGGGAAACAGCTGCACAATGAAACAATGTGTCTCTTCTGACTTTATACTGAAAATCACATTCTAATATTATCTTTTGCCTAAGAGACCTTCAAAAGATACCATTACTGGAGAATGATATTTGTCATCTGCTTCTCACATACCATATTCCCTCTGCATACTTTTCCCTGATCTTGCCAGGAAGAATTTCCCAGAATTTTTTTCAATCATGAGCTATTGCAAATGCTCTTTAGATCACCACAGTCAGCAACAGTTACAGAAATTATGACTCTCAGAGTACTTGAACACTGGTGGAGTCCCCCTCTGCAGAATGACCAGTGGCAGCTATAATCTCTTCTAGCCAAGGGGGATGCTCACAAGGAGGAGTCTTTTGCAGGCTTAGTATGTTGCAGTGCCAGGATTAATACTGCTACTTGCACCAGTCATGCTTAATGTCCAGGGGAAACTGGACTCAAAGGTCTTAACCAGGATAATGAAATTCTGATGGGGATGGACCCCAGACACAGCAGCTCTCCATGAGAAAAACTCCACCCAAAACATAAATATCATACTGGCAGAGTGTGGTTTTTGCCTTCCACAACACCAAGAGATAACACCAAGAGATACTCATCTCTTCTGTCACAAAATTAATCTAGACTTCCAGACTAGTCTTCTCAACATCCTCTCAGACAACAGAGGAAGATTTTTCCACAGTCAAAATCATTTAGTGCCAGACAGACATCTAAGAGGCAGGACGCATCAGGCATGTTGTTTCCACAAAATGTGGTGACCAGACAGTCTGCTCTAGGTAACAGACGCAGCACTTTGACTGCCAAAGTTAGTAGATTGCCATTTTCTCACAGGGAAAGCTAAGAATGTTGCAAAGCATGTAACTTATACTCCACTTTCCAGTATGGCAGAAGAAAAAAGAAGGGTAATTTGAGCATTAAGAAGCCAGACCCAGTAAATGTTTCAAACCTTATTTATTTACCTTGCCGTTCATAACTAGGAATTAGCAATGGGTGTCACACACACACAAAAAAAAAAAAAACAAAAAAAAAAAAACCCCAACCCCAAACAAAAAAAAAAAACCAGACCACCAAAAAAAAAAAAACCCAAACCAAACTAAACAAAGAAAAAAAACCAACAAAACAAACACCCCCAATAAGCAAACAAACAAACAAACAAATGAACAAAAAACAACACCAGAAAACCCCCCAAACCTAAAAAAAAAAAAAGGTTTAGATTTGAAATAGGTGGAGCTATGCAGTACAGATGGAGGCACTAAAAAATCCGAGAAGCAGTGTTTCTCTAAGTATTTCTCTGCTGTTTAAAGCATTGAATGGATAATTCCATGTATCTGAAGGAAGAAATTTAGGACATAGAGATGACATGGAGTCTTATGACATACTCCCTGAAGCACCAGGGTGAAAAACACAATTTCCATTTGAGATTTTCCTTATCCAAATATATTGGTGTTCCAGACAAGAATGACTCCTTAAAGAGGACAGTAAATAAGAGATATCAAAGTAGGGAAAAAAATCTTTAAATAAAAATTTAGTTCATTCTTACTTTACAGAATGTTTAAAAGCACCATAGCATTTTACTGTCTGTTCTAAAAATGACCAATAAGAGACTGGAATGATTTTAGCTGGTAGCACAGAGAAAACTTTGTGAAGAAATGGAAGCAAGCTAAGTAAAAGCAAAGTAATATTTTGTACACCACAACTATAATCAGAATCTGGCATTGGTTTATTCAAATTTTGCTTTCTTGGAAGCAAAGCTTACATGTTCGTAAACATCAAATTAAACATTGCTTAATTTTACAATTTCCTAAACAAATACTTCTTTACCCTGAAGGGCATATGCAGACCCATCTATTTGTGTCACAGTTCTCCTGTTGATCTGTGCTTCAATATTTTTAAAACAATTGGTTCCTATACAATTTTTAATGGATCTTAAAAATTTCTTCCAATACTGTGCAAGTCATAGGCAAGGCCATTTTAAAGTGTGCACTTCCTTACATATTTTTTTTTATCAGTACTTAACTAATGCAACTGTGAAAAACTATACATTTTCAGGAAAATGTTTATATTTTGGTCCTGTACTTAAAGACCTTCTATAATCAAGTTGTTTACATGAATTTGAACCACAAGCATGTACACAACAAAACCACTATACCAATGTTTCTTGGTCTATGCATAAAAAGTATGTCTTCTACTTACACTAAAACATACAAAAAATAAACTACAAAAATTGTTTACACTTGATTTCAGCAAAAAAAGCTTTCTTCAAGAAAAATGATTCTTCTTTTTTTTCAGCCATCAAAAAAGGAATGCAAGTAAACAATAAATACATGTGCTTTCTCCATATAGACATATTTACACTTGAGTCTTTGGCTTATGTTTAAGTTTCTTTATAAAGATCTTTATGTGATCCAGCCATCATTGCACATTAAAACAAAATAAGCCAGTTTTTCTTTTACTATATATAATATATATATGCAACACTTGAAACGTATAAAGAATGAACCTTACTATCAATCTGCACTGTTATTGTACTTTAACAATGTATCCAAAAGAAAAAAAAAATTAATACCATATAGGAAATATTGATACATGCAACAGATGGTCGCTCTACTGAATCTGAGAGACGGCTGCATATACACACACGAGAAGGTCCTAATCTGCGCAAACCTCTTCTGACTCTGCTTTTCATTAAATAGTATTTATGTGGCACTAATTGTTGATACTGTATACAAGCATAGAAACAGATTGAGTTCTTTTATTAAGATACACAACTTCATAAGAAAAATACTTTGCATTTAAAATTTAAAATCCCTCCCACCCCCCTCTTCCCCCAAAATCTTTCTTCACAGGATCAAGAACTGTTGTCAAAACAGCTTATTGAGATTCATATATTTGGTGAACTTCGTCACATCCTTTTCGACTAAGAGGATTCCAGGTACTCCAGTGCAACATCGTAGCAGAAACGATATTGCTCCTTTAAGGGGGAACAGAAACAGAAGTTACATTAAAATCTCAAGCCTTAGCAGCAGTATCTATAACCAAGAACATTCTTTGCTAACTAGTAAACTAGACAGGCTTGACTTTTCTATTTTCCCCCCTATTACACAAGTATATTACCAGCTCTGATTTAAAAACTCACCCTAACCAATGAAAGGGAAAAGGACCCTGACCATGGAAAGTAATGATGTGCTTCTCTAATTTTTTCAGCTTCTGAACTGGTTTATCAAACATGAAAAGATCTCCTCTCAGTCAGAGCATTCTTGCAGTGAAAGCACCTTAACTCTGGTACACCACTTCTATTTGAGTTAGCTGATATAGAGCAGTAACTGGTGCAGGACCCCAAGAAGCTCCATGTCCACAGCCCATTGTTACAGTCATGTTGATGTACCATCCAAAAGATCAAATGAACACTTAAAAAATAAGTTCAAAACCTCATTGTGGTTATTATTTCTCGTTAACAGTGCTGCTGTTGAGAGCTGATACTGGGAAACAGGGAGGAGGAAGGAGAGAGGAGAGGGGAAGAGGAAGAAGAAATAAAACCAAGGAAATTAATTTGATGTCTATTGTCCTTACGACTTGAAAAATGAAATCTGCCTGTGTGATTTATTTTTGTTTTCACAGGAAGACAGCATGATACATTAACAGGAAGTTGTGGGGATATCGTAAAGGCTGTATTGCGCTGCTCGTTGTTATCTGATCCTGTTGCTGAATGCAGGGCACATGACACTGCTATATAGTGGTTTTCCTGGTTTGTTTTCTAACTAACAACTCAACAGCTTCTGCTGTTCAAGAGTTCTGAATAAAAATCCATACAGCACAAATACATAACTGAAAAAATATAGCAACTTTAGCGTAAAGCTGTAGTGGAATTCAGGACTCTTTTGAAATGCAATATAAGTTTGCCGAGCATTTATCAAAAACAAACACAATTTACCTCGGCCTCCCTTTACAGAGACACAAATAATTTTCCATGTGATCTGACCTGTTTTCTTGACAGCAGTGAACTGAAACCAGGCAGCAATTCAATATGTTGTGTCTCAGATGTCTATGGCACAGGAGAATGCAAAGCGTTTGCAGCAAAAGCAGCGATACCTAGCCCAGTGTCACTGCTGCCACAGGATGTTTTATTTGTTAACATATTAACCATCTTCTTAATGCTGGCAAGAGATGGAAGTGATGCACTATGATTAAGAGAATCATGCCAGAGAAGCTATTTGATATTAAGCAAACATTGACACCTGAAAAAAGGGGAATATGGGAAGAGGCAGATACAGCCATTTTGCACAATATGCAAGTTCACAGGGTCAGAAGCAATTTCCACTATGTGTTAACTAAAACATGTTTTTAATTTCAATTGGCATCCCTGATTTTTATGCTGTAGGCAGCCATCTGGCTGAAAAGTGACACTGGCAGCTGGCAGTGTGAGACTCAAATGGCAGGAACTCCCAAACACTATATAACCTGCTTTCATTCACCTACAAAAAGGAAAAACATCCATGTGGAAGAATATTTTAAGGACCTTCCAGTCCTTAATATTCAGTTTTTGTTGGAGAGGCAAACATTCAAATGGATAGGCACTCATACTGCATGCATAAAGATTAACCAGAACATTTAAGGTCATTTTGAGTTCTGGCAATGTACATATGGATATTTAGTCTTGCAGTTTTGCTAATTCAGGCTCATATTGTTTGTATTACTTTATTGTTTATACTGTTTATTATTTAACTGTTGGATTCAATGATCTTAAGGGTCTCTTCCAACCTAAATGATTTTATATATTCATTTGCAACTTACTAGGTCCAAATGTTTGATTTTAAAATTCTGAGGTATCATTTTGACTACTACAAATCTGAGTAACAAAGATTGTCAGTATTCAATACAACTTTCAAAGCAGCAGTTTTTACTAAGGAGCAAAATATTCACAGATCCCACTAGGAATCTGTACTTCACAGCTTAATCCTACCAAGGAGAAATGCCTTGCTCTGTAAAATTTCAAGACAGCTTGTGTGAGTGCAGCCCGCTGCAACTTCCTTTCAAACAGACCAGGTTATTTTTGGAGATTAAAGTGCATTCTGTTAACTCAGAATGCTTTCTGTGGAAAGCATGCAACCATGACAAGAAAGGTAGTGTAAAATGCTAAGCATGTCCTCTCACGATGCTGACTTGCATTTACACTCAATAGGTGTCCTTTCTTCTTCTGGCCTGTGTTAGGTTTGCACTGTTTTTGTGGGCGCAGGACTGAAAACACAGCTCTCACAATGAGGCAGCCTCTGGCTCCTGTGGGGCTGGTGCTTACCGGAGTTTCTACCATGTTGGGCTTACTGTTCCTCAAGGTCTTCACGGCGTGGAAAACGTCCACCACATTCTGCCTTTTCACCATCTCAACCACGATGCCGATGGCACAGAACATCCCGCTCCGGCCACCGCCGTTTCTGTACGCAAGGAAAAGAGAGAGTTAAGTGCCACTGTGGCCTAAGACAGAATCCAAAACACCCATTTCAGTTCTTTCAAAAGAGAATTCATTTCAGTTCTTTCACTCTGTAAGCATGAGTGATTCCTGAGTCCCAGAGGGAGACCAGACTTTAGCAATCTCTTTGCAGCTCCAGTGGGTTTGGTCTAAGACATTTGCTTTTTCTGACCTTCCTCTCCATTACTGCTTTTGAATTCTGCCCTTACAGCCCATCATGCTGCCCAACTGTGCTATAAGTCTAAATTACATATGCATTAGAAATAAAAAAAACCCACTAAACTTAAGTTCAATGGCAAGTAGGACATTAGAAATAATAAAAACAAGTTCAATGCCAAGTACCTTTTCCACTTCTGGAAAGACACTTGACTTATGATATGAGGATTATTCAACCAGATACGCTAAGACATCACTGATTTAATAACTTGCTGACCTTTGGGGACACTTCTGAACTATTTTAATCTAATTTCAAAGAAATGAAGGTAGGTATTTCTTCTTATTCATTTTGAAGTGGTGTAGGCAGAAATGGGTC
This sequence comes from Passer montanus, assembly GCF_014805655.1. Taxonomy (NCBI): domain Eukaryota; kingdom Metazoa; phylum Chordata; class Aves; order Passeriformes; family Passeridae; genus Passer; species Passer montanus. Next base: position 25,863,438 of record NW_024366591.1, on the reverse strand, counting down.
ACTAGTTAATTCTGAACATTTAAACAGAGGTCTTTTTTTCAGAGTAAGGCGACAGATTGATTACTCTCTGCTTAGGGAGAAGAAGACGCCATCTTTTCAAAACTCCCAAACCAGCTCCCACTTAAGTATCAGGTAAGCAGCCAGCAGCCATTTACCAAGAATAGTTTTAGTATCATGTAAAAAATGTAGCACATTCTGTGCAAAAGAGACACAAAAAGCCCTTATTTGGCACTCAGTATAAAAGACTTCCTTACTGATACCAGACAGAAGAAAGATCTGTACATATCTTGCACCTGAAAATCATGCTATTATGCATAGATGACAGTATACACAGTATCACTGTAGAATCACACTCAAAATACTTGTTCCTTGACCTGACACAGAAAAACCCAAAAGTTGAACAAAAGCCTACAGTGGTACTCCTTTCTTTTTTTTTTCTTTTTTTCATTAGAAAAGTAACAGGCACAGGTGCAAGAGAAGGTATCCATAAGACCACTGCTTAAATTAAAACCAAGAATTAATTTATAAGAATTCATTTGAAGAACAGCAATTGACTTTCTCCAAGTTACTCACAGGCAATGGATGATGGTCCGGCCCTCCCCTTCTTCACATTCCTCTTGCCATTTTTCAACCTGGAGAATTAACTTCAAGAAGGATCTCTTGGAAGCTGGTACATCTCTATGAGAAGCCCATCCCAAATACTGGAATTGCTGCACCATCAGATAGCCCTCTTGTGGCTGAGGGAAATCAAAGAACTTTAGGTCAAAATGGTACCTTTACATCTTGGTTTAGGAAACCAAAGTATAAAACTAACATGAAAACCTAGGTGTTTATATTATGGAGATTCTAACGTGTGTACATTGCACAGTAGGGCCTCCAGGAATTTCTACCACCTGAGCTCAAGGAAAATGTCAGGAAAGGTAAAAAGGGAAACTGTATTGGACAACACATCATAGTTTATCAATCACAAATTTAACCTATCCTGAATTCTAAATCAACAAATACCCTAGATTCCACAGATTATATGGGCCAAGGTTGCTTAGCAGCACTAATCAATTTAAAACATCACTATTAAATTCTTAGACTGGCAGAAATAGAGTGAGATACATTTGGCTCCTATTCATGAACTGACCCCATTATAAATTAACAATGAGTAACACGGGTGCACAAACATGACTACTGTCCTTGAAGTCTTCCCTTTGTGCGAGATTATGATAATTATGACAGCCTTGCTGCCACTCTCTGAGCCTTCCACGTGCTAGATGTGACACAGGGAGAGCTTTGAATAGAACCTGACTGTCACAAGAAAGGCCTTAATAACAGGAAGAATACATACTCTATCTACTTTCTTGAAGCTGAAGATGACAAGTAGGAATGTGGATCTTAGAAAAGTAACAACAGAGCAGAGAGATTTTTAAAAGCAAGGCTTATGAGCAAAGGGACACAGGAGACAAAGAGAAGTAGAAGAGTAGAAAATCAAAGCATCATAAAAAAGGAAGAAATGGAAAAAAATAAAATAAGAAAAAAAAAAGAGGAAGTCTCAAAATACAAGAAAAGAGCTCTATGGCGTAATATTTGCCAGTGTGCCCACACCTTAGTTTCCTGTAGTTTCCAAAAAGAGCTGAAAATGTTTTTTGTAATTCTGAATATAGGCAAGAACAAAAAAAAAAGAGTAAAATACTAGCCACATGAAAACTGATCTTTGCCCTCAGAAAAATGAAACTCTGACCAAAATAAAAGAAAACAAAAATAAAAGAAAACACATGAAAGATCTTTGTGTACATGGTAATTAATTTTCCCCACAGTTATCTTTCAAGATTAATGAGAGTTAAACATATACTCAAGATACACTCAAGATACAATCAAGAAATTGTGATAAGTTCAGAATTAGATGGAAGATAAAAAGTAGTTGTGGTAAGTAAAATAGGGATTGCTGGTTAACTGTACATAGACTGGTGGCACAAGTGACAAGCGTCTGTCAGGCTTTGTGGTGGGCAATACAAATAAGTAATTCATAGAGGTGAGCTAAAGAGGAAACACTCTATGGCAAGCAGGGTTTAAGAAGATGTTGCAAGAGTGTGGAACACTACAGGACAGTAAAAAGATAAGATGGTCTAAGGTATGAAAGAGCTGACAAGAATGCAAGACTGGCACTGCTACTGAAGTTGAGAAAAAGATGATAACTGTAGGTTGAGGCACAGTGGTGGCAGAACTCATTAGAGGCAGAGGAATTTTCAGGGTTTTTTCACACTATGCTTTGCAGGGTGCCACAGTCTGCCTTTCCTGTTGTGGTTTTCACATCTTAAGCTGAGAAGGTTCTGGTTGTATAATCAGACTCGGTGCTTCTGTTCGTGTTCACCACAGAAAACATCTTACCAAAGCTACTAACTAAATACCTGTCAGTACACGTTCATTACAGTGATATTTCTTTTACTGTACACCAAACAAACAGAATACAGAATACTTCTCACACATCAGGGATGAATGCCTCAGAACAACATCCATTCACCTCAAAGCTCTCTCTGCTTGTTGTAGAAAAGTACTGTAGCTGTAGAAAAGTACTAGAAATCAGTATTAGATGCTGATGCTTGACTAACTTTTCTGGGTAACATCTTATGAACATTAGTACTTTACTATTATTCAAAATTAAAAAACACAAGAGCCTAGAGAGTATGAAAAATTACATATTTTTATGTCACATATTGTTAGAATAATCCTTACTCTTGTTAGATTGCATATCCTGAAAATTCTGTTTATGACGTCGCAGTCCATTGAACACGACATGCATTCCACTTGGATGGGGCCGTACCGCAGTATCCCTTCCTCGGGCCAGTATTGTGGGCAACCCTGTGCCAGAGCAAAACAGGCATAGTTAAATGGTAAATTACAACTTGAGCATTGCCTTATTCCACTGCAGACATTTCACCTCACCTTTACTGAGCAACTAGTGTTGATTTGCTGTAAAGCAGAGTATAATTGTAAAGTCACTGCGCAGCTCTACATTTTCATCATGTAGTAAATACAGTGATTAAAGCATGTGACAGTACATGAAAACTCGAGTTCCAAACTAACCTGTGCTAAGTCGACTTCATTTAACATCACAAGAGAAGTACAGCCATAGTCGTACACTAATCTCCAGAAATCTTTCACAGTGTTTGGTAAAGGATGTTGTGTGACAATAAAAGCTGCCGGCTGCCTGTAGCTCTGTAAAGGCAAACAATTTTGTTAGTACCAGTATGAGAAGTACTTAAATTCTACTGAAACAGAACAAAACATAAAAATGTAACAAAGGTGTCACATCAGTTACTTCATGTATCACTGAGGATGTAAAAGTTAAAAACATATTATCATCTCCAATAAGAACAAAGAGGTTACTCTGCTCAGGTCTGCCTTATTCTTGGTTAGAGAACAAGCCCTGTTTTTACACTCAGATATGCTCTGGGCACTGCAGATGTTCTTTGTGGCTCTGTTGAGGTTTAGGCAACTCTGCTCTAGGCACTGTGTCCAGGAGCCAAGCAGGGAACCTTTACCCAGTGATACAGAGAGGGGTGCAGAGGTCTCAGATCATCACCCTCTCCACAGCAGGTTTTATGTGAGCTCTGCGACTAAACTGGGGACTAAGCTCAACTCCAAACTGTTTCACAGTGCACAGCCACAGGGACGCCCACAGAACTGACTTTTGCCCACATTGGGACCCATTTCCAGCAGAAAGCCTCAGTTCAATAGCAAAATCCCATTTCCTGCCATGACTGCAGGTTCCATTTTCTGTATGCTGTGTTATACGCAGGTACAAAGAGGGACTCCCAGCCTTGCACAGTAACTGAGATGCAACTAACACTGGAGGGGCTACTTTCCTCCTGCAGATGTATTATGAGCAGCAAGCAGAAGAGGAGAAATCAGAAGTCTTTTGCAGGCAATTTGTAACCATCCATGGAAAAGTAAATTAACCAAGGAAAAAGATCTGGTAGGGCAGATAAACCACTTTTGCTATGGAAGCTTGCTTATTTGAAGATTGATCTAAGGGATTGTTTCGTGCCTGATATTGACATACCTTCAAATAACTTGTTGTTAATGTCTTTAGCATCAGTACTTGCTTGACAAGAGATTAAGGAAGTTGCTGATTTTTTTAATACAGATTTTTGTTACCTTTTCTAATGCAGGAAGGATATTGGGGTAGTAGCAGCTCATATCCTACTTCCTAGAACTGCCCAGGGACAACACAGGGACAACCAATTTTGATTCATCCCCTGTACTTTTAAGAAATGAACCAAGTTCTAGCCGATGTTTTCCTAACCTTCTTTCCCAAAATTGATTGTGTTTCTCAAAAGAAAAATAAGGGGTAAGTTCCTCTTTCTGTTTTGTTATTGAAAGTCCCTTTTTCTTGTCCAGGAGTAGTTCCTCTTCTCTGAATAAATCAGTCATAAAAGGAATGGCCAGAAGAGAAAAGGCAAAAATAGGTTGTGTTACCCAAAATATTAACCTTTTACTTATAACCTTGTTATATGCCTTCATTGTAATATAATACCTTTTATTTCTGCTGTTGTTCTTCTTTTTATTACTACCATTTCTGCCTTTTCTGCCTTGCCTCTGATTGCTGATCCATTAATATATTGCTTGGTTCATGTTCTATCTGCTGTTGCACACTCAAGAGTCCTCCTGCCCCTCACAGCCTGTGTTGCCTTTCTTTCACCCCAAACCACACTCCTCAATGCAACTCTGTTGGGTGGTTTATAGCACATCAATTTTATTCAGGTGCTTAATGCCATTTTGACTGCAATTCTAAACAATTTTTTGCTACCAGAATCCTGTTCACTGCTCTAATTCACCTGTTCAGCCCCCAGTGACACCCTAATACATTGGTCTTACACAAACTACTCCTCTATTTTTTTGGCACAATAAGCTGGTTGTGAGATTAGGGGCTGTATCTTGCTATCAATTTGTTTTCTGCACTACCTCAGGCAGAACTCAGTGTTGATGATTTCTGCTGCTATTTGCCATTTTATTTCAGCATCTCTTCTTGACGTGGCAGTTTCTGATAGCATTTCATTTTTGAAGAACGGAAGATGCTCCTGGAAATCAGGCCACTTATTTAAGTATTTACTGTAAAAGTGGCTTTAGGGCCTAACTTTGGAAATGCTAATGGGAGGCACAGGAAGGTGTCTGGCAGCACATGAGCTGCTTTATTGATCAGACATGTATAAGCAGGTTCAACTCCATTTTCCCCAATAAATCACCTGTTCCCCTGACAGTACTTCTGTTATTCAGACTTCAAATTTAAAGAGCTGCAACTCAAAATATAAACAACAAACTCCCCAATCCTATACTCTACTTAAACATGCCAAGAAAACCATTTTTTCTTCCTCTGTTGCTCCTGACTCAGTATAGAAAGACTTTTTTATGAAATAGTGATAGTAACCTCATGTTCAGATAGATAACATTTACTTCCTAAGAAACAGTAGATTTTTGAGATCCTGCTGAGATTTGAGATATGGAGGTCTGGACAGTAGAGCTTTATATAATGCTGTTAAAAAGGTGAGATTTCCAGAGGGTCCCACAAGGATGCCAAAGACTACAGATAACTAATCTTCTGAACAAAACCATAAGCTGGTGGGGCTTCTCACCTTCTCCCCCTCACCCTTCTTCATTAGGACTGTTTTACTGGGCACTGCAGCAACAGAATTACCCTTTCTTAAACCAGCAACTACAGCATTACAGAGCTTTCCATGGCACGCTATGCAGACAAAGAAGGTAGTCTCTTACGTCCATAAGAGCAGCATTGATGTAGTTGCTGCTCTCCCCATCAATAGTAATTAAGAAAGGCAGACATCTGTCAGGTGGCAGCATATCCATGAAGCGGTTCTTGTCGTGGTTCCTTGGCAAGCAGGCGATGCTGCAGTCCTCCGCCTGCAGGCGAGGGGTCACGGAATTCAGAGTCTAAGGGAAAGAGGACGCTTGTTTTAGCACGCTGAGCTAACACACATGGAACTCGGGAGCCTTGAGTTTTACTGTAAAATATTGCAATATGAGGAAACATGAGGCATTAGCAAGAAGACATTAGTAAATGTCTCAAGCTCCTATCTGTTTGTTGGACATTGTGGACTTTGCAAAGGGGGGTGAAGCTGCAAGTATTAAAGGCACTCCACGTACTACTGAACATATTCCATGTGACACCATCCCTTCAGAAGGGAATAAAACAAAGAGGATCCTTTGGAGCTCTAAAAAGCTATGCCTTCCATATGCAAATGAAAGCCAAAACTCTCTCTGGCTCCTACTCACTGGTCTTTATTTCAGACAGATATTTACCGCAGTTTTATTTAAAGGAGGATATTCTGCATTTACAACAATTTTGCAAAGCACATAAATATGGGTGCTTTATTTTGTGGACAAAAAGTTAGGGACCAAATGCTATAAAAGTCATATGAAAAACCTTCTCCTTAAAATAAATTAAATGTATCTAGAGGCAAAAAAATTGTTGTCACATCAAGAGTTAGTAGAAGCTGTGAATACCTGAAACTCATCTTTGAGATGTGAAGAGTTTGTCTGAGAGTCTATTCTAATCATATCAAAATAAGCAGCTTTGAATTCACAGACAGGAATGGCAGTCTCTCCACACAGGCAAGCTTCTAGAATGGCATCGTGAATAAAGATGTACTGCTCCTGTCAAATTAGGAAAAGAAACAAAAATTGTAGCTATTTAAACCAAGAGATCTTTCCTTCTTTTAGGACAAACAGGCCTACTGCACACTCTTAAACCCATTCAAAGTACTGTCCATCAATACATTAAACAGTGCTTTAATGCAAACAGTCTTGTTCTTATTGGGGTGCAGTGAACAAGGATGTTTTCTCCAGGACAAATTTAAATTCAGTAAAACTTAACAGAACAGGGATAGTAAATTATTTAAGATGAGATTTTTCAGTTTTCTTGTACTGCTTGTGGGTTTCTGTGCATATGCCAAAGGCTTGTTTGCTTTATCAATTTTTTTAATAGCTTTCAATCTTCTGATGTTAGCAGAAAGTGTAAATTGCTTCAAGCACTACTAGTGTGATTAGCAAGTATTTGGCATGCTGCCTTCTCCTTATGCATGTGCAAGCTAGTGCATCAGTTGCCTCATACTTGGCTCTAGGCCAGTAATAATTCCAGTGTGTTCCAACAGAAGCACCAATCCTTCCCATTTTTACTAACTTGCCTTGAGAGAGCCTGAGTCCTAGATAACTGCAGAACTGTTTCAGTTAGGCCTCCAGTCAATTTTTACACAAAATGCCCATTATATTTACTCACCCTAAGAATAATAGATGTAAACCTTTTCTAGAACTGTGCCAGCCTCATGTAGCTATTGTGAATACCAACAAAGCTCTTAATTTATGAGGACAAAATTTAACATGTGCCTGTAAAAGCAGCACATGTCCAAGGACCATAGTCATCTTCTGGCTCTACAGCCTTCCCCATAGAGCTATGGAGCTATTGGCATCACTGTTGACTGTATGACCATCACACTTCATGCAATGACATCTTTGTTTTGCTATGCAAGTATGAACCTCTGAGAGAAGATGATAGGTAACAGTCAAAAGGGAGAGAAAGGAGTAATAATAGATGTGTTAATTCACATGCAAGTGCAGATTAATAAAGGAGGGTTAAAGCAGCCACACTGAAACACTCCATCCCATGAACTTCCCAAAGGTTAATGGGCCTGTAGCAGCAGTAGCTGACCAGGACCATCTGTTGTTCAACTGGCATAGGTTGCAGCATGGAATAAAAACTGCACCAAATTACACTGACATGTTTGGCTGCCATCTGCAGAGATTTGCATGAGGTCACAGGTGAAATAACATCTCAGGCACATGTCCTTGTGGAGGGCAGGACAGAGAAGTGGTAAACCACTTCAGGTAATCTACCAATATAAACCAATCATCTGTGTTTCTTTGGAAGCTCAGTGGTACTCTGGTGGCAGAGTGGGAGCTGTTAGAACTTCACTCCTAAGGCAATGGTTTTATTGTGAATCTGCTGAAGGTGTGTTGAAAGACCAAGAGTAAAAATATGGAAAATATTTGCAGCAAGGTCAATAAAGCAAACAAAAACAGAATTGGAAAGAGAGTGTGAAATGGACATAAAGTTCACCAGTAAATTTATAGATAAAGTGACTGAAGATTGTCTAAAAAAAGTATCAGCCTACTGAAATTGCATCTTTGGGACCTTGGGATTGCTAATACTAGAGCTGGGGAGAGACATCCCAGACATGCCTAATCTAAGGTCTTCCCTGAAAAAAATCCTTCTTTCTTTTCTTTTGCTACCTAGTTAGGAGGACACTTGTTTCTGTGAAGACTACAAGAGTTGACAGATTTGTTGCACCACGCTGATTCTGGATGCTTTTACACTCAGCAATTGTCCCCAGTGGAGGCACCCCCTTGACAGGGCCACCACCTGCTCACTTTGCAGAGTCACAGTGAAATTCTGACCTAGAAGGTTTCAAAAAGCATCAGGTGCTTCCAAAGCAGACTGCTGTACCTCAGTTTGTACCATGTTGATGCGCCGGGACCGCAAAGCTTTGACACAGTTGTAGATATCCACAACTCCTTCTCTTTCTGCCATATCCAACATGATATCAATCACAATATAACATCCTGTCCGTCCAGCACCAGCACTGACAAGAATTAGTAAATACTGTTAGGAATAGCCCCAGAAAAACATCAAAACACTTTATAACCGTTATTGAGAGCATTCTTATAAAATCATTCAATTTTTTATCACAGCCACTATCTAATTTTTATCTTTCCTCATCATGTCCTTTAAATCTTTTGATGTGTTCAAAACAACATTTTTCCATCACATTTGATATGCTAAGTAACAGTAAAAAAAAAAAGTTTATTCATTTTATCACCCAGATCAATATTTAAATAAAAACTTAGTTTAACTGAAATCTGAAGATTGATTAAACTTATGCACTTCAGAATATTATAGATCTCGTTTTTCTTTAATAAGATTAAGAACAATTTTTAAGTGATCTATTACAATAAGAAACTCAAGTGTATGTTTTACCAGGCAAGATCCAAGGTTTTTCAGACAGCACATTTAACAATATCCAGAAGATTCACTTAAGATTTATTTTGGCTTTACATAAAGCTATGGACAATCTTTGCACAGTGAATTATTATAATCAGTAAAGGCTGAGTAACTTTATCTACAAAATGTAATTAAACATTTGACTAAAATACTTAGGTAAATCAAGCATCTGTGGAAAGCAAATTCTATTTGTCAAAGGATGGTGTCTCAACAACATAACCTTGCAAAATCTGCACAGGAGAAACATTCTGTATTTGTTGTCACTAACCTCATTCCACCTTTCTTCATCTACTTGCTTACTTTGCTTTAAATTAATAATCTGTTCAGACATTATATGCAACACCAAGGTATCAAAGCAGATGTATCTACACTCATTCTCATATGCTGTCACAAAATTGTTGAAGGCTACCTAAAATGATAGCCTGGAGTATCATGATTTAGCTGGTGCAGCTGTTGCAGGAAAAAGAAAATCTCAGACTATTCTATTTTAAAAAAAGTACTAGAGAAGTACTAGAATCCTGTTATTTTCAAACTTTGCTGTAGACAGCCAAATCCTACTGCAGTGTGAATTAGGCAATTCAAAAAGAGAAGAACGAAAACAGAGCACTTCAAAATGATAGATGCTTCAGAAGACACTGCTGTAAATAACCATATAAACAGTTGTGAAAAATACAAATCTACATCTTTGGTACACACCTGCAATGGACAACAATAGGCCCTGCACTAGGAGGGTTAGACAATTTGACTCTCCGTATAAAGGAAAGCAGTCCTGTGGCATTGTAAGGAACACCATGATCTGGCCAGCCAGTGAAATGAAACTGTTTAACTTCACGGATTTCATTGTAGCCCCTCTGTAAAAGGCGAAAAAAAAAGGTTATGAAATTCGAAGTATTTCATAGACTAGATATTATCTGGCTCAAATAATGTTCACACATATTGATAGAATCTACATGCAGTTTTCATCATTTCATCAATTATTTAAAGCAACGATCCATAGGAAGCTTAGAGATGTCACTGGGTTATTTTAATTTTGAAGTTTGTAATTTTTACTTTAGACATTAGGTATGGTAGTTTTGCTGCACTGAAGATTTTTTTAATAGACTAGGATGCATTTCACATTGATTTTCAAACTAACTAGGGAAAGGGCCTGCTACATTTAAAGGCAAATATGATTTAGCATAAGACCACAACTGTATCACATGAGGTATTCACAGAATTTGTCCTTTGATTGAGATTGACTCAGCTGTGGTCAGAACAGAGGGCTAAGGGATGAACAGCAGGCATGACTCATAATCTGGTACTTGAGTTTAGCTCAGAAGTGTGACTGTGAAGAAGAGGTGACTTTCAGAGGGGGACGGCAGCAGCTGACATTTCTGGGGAAATTCAAAGTCCCACAGTGAGATGCCTGGTAAGGTAAGGCTGCCTACATTGTGGCCCAGCTAACAAGTCAGAAGGGTTTGGTATTACACAGAAACATCATCATAGCCTCTTTCATCCTCCTTGCTACCAGGAAACAGTATTTTGTTAAACCTTGTCAAAATGTGCTCACCCTTCCCAGCGTGAAGGTCCTGACAACATATTCTGCGAGGGGTTCCATCTCTACACAAGTCACTTTGAAGTCCCCATAAACTTCAGTGTCGTCAGGCCAGTATTTGTAACACTTGACCTAAATAAAAAATGGGTATGATTTTACACCAAGGGAAAAGAAAAGCTTAAGGATACTGTACTGCATTATATCGCATTTATTTCGAAAATGGCCATGCATTCATGCAGCTTGTCATGGCTAGTAGAGGTTATGTCAAGTTAAGCACTTGCTGCAAGGGGTTTCCACTGCTTTACACAGATGGATTTAGGTGCCAATTCAATTCTAAATGAGCATTTGTATTTTCTTTAGTGCTGAGCTGTGGAATATATTTCCACTTATGCTAAATTGTGATGCATTTTGTACCTATAATCAAACTGTTGCAAGTAATGTCAGATACTTTATAGACTTCCCTGAGGTATGTGTTACTGCTAAACCGTAAATAATTTGCTGATTTCTAGCCACTGATATAGAAGCACATTTCCTCTACTACTCTTTTTGTTTGAGTGATGCTATGAATTAACATTGCTATACAAATCTGTTCTGATGAAATGTGAATTTTGGATTCAGACAATTTTCCACTATGCATGAAAGCAACACAGCATCAGTTTTCAGAAGTTTCTTTTAGACAATACCATAACTACAACATTGCCTGGACTCTTTCCTGTTGCCCGCTCAGGACGCAGGGCTGCCCTTCACAAGACCTTTCTACATTCTGCCCATAGCATGTCTTGTCAGCAGTTTTTTTCTTTACACTTGCAGCATTAAAAAACAAATAAACCCAATAACTTACTCTTCCAACTTCCACTAAATTTGTGACCATCACAACACAAGCTGACTGCTCCTGCCAAATCATTCTCCAAAAGTCATAAACAGTCTCATGAACTGGACCTGTAAGAAAAAATTCCAGGTAATATTCTGCAAAAAACATAACAGTCAAAGTGAATGCTAAGAATAAAATCCAGTGTGTTTCAGAGCTGATGCATGTGAGCACATTTGCTCAGAGAAGAAAACTTTGTAAAAACACATCATCATGCCATTGTGCTGGTTTCCAGATTATATTGTTACTTCTAACCAGTGATGGATATTCTCAGTTTAACTGAATTACCACTTGAAAGAAAATAATGGCAGGTGTTTCATGTAGCAAAATGACAGAAGTAGCTTGAGAACTACAACGACACAGCAATGTGTGATTGTGTCTATAGTTACACTTCCAGTTTTGTTTTACATTTGTTAAATACAATGAGTTGAGAATGAGTTTCTTCAGGTGCTCACCAAGGAGATGCCTGTGCCAGAGTGAAGTATCAGGCAGGAGGGTGCTGGTACAGATACTCTGCACTTACTATCTGCTTCCTGGCAAGCATGGATGCACAAGTAGGCGTTGAGCCAGACTTTTCCCCCTGAAGTGTATTTAAACTAACTTAAGTACGTTTCTGTGAGGCAAATGAGAAGCACATGTTTAAGTTTTGTCTCCTGCTCTGCTGCAGAGACATGTTCAGTTGAGTGACAGAGGCATTTACCCTGTTGCAATAATCTCCAAAACAGCTCCTTTACCACCGTCCAGCAGTACTATAAATATTACTGTATATAACAGACATAGAATCACAGAATTATCTGGAAAAGACCCTTGACATTATCAAGTCCAACTATAAACCTAACATTGCCAAGCACACCACTAACCTCAAGTGCCACATTTGAAGACTCAAACACATTCTTTCATATGCTAGATCAAAGGCTGCACACAAAAGCAGCAATAACTTTTTCTCTCCTTTACACACTATAATGTGCAATGATTTGCATAGTAAAACACAAGTAAAATACAAATGTAGACTTAATGCCATGTAGAGACCTATTTAGGCAGCACTTACCCAAATATAAAAAACAAATGTAGTTGCAACTCTAAGCATCCTGCTTTAAAATAAGTCTTTACTTTGACTTTTCTGTGTGTACTTACAGTCAACTGAGGGACAAATAATAAGATATGTCCAGACAGCTATCTGATTATGATGACAGACCAAATAATGGCACACCTAAACCTCATTATTTTTACTTTAAATCATAGCCGCTGATATTTCCAGTGCAATCTTAGACTAATCTATTTGGTCTTCCTTATTGTGAGGAGTTCTATCAGAAATACAAACAAAAAAATAGGAATTCTTTTTTTTTCTCTAGCACCTCTTTTTATTAGTAGGGTGTTATATGATAAAGATTCGCCTCAGTCCTTTGTACAAAGAGTCTTTGTCCTCTGGCATTACTTTACCCAGATTTTCTGAAAGAGTTTAATTTATCATTACTATCTGCACTGCATCCTGGACTAAGTTGTAGACAGCAAAATAAAACATTATAATATGGAAAGAAAAATGCCTCAAGGCAGGTTGAAACTGTTTTCTTCTCTGTCCATGTCTCTTTTCTCTATTCATCTTCATAATTGGAAATCATGGTAGTAGGTTCTGACTTTATCAGTTGAATTTATCACTGACAGATTTGCTCAATAGCTAATTAACATGATACATTAGTGCAATTTTTGAATTTATTCACATTCCACCTGAACATACTATGTTAATTTACCATAAGACAAGATAACAACTCACAATACTGGGTATACTTTATTTTCTTCTACTATTTTACCAAAACACTGTGGAACTCTACAGAGAACAATTGTTTGATTTGATTAAAGCCGGCAGATCCTTACCTTGGGTTGCAATGTAGTGACTTGGTCTCTGATACCCCTAAAATAGCAATATAGGTTGGTTTGAGTACCACATTAGTAACAGAGAGTGGAAAATAAAAGCATAAGGATACTACAGAATCCTTATATCTAGACAACATTTTCAGAACAAACCAATATTTAAGAGCAGCATGAAGCTCAAAACCTAAAAAAACAGTTATTATTGAAAACGTTTGAATGACAACAGATAAAATGAAAATAAGAACATCTGACTTGAACAGACATTGTAGTGTACCAGGAAGGAGTACTCTATATTGGTCCCTTGCACCTAAAAATGTGTCCTCTATTGACATTATTTCTCTAGCTGTATATATATTTGGACTTTTATGTAAAATTTAATAAAAATTCTCTGCTACCATATTATCTCACAGCTGATCTATGTTCCCAATGCGAAAAAGCACACACCTTTTGTCTTTTAAACAGAAAATCACTGTGAGGCACAAAGAGGTATGTGCCTCAGCCCTAACTAATGGAGACAAATACATTGGTGTGTGCACAGAATCAAGGTCCTACTGCAGTGAAATCTGCTTGACTGCACAAAGTGTGCATCAGTTACAGTGAGCATGATACACACAAGTATATACACAGTCTTACACACACACACACACATATACATATATATATACATATATATATATATATATATTGTGTATATGATAATCCTACACAACTAAGCCTTTCCAGATAGCTGGATCTATGCCAATGCTAGCAGCACTAATTGTCCTCATACAAACTACAAGACAAAGAGTGAGAAAATAATTCAGAGTATATTTTGATCAGTGCCAGCAATTTAGCCACAAAGAGGAAGGAAAGTTTAGTGTTGCTGGTGAGAAGACAATACTGAATTTCACAATGTGGAAATGTTCATAATGCCAGTTTTTCTCTAGGTTAAGTTTTATTAGGCCACTTGCTGGAAGTATTGCATTACAGGGGAGTACAAGCCCTTGGATTACTAGTATTCACAAGATGCTACTAAACTGAAGGATTTCAGTATAGCCAAGGAGTTTATATTCTTTTCCACAGACTGCTTCATTATCCTGTCTAGAGTGAGAGCACCTTCCTCTGGGACTTCTAAAAAAAACATTTGAATATCTTATTCTTGGCTTTATAGGGGACCAAAATGGCATCAAATGACGAAAGAATTTCTCCTGAAGTCCTTACTATCAAGTCATAGTTTAAAATTATGGAAGTAGAACCTGTGCTAGACAGGTTTACACTCAGTAATGTTTTTGAGAAGAAGTTAAAAGTGTCACTTAAAAATTATAAAATGCCAATTTTAACTTGTAGCTTTCTTGCCTGCTTCTAATGAGATTCAATTCACTCCTAAATAAGAAAATCAATATCCTCAGGGAATTATTAAAAATCTGTAAGAGTTTTTTTGTTTAAGGCCCAGGCAAAATATCACAGGCCTATTATTTCACAGATACTGCCATGTTAAAATGTCCAAATAAAAAAGACAGAAATATATATGGAGCTAAATCTTTATATCCTGGAAAGTCAAAAGGGTCTTAAATAACTTATCAACTAAAAGTGGTCAGGAAAAACTACTAAGTTGCAATTATAAAGAAAAGCAATCAAAGCCATGTATTTGAAAAACACTTGTCATAGCCATTCCAATACCTTTCAAATGGCTTTGGAATTAATTTGAATACAACAACTTGTTTATTCCTAAGGTGTTAAGTAGAGAAAAGTCATATTGTGTTAGTCAAATTGCCTGGCAAAATTTGGATCAGATTTTAAAGTTTATAAACTAATTTGTATTCTGATTAAAGTATGGCATTTCAAACATTAGAGATTTTTTGCAGAAGTGAGGAAATTTCAGTGTTAAAACGTATATATATGTGTGTGTGTGTGTGTGTTTGTGTATATACTTTGTAACACCTAAATTAGCACCTTAAAGCAAATGCCAGCTAAATATTGCTTGTCTAAAACATTGTTAAAAACAAACAAACAAAAAATCCCCCCAACCTACATATGTCGTTATCCCTCCTTTTTTCACTAAACACATATTATGACTACTCCACAGGTATATTTTAAAACAACTACAGCACAGCATACTATCTAGCTTCTTATATATACATGGGAAGGGGAAAAGAAAAGTTGGTGGCCAAAATGACCACTAAAAAATGGGAACAGCAAATTCTCTTTAACAGATAAGCTCACCTGAATTACCTAACATCCAATAATATTCAGGGCTAAGCTAAAAGGCTAAATTATATTTTCAAAACAGGTACAAAACATATTCACACAGAAAATAAATTTTTTAAAGGAACAGATGAGATAAATTAGATGAGGCATGCATAGTTATCAACTGATAAAAATAGAAGAAGAAAGTAATTAATAACAATATCTATATTAAATATTTACAATAGGATGCTGTTATTCACATATAGTGGTACTTACATCCCTGTACAGCCAAATCTACAGCCCAAACCAAAGTCAGATGTGAAAGAAAGCACAACAATGTCAGTGAGTACTAGGACGTAGAACAAGGAAAGTGTACATTTGTTCTTAATAAAAGAAAGCTTTCAATAATTTTGTAGCATAACATGCAATAATTTCACATAGAGAAGCTGGCAAATTGAGAGGGAGAAAGCTGAGCATTCCACTCACATCTATGTAGTTGGCATTAATGTAATCTGAAGATGGATCATCTTCAACAGGTTGCAAAATCACCCTGGAGTGGTCATCTGTAAAAACCAAGTGGTTACGGAGCCTTTTTGAAGTGTGATTTTTAAGAAAGATATTAACGGTAAGTCATCTAGAAAACCAAAATCAGCTGGCATAAGCGCCTCACAATTTACAATCCTTAAATACAGATTGTTTACACAGAAATACAAAGAACCATTTTGTCTGAGGTCTGCAATTACTTCCAAAAACCTTCACTACATTTCATTAAGTGCACCTGAAAGGTATTGGCACTGTCACAAGTGGTCAAAAAGACACAAAGAAACCAGGTTACTTGCTCAAAGTCCCTTTCAACATCAGCTCCACTGTTGGTAGTCTAGAAAACCAAAAATGCTGATTACGGTTTCCTCACTTCCACCCCAAGCCTGCTCAAGTTCATATTGAGACATTAGTGAAATCAAGACAAAGGAGTTAGCAATGCACTTGGGAATTGATGAAGAGGTAACTCTACCCATTCAGGGACTTCTCGGGCACGGTGATTCCTGCGTGTTCCATTGCATGGGTAAAACAATACAAATTGCAAACAAGCAGAATCAACATCCAAATGAGTGCCGGCATGTTGCTGATATATGCTTACCACAGCTTGCACAACAGAGATGCAAATGCGAAATTCAGCCTGAGTTATAAAAGGAAGAAAGTTGAACTGTGAAGAGCAACAACAACAACAGCAAAAAAGAAAAAGCTGAGAAAGGCACTGTTCTGCTTCTCCGCTGCAGGTATTAAGCAGCTGTGCCACCGGAGACTTGCAAAGGAGGAGAGAGCACGGCCCGAGTAACACACGGGTAGAGCTATCGCTCAAACTGAGGACACCGATACTCACATGCTATAATGTTTCCATAGCGGTTCTTTGTTCTGTTTTGATCCTTCTTAGCGACATCCCAAGAAGCTGACTGCCCCTCAAAGAAACTCTATAAATAAAAATGTTCCGAAAGAAAACATTCTGACCATTATTTTTTTCTCCAAAAATAACAGTTTAAAAGAACTGCCCCATCATAAAGTAAGTTCAGCTTTGCTCGCCTGCCCTGGTCACCCAGGCAGTGCCAGGGTACAGAAATATCTAGAGAAGAAGGGAGCCTCTGTCCCTCTGACTGCTACCGGTAAACGGGCAACTCACTGAGGAACTCCACAGGGATTTCAAATTCTGTAATTGCCAGAAGGCTAAACTTGCTTATACATCCTTGCTATGGAGGAATGACAGTAAACTGAGAAAGCACAGAGAGACTGATCACTCTTCTTACAAGACAGTGTAATAGAAAGCCTGTTTACTACAGCATTACATTGCTTTCCACTTATTACTTAGTAAAACAACCTTTCCTTTCTACAGAGACACCAGGAACTCTCCTCTGCCAGTGTTCATTGTTCTTTTTGCCTTTCCTCATATACCTCCCTCTAGTCACTAGCAAAATTATTCTACATTTTTAAACTCTTAAGACTTTGATCTCTCAGTATTGATAGAAGCAGTTTTTATTTCTCCGTGGCTTTCTCTTCATTGCCTGTAGATATTTTACTGCTGTTGTACGTCTATGCTATTCCTTCCTTCCTTCCAGATGATCTCTTATCCTGGGTAAGTTATCTCCAGAACATACACAGTAGCCATGGAATCAGAACTTTAATGCACAGTGAGAAGCCCAAAGCAGGGAATAGATATCATGTACAGAGACAGAAGAAGAAGCAAGCAGGAAAACACCTGATACGGCATCAGGGACCACCCTCCCCCCAGTAGTGGCTGACACTTGGTATTAGCCTTGAAGTAAGGCAGAGCATAACAAAGCATGTTTAAGTAAAAGAGAGGAAAAGAGCATAATATTCTTTTAAAAACCACACATTTATTTATTCCAGTTCTTATGTTTACAGTAGAGACAGCTGCAGAAAGGAGAGAAGGTTGAAAACTGTGTCAGAAGAGATTGCTTACTCAGAGAAAACTCATTGTAAACCTAGCTGTATTGTGAGCAACCTTGGCAGTCCCATTCCCATCTTTACTATGTGTCCTGCCTGATATTCTAATCCCAAAGAATCACAACAGATTCAGAGATCAGAAGCAAAATGAATCTGTACTCATCTTCTACTTCCAGGGCTGGGAATTTCTTTCTTCCATTAAAGTTTTCAGTAGACATGCTCAGGCAAGTTTAATTAGAACTTCAAGATGTTACTACCCTTATTATCTTTTTACTGCTTCTCAACTGGAGCAAAGCCCCAGTATTGCCCTATTGAGATGCTAAAATAAATCACGAGAGTGCTTCCAGTCAATGTTTCTTGGAAAACCAGGCAGGTTAAATTCTTTTTTTTAACCTAGTCCAGGAGATCTGCACTAAAAATATCTCACATAACTAATTACAGCATTTCCACTAAAGAGCAGTAACAAAAGAGTGGCAGCTTCTTACAGTATGTCAAAAAGATTCTTTTTATAGCCTAGGGAACAGACAGGGATTTTCTACCAGGCAGTTGTAAAGGCCCAAACCATTTGACTCCATTTAGTATTTCACTTTTGGGTTACATATATAAGAATCTTATGCCTGTTAACCTGTTTTTCACTTAAACCCATGACATTTAGTTCCATCCTTCTGCAATACAATGCAAACAAAAGGCTGCTCATTTCAAAGGGATTTTTCCTAGCAAAGCCCCACCACTGGAGATCTCACCTCATACTCCTCTTTAAATCCATAGCTGTCAGAGGTCTTCATTAGGTTAATATGCTGCAGGAGATCAGCCACCCTGATGGCAGGGTGCAGCTGCCCAGTCTGGTATGGGGATTCTGTGCCTTCGCAGAGATAACGAGGGACATCCAGGAGTCGGCTGGACTCTGCTGTTGCACTGTGATTTTCATCTGTATTCACAAGAAATCAGTGCATTATGTAACCACAGGGCAGTAAAACCTGCTGCTATACATATCAACATCTATTTTGAATCTCTTCTTTCAAAAACATCTCTAATTTCTGAGAAAGCAAAGCACTTACTCTCCAGCACATAAATACTGCGAAGTACATAAAAGAATTTAACAGCAAACACATACAAAACTTTGCAGTCCATCATCCTGTAATAAAGATGTCTGAGGGGCATTTTATTTGACGCTACAAAACTTTATGACATAAATGTACTTGGAAATTCCAGACTCTATCAACCAAAGTAACTTTTTAAGGGCTAATACATATCAATAGCAATATTACACCTTAAATAATAAATTAGAATAATTCAATAGTGGTATCAGCACATAATTTGTCTAAAGCCAACAAAGTAAATTGAGAACACAGTAACAAAGAGAAGCAATTACACCATCACTTCAGAACACCACCTCCACTTAGGAAGATGAATCAGCATTACAGAGTGGTCATTTTAACTCGGGTCTTTTAGTAGAAAAATGAAACTTGAGTTGAGTGTGCTGTTTCAGTCACAACTTTTTGCCCTGTATAAGCAAAGAAGTTTCTTCTAATGCTCTCTGTGCTACAAGAATTCTCATATAAAAACCAAATGTCAAAGCTGCATAAGGTGATAATATTTTGTCAATACTGTGAAATACTAATTTTATTCAAATTAGTAATTATCAGAACAAATGGATTTACAGAGGAAGAAAAATTCTAATCTAAGTAGCTACTGAAATGAGAAGTGGGTACTCAACCCCTCCTAAACGTCTTGAAATCAGTTTACCAATTTCCTTGCAAAGGATCTAGATTAGGAGGCAAAACACTCTAGAAAAAAAATGGACTCCCCAAGGTTTGGATTTTGTACAGTAACACCAAAATATAAACACTATTAATGTCTTCTGAAATTAAATCTACTGAGAAACCTGACTCTTTGAACTGTCGCCCGAGTTGCGAATTTCAGTACCTAATTTATGCCTCACTAATCTGCTTAACAAGGTGAGTGGCATGCAGCAGTGACTTTTTGTTGTAGTGTTACCCATACCAAATCACACACATTTCAAACCACCTCAGGATTTGTAGTTGTCCCCATTGCTCATAGAATACTTACCAGTAATAGGCACTTTAACCCATTGAAGCAGCAAAAAACAATGAGTGAACAGAACATGAGAAATTTATTTCAGGATTATATTAGAAAATGGCTAAAAGAAAGTGACATTCAAAGTTGTTAAATCTTCACAATAGGTAACAATGAAATCTGTTAAAAAATTGTAAGGGCCACATTATTATACTATCAGTGTAATAATAGGGACTCAGGAAAAGCAAAATTGTCATACCAACTTAGTGCTAATGTACACAGAATGGAGAGCAGCATTAATAACTTATACATGAAGAAAAAGAAAACTAGTATAGCTACAAAATAATAAGAGTTTCATATAAAAACCCCATTTTCTATGATTTAGAACCCATAAATACTCCTCTAAATAAGGCAGAAGAAAACTATTTTGTCATGCTGGGCCGAGCAAAAGCTCTATAAAAATGGAGTAGGCCAAATGATGTAGTTCCAAAGGAACAAGGTTACAGATACCCAGCTTTTACTACATGGTGTACCCAAAAACTTGTACATTTCTCTTCACTATTTCAGTCCACTCTATGAAAATTAGTACCTCTTCCAACTACCAATGGTTTGCTCATATGAAGAAATTATCATGTCCAGAATATCATTACCAGTAGATGAAAGAGCAGACAGGAACTATTAAGCTGTTCTTCAGTTAGTTCCTTGCCCTCGGTATTCACAGCTGTCTGTAACTGTGTCTGCCACAGCAGAAAATACCATGGCAGGATGGCACTGAGTGGGAAGGTACCATGAGCACTTCACAAGCACAGGATCACATTTCAGAGTTATCTTGATTATTTGGGAGACAATGTGAAAATCGACAAGGTGAATTGAATGGTGAATGCAGTTTCCAATAGTGTTGGAAAGGGAAGTCAAATATATAACTACAAAATGGAGTAATGGACTGGAAAATGATAACTGTGATTTTAACAGGCAACTCAATGCAAGTCAGCAACATGAACACAATAAAACGGAGAAAATTCAGTTCAGTTAACAGAAACAGTAAAAGTGGGGCATGGGGATACCCATTCCACTCAGCTCAGCATTAAGACTTCTTACAAGAATGTTACCTGATTTGGGGCACTGTAATTTAAAATTCAACCTATGAGTTGGAAAGCTGGAAAGCATTCAGAGGAAAATAATGACAACAAATTCAGAAAACGTTACCTACAAGATGATGAGTGAAAGAACTGGGTTAAACTCAACTAAAAGAGAAATAATTGAGGACAGGAGCCTTTCAGTGTGAAAAAGTTGGTTTTGAAAGGAGAGAAATGTGCCATTTTTCATATCTTCTATTAATCTCTCCAAAGAAAATAGCTCAATCCACATCAATAAAAATTTATTCTAGATTAGCCTAGTTAGGAAAAACTAGGGGTGAGCATTAATAGTACTTAGGAGTAATACCCAGTTAGTAGTAATTAATACTCAGAAAATTGACCTTTGGATCCCAAATATTACTAACATGAATCGGAATTTATTCTTACTAAGGAGGACTGAGGCACTGGAACATTCCACTGCAAGAGCAAAATTCTGTTTGCTACAAATTTTTAAACATAATGAGACAATTTCCAGAAAGAATCTGTATTATATGTATAATATCCCTCCTCAAAAGAGAGAAGGGATTTCATTGCCCCCAGGTCCCTTTAAGATTTGCTCAAGGACTCTAGTTTTCAACATATCTATATTCACATCTACTTTCTGATTTTTGTCTTTTATCCTAAAATAACTGAAGCAACTGACTGAAACTCAATACTGCACATTGTGTTTATTCAACCAAGAACTTGGGTACAAATTATACTTTTATCTTTTTATTTATAAAAAAGACAAACATCTCTAAAGCCTGCATTCAGTGACATATTCAGCCTGTCCATTTCTGTGTGTTCTTCTTTTTAAAGTAAATAAAAAGCTGAAAAAATTTACTAGTTAATGCCAGTTGAATTATATAATTAATATAGGCATACAGAAGTATCTGTTCAGGACATGCAAAGTTGTTGTTTCCTCTTAGATATTCCGAAAATTTTTCTGTTTTCTCTTTTTCTTTTCATTCTTGTTACGTAGAAAATTGAACTTTGGGAGCCAAAAAATGTTAATGTGGACCTGAATTTTTTTTTTAAAGATCTCTTAATAGAGCTCTACTTTCACATGTCAGTTTATTGAAATTCAGTTTCAAAGCTCTGGGGAGAAAAATTTTAGTACTTTCCATTTACATATTTCCTCATTTACTCTTCAGTTAGCAGTGACTAGGAATAACTTCCTAATGAGGACATAATTTTAATTCTAAAATTGTTGTCAGTCTAATTCTGAATTGATGAACTGAGTGTAAAATTATTTTCTGGTAACAGCATAGTTTTACATAAAACAAGCTGTTTCAATGTTCAACCATGCAAGGAGACAGAAATCATGCAGGGATGGGTAATGAAGGACTAGGGTCCTCACCTAACACAGCTGTCGGCACAAGTGGATCATTGGGCACTGTAGGGAAACAAAGCCCATGAAGAAACACATTACCCTTAATTTGTGTATTTTTAAGAACAGAAACAATATACTTCAGAGTATGACCAAGTGATAACTAAACTCCACTAATTTTGTTACAAGAGAAAACCAAAATGAATAGTTCCAGAAAGCATCTTGAAGAAAAGAGGTATGAAAGGCAGTGATCTCAGACTTTAGAAATGTAATGATAAGAGCCAAGAGATCCTTACTGAAATGAAATAAAGAAGACATTACATGCAATTTAGTTTTTGAAAGGGTTCCTCCTTCACTATTGTTTTTTTCATTTCACAATAAAGGTTCACTTTCATAGAACTAACTTCTTTCCTTTTAAAATCATCCTCTCATGTAATATTTGAATAGCTAATCTCAAAATAAAATGGTATTTCTATAAAGTTTTCAAGGTAATTAAAAAAATTACATTTTTACTGTTAATAGCTTTTTTAATGCTCAGTACCAAAGAGATTGCTCATAATGAGTATAGGAAAATCACAGATACACAGATGCAGATGTCTGAATAAAATTCACAGAATTTTATCTTTTATTATTACAACTAGAACCATGCAGAGATAAATGCACTGTTTTGGACAGAAATGACAGAATCCAGGATTTGTTTTGTTCCAGTCTGGAACAAAAAACTGTAACATCAAAGCATCTGTAGCAGAATTAAGCTCCAGTTCTCAAACAATTTGCCTGAAAGTTTGTCACTTAGCAGGAAACCCTGAAATCTTGGAAGACTTGTCTCAGCACAGACAATGGTCAGAAGAAACAAATTCTCCAATACACAAAAAATCACATTCCTAGGATGCTAGAAACTGGTACTGTAAAATTTCCTTGCCAACCAACCAGGACAGCTGTGGTGATAGGAGCTCATGGGCTCTTGGAATCACATCAGTAGATCTGAAGGGCTGCCTGAGTGTCTGGCAGCCCCAGCTCACTAACAGCCATGTAAATTCCTGATAAATTCTTAGTCTGGGATGCACCATCACAGTCCATATCAAACTGTCTGTGCAATCCTGCCTCCACAAATTTCAATGCCAATAAGGCATCAAACTTTGGAGACTTTTTAAACTGTTCCAGCCAAAACTGTAGAAAAACCACCAGGCTGATACTCACATTTATAATTTTTTATGAGGCACTTAAAATGTTAGTACTTGGCAGTTTGGTAGCTTCAACAAACCAATCCATAAACTCTCCTCCAAAACCCATTTTCCTTACAATAACCAGGAAAGAGCTTAAGAGCCTTGATGGATGTTTTTTTCTCAAGCATGGTAAGCAGTGTGAGAGACGAGAAGAGACATGGAGTGTCATTCCCAAAAGACAGCAATTCAGAAGCAGCTCAGGCTGCTCAGGTCTGTTTAAAGCCAAGCCACCAAGTCCATGGAGTTGTGAGAAGCTCAGGTTCCTACCAGCTCCATGGCAAAATTGTATGCCTTTGTAATTTATACACTAGTCTTGAAATATTCAGTCTGCAAGTGGAGTACCTTGCTTTGGCAAGGTATAGTGCAGATGTTGGGAGGCAAGAGTGCTAAACACTGGCAGCTATAACCCTTAACAGTCAGGAACTCAAACTTTTTCCAAACCAGGCAGTTTGCATGTCTACAAAAAATGAATACAAATATAGAACACATTTGTAGATATATTAACAAGCTTGTTCCTAAACTTCACAAACAGCAATGAAAATTGTCAATGTTTCCTTCTGTTGTAATGTCCTTACTGCCAAAAAAATAGAAATTAATTTGGACCTCATATTATTATTCATCACAGACATGGTGTTGTGCAGTAATATTTTACACGCTGGCATTAAATAGCCTCATGAGGGAAAACTGAATTTCAAGTTTTAACTGAGGTATTCTGGAAGTATGATACTTACCCTAAAATAAATATTTTTGCATAGTGAAAGCATATGCAAATATTTAATTAAATAATTTGCTACATTCCAATAAGAACAACATATAAACATTTCTACTCAATCTTTTGATTCACCAACATTTTGGGAAAACCTGGAGCATAAAACAATTTTTCTTAAAAAGCAGAATTGTTTTCTGTATTTCTGTAGTTACCTACACTCTGGAGTATCCATCACTGTCTACTTACATCTGGGGCTGAAGTTATGCGAGTCCATAAATGTGATTGACAAGGGATCCTCTGCATGCAGAGTGCTCTGGTCGGCATAACTCCTGTCCATGGCATTCACCATGTGGGTCATCTCCTGACGGGTGGTTCCCATGGCATCCTTGCGCTTCTTTGCAAGTTTGCTGCCCAGCCAAAAAAAAAAAAAGTAAACCACCTTAATATTTGATGAATGTTGGTGTCTACTGTAATCATTCTCTATAATCCTGAGTGACTGATAAGTTTGACTTATTTCCTTGTGTGCAATTTTTTCAGTGTGTGATAAAACTGTGCACCCTGCTATGAAACAGTCATGGTCTTGTGTTTTCTGTACACACACAAATGCTGTGATGCAAGTGCTTACTTCTGTACTCTGGCAATCATTTTTTTTCCTGTGGAGTAATTATACTAATATACACAAATTAGAGAATATAATTACATTTTAACTGAAATGACAAATAAGAAGCATCTGTGCATGCAGTTTTATCAACCATCTCCATTTAAATATCTATTTTGATTTTATAAATGGATAATTCATTCCCCTTGCTTGCGTTGTTGGGAAAAAGGAGTCATGTAACCGTCTAAATTACTTTGTAAGTCAAAAAACCTATGAAGTAACAAAAGAAGCATAATAATTCAATACATATTTATATTAAATATTTATATTACATTTTATGTAAAAGGTTGTATTGCTCATTTAATATACATGATATGAGAGGCTACCACACTATGGTCCTAGTACTTAACTTTGGTTACTTGAAAAACAAAACCACCCTTATCATTCTATCCTTTCATGCAGTTTGGGAACGTCGCAATTTGACATTAACAGTCTTACACTCTGCATCACAGTTGAAGATCAACATAATCTGTACAACTAAGCCCCTTGAATTAACAGCCAGTGCCCTTAAAGTGCACACTTCCGAAATATTGCTCAATTCTTCCCTTTTGAGAAAGAAGTGGAAGTGATTTTCACTGTCTCTAGGAGTCAGATGGAAGCAGATAATATATTTTAATTATAACTTCAAGCATATATCTCAAGTAGCAGGGAGTATGCAGAGCAGCATGAGGTGGGCCTTGGTTCTGCAGAAACCCGTAACATGCATCAAACTGTTCTGAAATCTCCCTGTTTTCAGGTGAAGCCATGACTATAATACATTAGACAGCCAACCTGCTTAGTTGAATAAATCTGACACCACATGGGAGAGACAATCATCCCTGAATATACTGAATCTTGAAAATGTATGTTTAAAACACAGCTCATCTTCATAAGCTTTTTCTGCATAGGATACCATCAAATGTTATAGTAATTGTTTAGACAGTGTTTGTCTTACATTCTCTTTACTAAAACGATGGCCAACTCTAAATATTCCATGCACATTCGAAGATCAGACAAGGATAATATTAGATACTTATTACATATTATAACATTAGGAAGAAATTCTTTAATATCAAGGTGGTGAGACACTGACAGCAGTTGCCCAGAGAGACTGTGAAGCTCCCCTCTCTGGACATGTTCAAGGCCAGGTGGGATGGGGCTCTGAGAAATCTGATCTGGTGGAAGGTGTCCCTGCCCACATCAGGGGTTTGGAACTAGATGATGTTTAAGGTTCCTTCCAACACAAACTATTCTGGGATTCTGTGAAGAATATTAGTATAAATTATCCATCCACTTACTTGTTGAATCCTGGGAATGTTCACCAGAAAGGACCTACACTGTTCTGCAGGGCAAGAAGTACTTCACACATAATTAAGAAAATGTTACAGGGTTGTTTCTTATGTTAACGGTCTTGGTTCATGATGAGGTACCATGGTGTAGAATATGGATGGACAAAGCCCTCCTGTGAATAGTAGAGTCTTCCACCAATCAGACTCATGTCCTTATTTTGTCAGATCCCCCCCTCTTTTGCTCCATCTACAGATGGAATAGTTGGAAAACTACTATTCAGTAACATTCTTACCACAAAATCCCAAAGGTGGTCTCTAAACCCACTTTTTTAAATCAAACTATTGTTTGATGGGGTTCTGTATCAGTTGCTACCTGAAAAAAAAAAACCTGCTGGATGTCCCCAACAAATGCTTTATTTTATACATTCACTCCACACATTTCAACTGAAGAGAAGCCAGTTTAAATGATACTCTGGTTGAACAAATGAAGACCATAAGAACTTCCAAGAGCGAAACTGCTTGAGCTTTATACCTGGTACCCAATACTATCAAAGGCTTCACAAAACTAGCATTTCTAGTTCAAAGTAGTTTTTTAAGTTTGAAAGCCTTTCAAACAGTCTCTATACACTGAAGATCACCTTTTTCTAACGTCACCTCAGAAATGGAACAAAAAGACTATTACATCTCATCTCTTGATGATATTAAGCTTTTCTTTGAAGCATCACTTTGTAACAGAACCTGCTAGCCATGCTAAATAAATCAACAGCTATTAAGGTTTTCACATTATTACCTTATTACAGTAGCTACTTTCTAATTCTTATGCTCTGCTTCAATGCCTAAAAAGTTCTATTGTGTTGTAGCACTGCAACCCGAAGCTGCTGGGAAATGGGAGGACAGCTTTATTGTTCAACAGCTCCAGGCTCCCTTGGGATTTGACAACTTCTTTTTCCTTTCCTTTCCTTTCCTTTTTTTTTCCTTCCCTCACTCACATACACAATCTATGCTTCGTGATAGTTAAGCGAATCATTAGGTTAAAGAACTTCAGGCTGACAGAAAGTGCAAATGATTCTCATTATCTGCTAAAGGATTCAGTTGGATGAATCTGCTCAGGTGGGTGTTACAGTGGTTGGAGGGGAAAGGTGCTCCATTATTGGGTGAAACTGTGTGGTTAATTATCTTGAGTAGAAGCAACAGCTATTTAACAAGGAAATTATAATTAGTCACAACAAATCAGAAAATGGCAGATAGCTAAACCAGCCTTTTAAAAAAAAAATTAATGTTAAGGTTTGTTTAAAGAAGTAAACTAATTCTACTTAAAAATGTGGAAGAGCATCATTATCAGACACCACCAGTTCATCAAAGCACTCGAGTGCATCCTTAGAACTCCTCTGAAGTCAAGCACTTTATGCATTTATTTAAAATGAAGTATGTGTGTAACTGCTTGCCCAATCACAGACAAACTTGTCAAGAGCCCTCACAAAAATTAATTTGGTCAGCAAGTATCAAAAGAGCCAGTTTTGCTTCAATGAAGCAAAACTTTTATACAAACCAATGCCATAAAATAAGATCCAACTTTAAGATGTGTATGCAAAGCACCTCAAACTCAGAGGAGGCAGACCATAAACTATTTACAAAAGTTTGGCATCTGTCTACAATCTGCATAGGAAAATGGTACACAAGATCACTCCTGAATTGATACTCTAAGAACATACAGTTTGTGATTTACTGGCACAGTTCACTAACTAGGAAATGGGAAAAGGTCTTTTTTTCCTTAGCGTGATGTGTTGCTGTGAATCATAATGCAAATTAAATTATGATCATAATAAACTAAAATGATAGTTATGGAAAAAACTGTAGCAGAAAAGCTAAAGTCTCAATATACAGTTAGAAATACAATATCCCTTTAAAAAAAGAAACAACAGAGTAAGAATAACAGGAACAATGATACAAGCAATTTTTCAAGCCTGAGAAGGAAAGGTAACTATCAATAAAACTTTGGAAAAATTATAGAGACTGTCTTTCTTTTTTAAAAAGGGATACTGCATCTTTAAAACACATAAAATAGTAAGTCACCCGTATTCTACTTACAGATAGTAGGAGTAAGAATAGTAGCTCCTCCTGGCAAGCAAATCACAGACAGTGGAAAAAGAGAAGCAATGGTGAATGAAAAGCGTGACTCTGTCACATCCAATAAAGCAGAGAAATGTGTGTTTAAAAAAAAAGTTGAAAAAATTCATGTTTCTTTGGTTAGCATTTCAACTTGCTCATGCACAAATTAGCCTTACGTTGCCATGCAATTAAAAACAAAAGAAAACAAAACCAAAATTAAAAAAACCCTAGCGTATAAAAATGATTTGTTTTTTAGAAAGATCACTTGAGGAAATTACATGCTGCGATTTCATTTATTGCCAAAAATTTTGAAAATTAAATGGATTGTGTAATTTCAACATGCAGTTCAGCATAATATAATGATTACCGCCTAGATGTCATGACAAATGAACAGCTGTGTACAAATCTTGTGCAGCAGATATGCTTTTTACTTTTCAGTCACAAAAATAAGATTCCATCAATAAATACAATTAATCAGAAAACAAATTCTTGTCATTCACTTTAACATATTTATCAGTACACAGTTGTATACATATATGTTTGTATGAGTACTATGTGTAGCCATATGAGTACACACATTTTAAAGAGAGCTGCACATTTCCAGCAGATATGTGTGTACTGGCATATCCACCACACATTTCCTGAATGCAAACATATGCTTTCTATTTGAAAATCTTACAATTGGAAATGCTGATGTAGTCATGCTAAGCATTAAAAACATGGAAGGTAAACAAATGGAAGGAAATGAAGGACATTTGGAAATAGTCCAACAATGATTTCGAAAATAAAAATGGCATTGCTTGTTAAAGATGCAGTATCCCTTTTCTTAGCTGGTTTGATTACTCCAGTAGAAGTCTTTAAAAGCTGTTAAGAGCTTCATTCAGGAAAACTTCAAACCAATTTGTACAAAATGATCAGGCAAAGCCTAAAACATCTCAAGCTCATAAACAAAACTGCTTAGTACTCCATTTTTCAATAAAATGTAATGCTGCGTTTAATCAGTGATTTGAGATACTGGTGGCTGTGCATACGACTTAATAAACCAATAAAAATGCAGAAACCATTGTTTTATTGACTTTTCCATCTAATAAGCTGTGGTCAATTCGGGTACCAAAAGGGATACTACATAATGGATCACTAAATAGGTACACTACAGAGGATGATTCAGACGGATTGGTTTTCAGTCTCGCCACAACTAAGTGAAGTGTGTTTTTGTATGTGTGAATGTGTCAGAGTTTCTACAGCTGTTTCTGCCTTCATTATATGAATTGCCCTCATTCACTAGATGGACTGATTTAACTCAGGAACACAGTTTTTCTATGTTTTTTGTAAGAGACCTTGACTAAAGCTGGTATAAAAAAAGTGCCCATTTTCACTAGAGGCAGGAGGGGAGAAGAATGGCACACCTACAACATATGCAATAGACAACCAATTAAACTATCGTCATGGAAAATTGCCAAACATTAAAGATTCATTAAGCAGGTTAATTTCTCACTTATTTAGAATACAAAATACTACAGGAGTTTAGAAATATTATGTGCTATAGAATGATGATAATTTCTAAAAGGATACTGCCTTCATAGGTTCTGAGGAGGGAAAGGGGGAAAAAGGGAAATTTAAAAATATCACTTCACAGATATAATTAACTCACTTTGGTCAAAAAATTCAATAGCAAAAATTTGAGCCTAAAAGGACTAAGAATGAAAGAGGCAAAAACTATAGGAAAAACGTACACATGGATTTGTTTGTTTGTTCGTCATTTGCAAAACTAGTCAATCACATCTGGAAGTGACTGACACTCTGTAGTGTTAGACAGTCTCTCTCTCACACACAAACACACGTGCACGCACAAAGAATTTTCTATTAAACATAAGGGAACCACTGTAACACACACTAAGGTGATACTTCCCAGCACGTACCATGCTACGAAGCTACAATATAGAGATTTCCTCCTAAAAGCTGAAAAACAACTTCACTTTTGTTTTTCAAAAGTCGTGTCAGTAAAGAAAACTGGCTGACTGTATGTCTTTTTTGTACATGATGAGTTGGACCTTTTGCATATGTGTAAATTCTCAGCCACAGAGGTAAACAACAGAGAAAAGTAAAAGCACTTTTGGGAAAAATCACATATGTAGCTAACTAACACAGAACACTATAAGCATACCTAATGTTTCTAATGCAGACGTTCCTTCTCCAAGTTATATATCTCCAGGGGTAATTGTGAAAAGGCAATAAATTAAAAAAATCTAATGCAAACCAGCAATGATAACATATAGAATTATCTTAATCAATAAAAATAATAGCAAGCTGCATTTCAGAGGAATATATGCAACAATCTCAAAAATACTTTTTATTATAACTTCTGCAGAAGGCAAGAGAACCAACACACACACCATGGGAAGGCAAAGGGTTCGTTCTATCCAAGAGAAATCAGCTTGTGCCACGTGAAGGGGAACCACAAGGGAGGGGGTGCACTGAATTAGTTTCTATACTATAACTATGGAATTATAGGGACATACTATGGACTTCTATGCCAGGTTAAAAGAGTTGCAACTATTGGGAAGGCTAGGCTTTGAAACACTGACCAAGCAACAGGGCAGCACAAGTTGCTACAGGTAGGAGCATTGGGATGCAGGGATAGCATTGAACAATGCCAGAAGATGGCGATATTGCTTACTGTCTAAGAAAGCACTGAAAAAAATTTAAATTCACTCAAATTAATACACTTTTAAACAATTTCATGCACTAAGGACTCACTAGATAATTTTACAATGATGCACTATGACTTTTAAGAAAAAAACTCCAGGTTTACAAGAGCATAAATGGAGGTATAAAATTACATTATTTTGCAAGTTGGGTAACATACAAATACAAATAACTCATTAGAGCCACATAAAGAAAATAATATTCATTAAGTGGTTAAAACATGAAAAGTGCAATAAGTTATTATTTTTTCTTTGCTTTAAAAAATAAAAAGGCACCATGAATTTAAATTCCACCCACTATAACAATCTGTACATTCTTCCATCTCCAACTTAAAATCCTTAGAAATAAATATGAGAAAATGTATAATTATCAGAATCTTAAGTATAAAGAAATTGTATCTTTAAAGACATCCTAAGAATCACAGCAAAACCAAAAGAAAACACAAGGAACTAATCCAAAAATTGACCAAAAGGACCTACCAGTCCCAAAACTTTTTTTTTCCTAAAGACCTGTAAGAAACATCATCTTTAAATTGTTTGATAGGGAGGGGAATAAAAAAGATTAATCAGCACACATAATTTTCTTACCTTTTTTTCACGATCAATATGACAACAAGGAGAAGTAGGATGAATACCAGAATTCCAGCACTTATTCCTGCTATTTTCACCACTCGATCTGTTTGTTTAGCAGGATCCGGAATCACCTCAGGTTCTTCTGTTGCTGCTGCTAAATTAATCCAAAAAAGACATTATTTAAAGGTGTAAGCACTAGAGACAAGGAAATAATTTTTGGTGATAATTTTCAAATATGTGTGTGTCTTAATAAAGTAGTCAAAATATAGATACAGGCATCATGTGTTTAAACACGTACACATACGTATGTAGACACACTATAAATTTAACAGAACAACAGAATGAGCATAGTCAGAAGGGACCCACAAGGATCAGAGTCCAACTCTTTGCCCTGCACAGAACCATTCCCAAAAGCCACAGCATGTGCCTGAGGCTTTTGTACTAACACTCGAGCTCTGGCAGGCTTGATGCTGTGACCTCTTCTCTGGGGAGCCCATTCCAGGGCCCAGCCATGCTCTGGGAGAAGAACCTCTTACTAATACCCAACCTAAACCTCCCCTGACACAGCTTCAGGCCATTCTCTCAGATCCTGTCACTGCACACGAGACAGAAGAGATTGGTGCCTGCCCCTCTGCTTCCCCTCACAAGGAAGTTGTAACTGTAATGAGGTCTCCCCTCAGCCTCCTCTTCCCCAGGCTGAACAGAGCAAGTGACCTCAGCTGCTCCTCATACAGCTTCCCCTCAAGGCCATCACCATCTTTGTTGCCCTCCTTGCAACAGCAAGTTTATGTGTATGTATACAGCTGAATAAAAAATATGTGTGTATATGTGTATATATATATATGTGTACACACCTCCGCACAGGCAGAAGTGTTTATGTACCTGGATTTCCAAATAAGTTACTGTATTAAAAAGCAGAAGACAAAGCAGAGACAATCTATCAACTTATCACCATTATTTAATTTAATGTTATTTTTTTCAGATATTAAATATGGAATATTTAACACAGAATAGTAATAAAAAAATTACGCACAAATAGTAAAACACTTTTTTCCAAGCCCCCATGTGAACCCTAAACTGCAGTACTTCTGTCCTCCACGCAGTTCCAGTCCCCCTTTGTACATGAATTCACCTTACAGCATCTGGTCTGAGATCTGCATTCTACTGGGAATTTTGATTCTCTAAATAAGGTCATCTACAAAGGCAAGCCTGAAGTCAGCAGTAGTTTTATTTCTGTTTACAGACCCCACAAACCACTGTTCTACAGAGAGATGAAGCCAGTTTGTAACACAGCTGAGTGGGCTGAGGCTACAGTAGAGAGAAAAATAGAATATACATGAGAGTGCACAGTCTGCACCTCTTTGCATAACAGCCTGGTGTAAAAAGGATGAGGAACAGGAGCTTTTCCAGCCTGGTAAAAATATAAAAAATATAAATACATTTCAGCAAGGGGTAAAATCGCCGGAGATGTTACTTCTAGAATAGAAAATGGCTTTCCAGTTCTCTAGTTCCTGCTTTCTAAGGCTGTGGCCTTTCCTCTGCTCACTGATGTGAATGGGTACGTGTGCTTGCTCTCCCTCTGGCCCTTCTTCTCTCACACTCCACCCAGCATGCAGCAGATGCCACTTAACCTCTCCCCTCACAGCATCTACATGTGGAACAAGTTACAAGTTGTTGGTATTATCATACTTATGTCATTACACAGAAAATGTCCCTTAGTCTGAAACTAGGACGCCTCTCAACAGATCACAAAAAGCAGCAGAACAAAAACCAAGGTGAAGTCATATGAGAGAAAGATTACTGCTCTCCTGAAAATCTACTCCATTCGGAAAGCCAGTGTAGCCATTATCAGGGAGAATTGGTATCTAATGCTTTCTGGGTTTAACCATGTTACACAGATCATTTCTATTTGTATTTCATGTGCAGGAACCCACAGTACCTTTTGAGTGGAAGATAATGCTGTTGTTTAAAATTACTCTTAGTTATTTTTGTAACCTTCATCCCTGCAGTATCTGAACCATATACTAACAACTTACCCTCAGAAAAACCTTCTGAGTTAGGAACGTGCTCTCTTCCAGACACCCACACGAGAGCTAGACAGACAGTGAGAGGTCTGGCAGTGCTTTAATCGTAAAACTTAATGATCATCATAAGAATTCATCATTATAATCATCTCTTTCACCTACAGCTTGAACTCTATCTGCTGAGAAATACTAAATGTTTCCTTCTCTATGTAAATACATGCCTGCATGCACACTTGCATACATAACCTGTGAGGAATGAATACTATATATTTTCTTTGTATTATATGTGTTGTTGAGGTGTAAAGGGATAAAAGTAGGGATCAGACAGGAGATGTGTGCATGTACAACACACCTTAGCTAGAATTAAAGTTGGATGCACACATGATGTTGTCTAACAGAGGAAATGAGGGGCATGACTTTTGAGGCAGAACTGGAAGATAAAGGTATTCAACATTCTCAATGCTTAAAATGAATCAACTCCCAGTCCAGTATTAGCTGGGCTGGATGTGACAAATGTGAATGAACATTTGATAAGCAGTAGAGAAAAAAAGCTAATCAGTAGAGTCAAAGGACAAAATCTAAGATAAATATAAATGGCTTTATATGCCAATGGGAAAAAAAAGTCATGTTTGTTGTATGGAGTACTGAGAAACAGCAAGGACGTGGGAAGGGTAAAGAGGGAGTGTGCAGGAATGGGACACTTGCTGTGTCTGGAATTATACAATGTGAGTGCAGCTGGCCAGCTCTGACCTAGCAAAGGCAAGAACTACTCAATCTGCAAAATAACTAAGGCTGAAGCGAGAGATTTAGTTGTGTGGATGGAGATTTAAGGTCAAGTCTCTGAGAGATTCAAAAATATGAGTGATAGAGACTGACCTGAAGATGCACTTCAAAACTTGAAGGCTCAAAAATACATCCAACAGTACAGGCTTTGAGCCTAGATCAGGATAGTGGTATTTTCAAAGGAGTATTAGTGATGAGAGATTGAAGGGGAAAGAATGACAGACCTGTTTCACACTTCCCTGGAGAAAGACAGGACCCTTACAACTTGATAGAGCAAGCTGCAATGTATGTGCTTCTCAGAGTCTTGTTTAAAACTATTGCATGGCCATACACACAGCTGTTTCATTCAGAAAAGTTACTTTAGGAAAACAACTATCCAAGTGTCAGAAAATCTGAAGGGAAAGTTGCCGAGGATGTTTACATATTTGGCTAACTTAGGAACAGGTATTTTATTATATACACTCTAGGAAATAGTTAGTTTGGGTCATCAGTAACTTCAAAATAAAGCTCTCTGTTAAGTTTTTTGAGCAACAGTGGCAAGCCAGGAGGATACCTACTGCTTGACCATTTGTTCTTGTTTCCTTACATTAAGCATTTTGAAGCATGGGACAGTAACTCATTCCATGAACTTTAAGGCTACTTATGAGATAAAGCTGGTGCCCACTAGAAATGCACCAAAGAGTCCTAAATTAGTTGAGGAAAATGTCATTGAATAGTCACACACTAACCAAGAGTATAATCTATGGATGTGCCTGCTGTACCCAAAATGCTAAAATCTACTAAAACGATACTTGTCTTGCCAATATCAACAGAAAAATTGCTTGAAACAAATGAAGCCAGGACTATTACATGTATATTTCCAGCAACAGAAAATATACGCATTCTTTAGGGGACTATATGAAAGTAATCATAGATATAAATCACACTGTAATCTATGTGTATTGAATGCAATCATTATTTTGAGGAAACCATTGAATGTAGCGTAGAATAATTTAATGAAACTTATGATTTTGAAAGCATTTCCTATTACTTGTGTTTTAACTTTGATAGCCCAAAGTGTGTTTTAATAACCATGTGTGATCTTACCCATATTAAACCAGAGAGAAAAATAGAGAAATCTTGTGTCTGCATGTTAAACTTACACATGTAAGTGAATATCTCCTGGCTGCTGATTGCACAAGGACTATAGCAGCAAATAAACTTCTGCTTACTCTGAGATCTCGCTTTCTGTACCCTCTACAAGACAACCAGGATTTAGCTCTCTGAAATGGCTCTTCTGCAGGCTGAGCTGCTGATTTTGCCAAACAAAACAACTCAAATAACCAAGGACTCACAAGGAACAAATCTCGCCTAACCAACTGAGTGACTACTTCTATAATAAGAGTGACTACATAAACAGGCAAGGGAAGAGTTACAGATGTCATCTATCAGGACTTTTGTAAGCCTTTGACATAGTCCATGACAACATCCTAACACAAAATCTCTAAATTGGAGATAAATGAAGGAGAGAGAGATTGGAGATCTCTAAATTGATAACTGAAATTAACTACTGTATATTTCTAAAAAGGGCAAAAATCATCTAAAATTATTTCATTTACCACTTGCTTTGCTAATTTTAATGCTCATTTTTAGTAATGTAGTCCTGCAATGCTCTCTTATATCTTGAACATCAGACTCTATAAAAAGGCAATTTATTGATCTGAGAAAGAATCTTACAAGGTAACAGAATCATGATCATACAAAAATGGACTCTCTATTGACTACTAATTCCTTTGGCCAGCCTTACTTTAATAGATCATGAATTAAGTGTTAATTTTTATTGTGTCTTTGCCTTGCATATCAATATATGCATTTTTGCATTTTGATCCTGTGAATCTGAGAAGAGATAACCCAACAGTTTTCTATCCACGCAAACTCATCTTCCATAAAATTTTCAATAAGTGTCTGGCCTGAAACAGAGCGCTAACTACATTTTCCGCCTGTACAAAAATAGCTGTCTACATTGAAGATTTATAAGCTAGATTGGGAGGTGAACACTGGATTTTAGCAATTTATCTACTTTCCTTTTTTCTGAACTAATGAACAGCAACAACAATCATATCCCACAGTCCCACTCACAAAGTTCATAAAATAACTCGATCCAGTGATTCTGACTCAGCACGTAGCCAGTAACAGTCACTATATAAGAAGTTGTTCTCCTTGTTTTCATAGATATCAGAGGAGAGTATTCAATCAGTCAACTTCCATGATTAATAGCACAAAGTTCAACTGTGAACAGCACTAAATCAGACTAATATAGCTAACTCTGTCAGGGACAGTAAAATTCTAAACAGGTGAGGTAGAGTCCATTTTCTCACAATCTCCTGATGTACTTAATTACTCCAAATTTTTTAAACACATTTTTAATCAAACATACAAGCAAATCCAATATCCATGCCTTAAACTGAGCATATGCATATTACTTACACTTAATTTTTGAAGTACACTGTGGCATAAGGAATCCAGTCACAGCACGTATTTTATTCCTGTCTTTTCCTGTCTTCTGTGGTTCAAAATTTACACAGAGTCTTGCAAAATTGTCAGGGAATTTATGACAGCACAAAATCTATTCGCCTATACCTTCCCAAGAAGATGGTGTAGGAATCTAGATAATGATATTCTACTTGCTCATCCAAACACAATTATTCAAGCAGAAAATTCTGGTAGGATTTTGCAGGGTTGTTTGCATGGTACCACAAAGAGAACAGCCAGCCTTCCAAATGACAGCTTTTAAATCAGAATTTTTGAACAACATTTTTATACTTAACCTTCTCACCATACAATTTGACTCTCTTAACATTCACAGCATTTTATTCTGGGTTTCTTTTGTGTGAGTGAGGGAAGAAACTCAATTTTATGCATGATTAAAGCTGCTATTTTATTACACTGCATTTTCTTTGAATGTTAATTTCTGTTTATGGCAGATCTTTGAATTCTCACAAACTGGTGTTATTGCTGCATAGCTTGATATTCAAAATAGCTGTGCTCAAGATAATCTGTTCTGCACTTTCGTTATGTGACATTCAAAAACTTTTAATTAAATCCAGGAATGACATCTGAATGAGTTCAACAAGGTAACATCATGATAACATCAAATGAAACTGAAGGTATCTCTGGAGATGTCAGTCTACCACCTGAGAAAAGGGCTTGTTGAAAACCAGGTGAGATTTTCTGACATTTTTTTTTAGATTGGTCTGCCCTGTGTTTTAATCATCTGCCCAGAAAGACTGTTCTGCCTGCATCAGTCTTGTTTTTTTACTGCTTTGCTACAGTGATAATCATCATGCAATTAAAGAAATTTTTATAAGTCTGAAATTTAATTAATAAATTCAAGTTCAGTGAGAGAAGATCCATAACCACTTTTAGCTGTATTAAGTTTTAAAAAAAGCCTGAGCTGATTCCATTTGCTGAAAACATTTTAATGTATATTTGCAGGGATCTGGGGACAGGATGTGCAACTTGTTCAAGCAGAGTATGTACATGGTTCATGAGGTCTTACAGATATCCTCACATGGGTCACTTTGGTACAGCACTACTGATGTTTCTTTCTCAAGCTGAAAGCTGAAGATACATTTAGTGGGAAAGGAATCTCCACAATTCTCCCTTCCCTAAAGCTCCTAAAGAATTTCTTTCTTGGACTACAGCTTCAGAGAGGTAAAGGCATGCCAGAAATCTACTGGGGTTTGGATCCACCTAAGCTGTTGCTTCCAGGATTCTAAATTACAGATTTTTTAGGGTGGCATTATTAGAAAGAAAAATTGTACATGACTGTGAACAGAATTTGAGATTCCCTGAGCTGTGCTCTGAAGTGTCAGATTCATCCCTGTCACCATAGTAACCAGGTTCATGACTGTCCCAAGGAAGAGAGTTTTAACAGGCTCTTCCAGTGAAAAGGGGGATCCCAGGCACAACCAGCCTCTTTTCTGAACTTGTCCTGAAAGGAGACAGCAGTGAGGTGATGCTTAGATAAAATCTGCTGTCTTACATTTGTGTTGCAACACACTGTGCCAAATTTATCCTCATGAGTGTCCCTTGCTGGGGAAAAGGGAGAGGTGTCACCACCTCCAGATGCTGCCAGCTGAGCCTAACAGAAGGAGCCTTCAAGGCCCTGAAACTTTGTGGTACTATGAGTTGAGCCTTCAAATGGACAAAATTATATATGACTATGTTCTCCACATAAAAGTTCATTAAGCAGAAATTGATAGACACTGTTTATGGGCCCCTTCTGATAGTTAAAGTGAAAAAAAACCCCAAAAAACCAAAACACCAGCTTCAGGCTAATCTCTCTTTAGTCAGATTTGGGATGGTGTAAGGAACTGTAGAAGCTGGGCACGGAGAGACTCACAGTTGGCTATGCATACAAATATGGTATTAAGTAAACAGGTTACACATCCTGCATTCAGATAATTCAGAAAAATAGCCTGAGCTTATGCTAGTGGATACTTTTAAAATTATGAACACGTAGCTTATAAATATTTATATACATTTTAATTAATTAAACAGTCTAGCACAGCATATCTTGTCCTACAATAATGATAATGCTACCTGAAATTCCAGTATAATATGTACATTTATGTATAAAAGACCAGTTCCTGACTGTTGTTGATAAGCTCTCTCAAAAGTTGATAAATGTTGCTTTGATAAGTCATATACAATTTAAAAAAACCCCAAACACATCTCCACAACTCTCCAGGACTTTCAGATCACTTAATTGATGATACTACTTTGGTAGGAAACTGTAAGGAAAACAGAATCATGTGAGCCAAGCCTCTGCTGTATAATGGTCTGAAATGAAAATTAATGAGGGCTCTGAAATCAGTAATGTCCATGAATTTATGACCAATTAGCAAAGAGTTTACCTTAATAGATGCAGAAGCATCAAGTGAAAAAAGTGCTGAATCTCTTTGCCTCAGTAGCTGAGAAACCTTGGACATGAACAAATGAGGAGAGCCAGAGCAGGAACAATGCTGAGGAGACAATGTTTCTGCAACACTCTGCCCTGCTGTCCATGGGTCACATTGAAAAAGAAAATTAGTGCCATCAATGTGTTTCTATTACATTTGCCACTAAGACATACTTCT
The DNA here is from genome assembly GCF_014805655.1 of Passer montanus. NCBI lineage: Eukaryota > Metazoa > Chordata > Aves > Passeriformes > Passeridae > Passer > Passer montanus. Next base: position 25,823,829 of record NW_024366591.1, on the reverse strand, counting down.
GGAGCCATGTACTTCGCAGGCACTTACTATCTTTAAAACTGTGGCAAGGATAGGATTTGGTTATGGGGAATTATGATGTTCAGTGAATGTCATAATCCACAGGTTTTACAGCTTTTGAATTGCAGGCTGCCATCCTCTGCCAGAAAACAGCTGTTTGTGCAGAGATAAACCAAGTTAGCTCTAAGGGAGCTGGCTCAGTGATGCAACTCTGCCCTCGGGACATAAAAAGCTCTGGGCCAATACAGATGGCAACACTGACAAGGCATTTTACATGAAGGTGTAAATTGAAGTTACACTGTCAGCTTCTAGTTCAGCTGGGACAGGACACAAGATAAACATGTAGGCTAAGACTTCTGAAATGGCACCTCTCTCAGCAAAGAGCAAACATGGTCAGAGGAACATGGCCTGCCCCCATCTCACAACATCATTGCCCAAGAGAGTGGAGACTCCACCTGGTCACAGCCCATGAAGAAGTGCAGGTGACTGAGTTGCTTTTGGAACTTTCAACTCTAAAACATTCAAAACAACTTATGTTGTTGAGTTTTACCTGTGGATAAATTTGAGTCTATTCATTAGTCTACTTGACACCAGAAAATCCATGACATGACTATTTTCTCCCCTCCCATTCTGGACTGCCTTAACTTCAAAACAAATAACAAATATTTGAAAGGAATCAGGATACCATATTTCAGGGGTTTGGTACTGTGTTTTTTCAATCTTTGAAGTCCTCTTTCAGGTCATTGTTTCAAAATTGTGAACAACAGTGCAGAGGCTGGAGATTTACCTGAAAAAATCCTAATCTGTATGTGAACCCTAATAAGGTTTTAGAATCCTATAGATCTTCTAAAATATAAACTATTGGACATATGAAATGCTTATTATAAAGCATCAGATTTCATAGTGTAACAGCTGCATGTTTGAAATATTGAAAAAATTCTAAGAAATTCCTAATGGTATTTTTTTTTAAATTGGTTAATTGTCTGTGTCTTGCCAAAAAAATTTCAAAATAAGGCTTTCTTGAGCAGCTTGATGTGTTTCTTTAAGTAGCCAATATGGAAGTAGAGATCTAAAAATTCAAACAAAATTTTTTCATGGCATATGTACTAACAGACCTTGAAAAGGGTATGTAAAAAAAAAGGATATAGAAATACATTACACATATAATAATGTAAAGTATTGGATGGAAACAATGGAATATAAATCATTATTGCTCTCTGATTTTTTTGGAAAGGGGTATTGGCTAAGAATGATCCCCTGATCTACCTCATCAACAAGCCATTTAAAATCTCCTTGTTAGATGGACTGCTACCATTTCTTAAGGTCACGGTGATTATTTCCCTTATAAGAACATTGGACCTGTTGTTGGACCTGTTGCAGTATTTTTTCCTGGGAACATATAAAAGCAGTCAGCCCCTTGCTAATGAGATCATTTGCCATGTTAGTGTTTGGCTACATTACAAATCAATCAACTTTCAAGCTTTACTCTAAACAAACTGCCTTCAAAAACATGTGTTTTTAAAGATAAAATCTCTCTTGATGTTATAAAATTTCAACTGTGCAAGACACTGCGCTGAAAAGTTACCTGGTGTTGACAATGAGTCCTATATGGCTTGTTAGCTCAGAATTAATTCTTAAAAGAGCAACGTTTAAAAAGCAACATTTGGTAACAGATATACAAAACGCCTTATCATTCCACCAGATAGCATTTAAGAAGTTTAGCAGAGAAAATACAATATCATGATCATTATTACTTAGATGACATGGTTTATGTGGAAAAATATTACTTTCAAATGCCTGAAGTTACATTTTGCTATATTTATTGGAAAAAACATTCTATGAATAACTTCTGCTAATTTAAGCAACTATAAAATTGCAAGTGAGAATTTACTGGTAGTGTAGGAGTTGCAGAGCTAATGCAGAGCTGTGTAATTACACTGAAGGAAGTAAGGACAGCTTAACTCTTTTCCACCAGAAATGTGCAAACTCTCACCCCAAATGATAGCTCAAAATACAGAAAATGAGATGAAAAATTTTCCTATATCAAATGCAGTGCTAATAACATTGTAGATGGAATCAAAAGACAGAGACAATGAAGAACAGAAATAGTCTGTCCTTTATTCTTTACAAAAAAACAAACCCATACAAATTAAAGCTTCTATAGTACCAAATCTAGCCTTTGGTAGCAGCCATCAGTTGTTCTTTGCCATTCCAAATGATGAAAGGTGAGAAAACAAACAGAAACCCTCCAAGAAAACAAGTGGTTAATTCTTCCTTTGGACATAGGTCTTAATTTTTCCAAACATGCATAGATTAAACTTTATACATAGCATATATATATATATACACACACACACGTATAGTTTATATACAGTCTTTAATAGCACCCATCTGTTCTTAGTATCCCAGATTATTACTGGTATGACTGCCAGGCTTCAGTATTTCTTTCCTGTAAAATTTGGTACTTTTTCAAATAGAGTGAAAGAGCATATATAGATATAGATAGATATATATATACACACACAGATATATATATATGTACATATATATATATATCTATGTATGTTTTCTTCTGAAAGAAGAAAAGATGGTTTCTTTCACAAGACTGATATTCTTCCATTTAGAGAAATTTTTCACAGCTTATTCAGTTCTGTAATACCTTAATGACATGGTACAGTGTTTATAGGAGCCCACTGGGCTGGGTGGGAAACAACTGCACTGGTAGTGCAACAGCCATGGCAGAAAAACTTTTCTTCCCTTTTAAAACCTTCCCATCTGAAGAGCATCCACTCACAGAAAGTTACACGGGTCAAAACTCTTGAGGTTCTCCGGACTTTTTAGCACTAATAGGTGTCTTAAGCAGCTGGATGGCTGGGAGCATGAGGGAAAGGCAGATATCCTCTTCCAAACCAGTGGGAGCATATCACCCAGCTGCACATCACAGCAGGCTGCAAGTACTATCTCAGCCATTACCCTAATTATGCAGTTGCTCCCAAATCTGCTTATCCAAATACATCTGAAAGGTTTTATGTCAGCACTTTAAGCTCAGCCACCTGGTTTTGGACTGAAACATCCAAAGCTGTGGTGCTTATCCGTGCTAGTCTACCAGCTGTGATGTGAGGGCAACAGCCTTCAGCTGGCTAAAATCTTTGTCATCTTCTGCTACACCAACATTTCCATCCCAAATATGTTACCTAAGCCTTAACCCCTGTGCAAGAAGTCAAGAGCCTGTCCACAGGTTTATTTACCACATTTGACATCTAGAAATGCAACCATAATGACTCTGCAACAACATGCAGCTAATGCAATGACAACTGTGTGAAAAACACATCAATAATCACAGCTCTGGCTTGACTGCCATTGATTATTGAGTTCAGATCAGGACTTGTCATGATATTAAAAGCCTTTCATACTGTGTCATTGCCTCTCTGTCTATATATTCCTACATTATCAAAATGTCAAAGAAACTTTCGAGCATGAAGAAGAGATGGCAGTCCTGCAGACTACAGGACAAAACATACATGCAAGAAAAAAGACTTAAAGTGTATTGCCACTTGCTGAACCCTTGGGTCTACTTTTTCACATTTCTTCCCTTAATACTGAAGTTTTGTTGCCTTCAAATCTTAAACTCCAATTTACCTCCCTCATCTGAAAAAAATAAAGAGATTTTTTATTATTTATATTACTTTAGGAAATATTCACAGAAGACTGTGATGGGGAACCAGGTGTAATAGAGAACTTCCATGACTAAAGATAGATGAACTTTTTATATCTGTTGTTATACTGGTTCATATAAAGGAAAAGCAATTTTTAATTTCACAAAGCACAGACTCTGGCAGAATACACTGAGGCTTTAGGAAAGGTAGTAATGGGCTGTACAGTATGCAAAACGAAAATATATCAGTTTGAAAATTACTTTGGTACCCCCTCAGCTGCTAATGTTTTACATGGGTATAGAGTGTTTGGTTGTTTTTATCCAGAGGTGAAATTACCTGCTCTGTATTGTATATGCCTTGGGCTGCTGCTTTCTCAGCTAGTTTCTCCAGGAAAATACAATTGTATCAAAGGAAAAAATCCCAATCATATATTTAACAAAAGCTTCAAATTCACATACAAGTCAAAATAAACGAAGCCAACTATAACATGCAAATATTGTATTATGATTTATGTAATGGATTATCAGCAAAGAAGATTACTATTCTGGTATTTATGCTTTAAATCTGGTTTTAGGGTTTTCAGTCAGTTGTGATCTGATTAAAATGTGACTGATTTGGAGGAGAAAAGCACCTTAAACTGATGGAGTGCCAAGAACTCTTGCAGATGAGGTGGCAGAAATATCTATACTGAGGCCCTGAGCTATGTCTAACAATGACCAAAAACCAAATTTGCATCTTAAAATGAGAACAAAGATTGTATTAAGCAACGGATATTAAAACAATGTGCTCTAGTGTTGAGCACACAAGCTAAGACACATCTGTATATACCTCATTTACATTGTTCCTTCGACAAATGTGAATAGCATTTTGAAACACAAAGGCCACTCCACACTGTGAGTTCCCATTTATAAGCAGGTATTCCTGGCCATTCATGGCAAAAATGGCCTTTCTTCTTTTCAAGGAAGGGAAAAATGGCTTTATTCATTGACTAAACTTGATATGACTTAAATGAATGGTTCACTTCATCTTCTTATTGCTTAAAACCCAAGTAGTGTTATCTATCAGCTTTCTTAGAGACAGATGGACAAAACTGTCCAACTTGGGTTGATGGATTCACCCTCATATATTCAGACAGCACCAACACAGGAGATGACTTTCAGATTGCTTAAACAGCTCTCATAAATCAGATGAATTGTCATAATTTAACCATTATGTGAAAATAATCGTACACCTGGGAAATATATTAGCCAATAAATGGAATGGCAATATCTGATAAGACCTTCTCTTGCTTGATTCTGGTGTAATAATAAGTCAAGTAAGTACTACATGAAAACATAATGCAATCTGATATGATCATGCCTGTTATATACCAAATACTTAAAAAGTAAAATGAAATTAAATAAAAACAAAACTGTTTGCATATTTCAAGCATTTAAGAAACAGAAAGTGGGGAAAAATAACGTATTTCTGAAGCAAATATTAAACAACTTGGGACTACATTAAACTTCATAAGAAAACTATAAAAGCCTTTTCTACCACTGAAATACTTCAGCAGGACAAAATGCTGAGAAAGAAAATTAAGAAATGTAAATGAAATCACTGATTTGCGATTGTAAAATGTCGGTTTAAATCGGACTGGAATCGTATCCCTAGCTACATGAATCTGAGAGATATATGCCAATGAAAAGAGAAGCAAATCCAAATGTGGATCTCTGTGAGTGAAATGGGTAGCTATTTCTTTCCTTCTTTCCGAAGTCATAATCCAGACCTCCTACAGACATTACTTCACACACTCTAGAAAGTCCATTCCTTGTGCTGGTTAGCAATGGGAACTCCAGATGCAGCTACACATGCTGCTACCACAAAAAAACTACTATTCATTCCACATAAATTGTCTGCCTCTGTGTGAGATAGGTGGAACAGGAACGTAAACAGTGCAAGGAATCATGACTGAAAGGCACTATCAAATCTGCTTGGAGTCATTTACACATCAACCTCCATGTGATATATACTTTGGGTCACTGCTAGTAAGCCTTCACCCTTAGCTGGAGCAAGCAAGTCCCTTCCTCTTTCTTACTGTGCAGATAGAAACAACCAATCAACATCACTGAAATGAGGCAAATGGCGTTACCTTCTACTTAACAGAAAATATAAACTACGATGCTGTCATTTAACCTTCCGTTACCTTTGCCCCTGCTTCACAATCAAGCAATTACTCTCTCAAAGTACTGCACTGCTTTTACTCTTGATGTTTCTTTAAAGGTTTTTAAGCCTGTACACCTTTTCCTAAGCTTAAATAAATTATCTATAACAGTGACCTCTACTGACCAAATGAAAGAATCCAAATCAGGCAGGACTTCTACCGAAATCAAGGGGGTTATGCCAGGATGAACATAGGAGTGGTTCAATCACTCTTAATGGAAACTACTAAAAGAAAAGCCTTATTTCAAGATTTTGTCTTTTCCTTCATGAAACATGGTGAACAAAGATGCCAGTTTAAGGACTTTCAGTTTACATAAAAGCAATACTTACTGAAACATTTCTCATCAATTACTTAAATGAATTTGTTCTAAGCTTTCAGCAGAATCATATGCAAAAAAGTCTTATTTTCAGACATTTACAGCAAAATGTATTTGTGCCCACTAACAAAAAAAATGCCTTATTAAACATTCATAAACATTACAGGTATTTATTAAATTTTTTCATCAGAAGATATTTTTATATAATACCAATTTTCACTGTTTATTGAACACTTGCAAAGTCTCTTTTAAGAAACATGAAATATTTTACTGAGTAACAATACACTAAATTTCATTCTCACTCAGCTTATCGACTTAACAATGTTCACTTAGTGAATGTGATTTCTAAACAAGTTTCATCACGTTGAACCATCTTACACTAATCTTGAGTTTTGGCAAGGACAAAAAGCACCATTAATATTCAAGAACTTTTAATTACAAATGCTGATTGGAAACCCAGTGACAGCAACAGCCGAATTCAAACACTTTTTTTTGAAAAAGGCAAATAATTCTTATCCCATAACTCTAGAAGAAATAGCTCTCTAGGCTGTCATGTACTTCCCCATTAGACCCAAATATCCTTCTCCCATAGCACTTCCACTATGCCTGTGCTGCTGCAGGTGGGTAACAACTCTAAGGAACTCCTGCTTGGAGTTTTGCAGAGACCTTTCTCATATGCTTGGCCCATCAAATACTCTAGTAACAGAACCTGTCATCTTGGATTTCATTCCTGTCTTCAACATTGGATCAGGGAAGATTACAGCTGAGTTTAGGCTGAGTTTGGTTCAGAGCTAGGTTATCCCTCCCTCTTCAAACAGGGCTCCAACCACAATGAAATGAATTATTCTCAAAATGGTTTGATAATAATTTCTAAGGTTAGAAGAAGTCTTTTCACCTTACCCGATACATTAAAAATTTCAAGAGGGATGTAGGCAAAACAGTAAGGGAGTAGTAAAGACAGACTTTTCAGGGAGGCTGAACTCAAGGAATTTAGGGGAAATGCAAGTGTGAAGTAGCACACTCTGGGAATAACAATTTTTCTCCTTTTCTCATAAAGGCCCTGTTCTTCAATTCCAGTTAGTTTCAGGTATCTGACAGGGAAAAATAGGCAGTTCATTCCCCTGTGCCCATTGGTATCTTTTTCCCTAATTTAGAGCTAATGAAGAATTTCATTAATATGAGACTTCAGAACACCAAATTTGAATCATCACTGTAATCCTTCAAAAGGCAAGAAATTTTACAGAAAATTCCTCCATTCTCAGTGGAAATATAATATGCTGAAAAGCATGACTGTAAAGTCTAAGCATTGCTAAGGAATCTGTTTGGCTCAGGATGGAGTGAGGATAAGTCTCGCTGACATAAACCTTCCTCACTAGAGTTGTAAGGGTGTTACGCTTTCAATTTATGACTAAAACAGCATTGATAACATTGTTTTAGCTAGTGTGGAGTAGTGCTTGCATAGCATCGAGGCTTCCTCATTTCTCACACTGCTCTAAGGCGTATCCCATGTCATGTGATGTCATGCTCAAATAAAAAACCACAAATTCCATTTTTCCAAAGCTTGGAGATGGTCTGGGTAGGGGACTGAGTGTGGGAGGTAGTGAGTGACTGCCTTTGTATCCTTTTTTAAAATAAAAAAATTAATCCTTTCTTCACTTACTAAACCATTCTTAGCTCACAGGTCTTCTTACTTTCCCTCTTCTGATTCTCGTTCCCATCCTGCTTGTGAGCAGAGAAGCTGAGTGGGTCTCAAATGCTGATTGAGGTCAATTTTTTACCCTCCAGAAAGTACACAGAAAGGAAAAAAGAAAGAGCAACAATGAAAATTGCTCAAACCAAATTGTTTCAATTGGTGAAACCCAAAACCTACATATACTGTTGTCCATTTATATTCAGGTTGGTTGTCTAAAAAAAAAAAAATAAGCCATTCCTTCTTCTTGTTGTTAATTCTTATTCAATTAACAAGACATATTTATAATAATCTATTCAGTTAGTTACTACATGGTAATTGGCATTACATCTCTCCTTCTAGCTGAACCTTTAAAAGTCCTCTCAGGTATTAATTTGAGACAGAGCACTCCTATTTAACAGCTGAAAGAGTCGAAACAAGAAAATAAACAAGCCTGGGGGTAACAAGGATCTCGCACTTGAGCTATAAGTGTTTTCAGATAAAGGTAATGTTTGGCATAACTCTTACTTTCCACAGCATCTCTTTTCCCCTTCCTCATTCTGAAGCTTTTACAACAAGGTAAGATAAGGTCATACCACGTTTAACAACCTCAATCAAAAAGCAGCCTATACTAACTGGCACTTTTTTCACACCTTTTTTTTTTTTTTGCTATACCTCTCTTCCCACCCCCTCATCTTTTTCACACAGTATTTAAGGCAGTTAAAGATTAAATTATTTGAATGTCAGACTTGAAAGGTAAAATGCTCCAGTTTGCTACAATTTTTTTTTCTCTATAGCAAGTGAGAATGAATGAAAAGGGAATAAATGACACAGTAGTCCTTTCATACCCCCCTTCTTTCAAGAGCATTCCTTTTTATTTCCCTCACTTTCAATTCAACCCATTCACAAAGGATTAGCATAACACATCTTTTATGCTTGTAAGGGTTACAGCTGTAATCGCCTCACCTCATCCCTTCACTTAGAAATCCTGTCTCCAGAGGAGTAATTCGATTACTCACAACAATCCAACTTTTGCCTAACCAAATAGGAATTCATTATAATGCTGTCCTGCTTCATCAGTTTACTATGAGTGGATGGGAAAAAATATATCAAAATGAATAGCTGGTGTGAAAAGAAGAAAGCAATTGTTGGCTAACAAAAGGCTACCAACAAAAGGTAGGATGACAAGCAGAAATTCTAAGTCCCTTGGGCAGGGTAGCCTCCAAACTACTAATAACTTGTCGCTTTTAGAAGTCTTGGGTTTCAAATAGGTATGAAAACTTTGTAAATTGATGAGAACACCTGAGTGCTTGACTAGTCTTTAGCAGGTACTGGGCAAATGTGTGTAAAAACCTGAGACAGAGCTTTTCCACCTGCTGAAGAATCACCATCATCCTCTGCTGGTGAAAACCAAATTCATGCTAGTCCTTACAATGGCTTTTCTTGTCCTTTTCTTCTAAGACAAAAATGTACATGAAGTAATCTTGGCTGCATACTGCTTCAAAGTAAAACTTGTACTATCCTTAGCAACTGACAGTGGATAAGGATAAAAGAAAAAGATAATAATGAGGGCAACTGGCATCTCCAAATGACTTCCAATTGTCCATATGCCCACAAGCACAAATCTAAGAAAAGCTCATGCTGATTGTGGCACAGAAGGACAGCACTTGGGGCAGAAGCACAGATGCCAGGATCATGTCTTCTATTTAGAAGTAGAACATTTTATTTTATTTTCTATTATTTCTGTAGAGTGATTTAAAATGCCCAGATATAATGAGGTAAGTTCTTAAGGGCAACATTTGTTTTGCCAAAGGTTTAGGAGCATTAGGATACAGCTGACAAATCTTTAGCTGTTAGACTGGCTTAGGTTGGTTTTCAGCTTTTGGAGCCCAAAATGATCTTGACTTTTATTTTTACAGATTCCTAAGGATTTCAACACAACATATGGGCAGCATTAAGGGCATTAAGGATTTATAAATTCACATCATCATTATAAAAACATACAAAGTCCGAAATATACTTGGGGTTAAATGGAATACAAGTATTACTCATGGTCAAATTAAATATTGATGTGCTCCCGTCTGCATTAAAAAGAACAAAAGAAAGCATTGCTTTTACAGTAGCCATATGAAGAAAATATTCCAGACACAAAGAAAGCAGTTCACTGCATTCACTTTAGTCTGATTTCTTTTTAAGATGGAGTTTCTTTTTACTTAAAGTTGCTGCTCTTTTACATTCTTCTAGGCAGTTAACCTTTATTGCGATGTGTGTGTACTTTACAGTGACTGGAAATCAATAATAATTCAGATACCAAGCCCTTTTTGTCTTGAAAAACTTAAAATATCCCTAAGACAGCATATTTCTTCAATACTACTCACGGGAATTTACTAATAATTACATTGTTAGATGTGAGTGGAGAAATTGAGTACGTGAAATAAAAGCCAAACTTTAAAATGAAAAAAAGTCCTCAGAGCATAGGAAAATTTGTCGGTTATTGTTATTATGCAAATTTTTGTTCAACATATACAAGACTGCAATAACCACGTTCACTCTACACAAAGTATCTGTATTCTTTCTCTTTATTCCATAGTTAAAAAATCAGAGAAAAGCGATTGCCCCACAAAGACCTCTTGCTCGGATCCTAATGAGACTTCCAGTTCCAAGAGAGGAAACTACGGCTGCACAGAGAGATGGAGCAAGATCCAACATCCAGCCTTGAACTGAGAAGACACCTCAAAAAATACAGCAAATTGTTCAGGTACAAGAACACATATTTTGTTTTGCCTCCTGACACTTTTTGATTCACCATGGTTTATTTGCTGAAACTGAATTTACAATAATTTTTATTTGAGTATGTAGTTTAAAAAATTAATTACCCTGTTTGCAGAAAAGCAGCTCTGATACACTGTGCAGAGAGCTCAGGCATGGTTAGGCAATGCTGTATATCCCAATGGAAACCAGACATTTCTCTTCAATAGAGAACTTCCACCAGAAAAGTTGAAATACCTTACATTAAACTGGCCAGTAATAATAATAAAATGGAAGAGACAGTGGAAAGACCTCAGCAAAAACATGAAAACATGCATTATTGCAAATGTCCTACCCCAAACCAGAAAAACATCCTCCAAGTTAACCAAGATAAAAATATGTTGTGAGACTGTAAATATCACAAGGCAGCCATCACGCTTACAGATAGAGGACTGGATAGTGTTCATTAGGGTGATAATTTTTTTTCTCTTTGCTGTAAAACAGATAGACACTTAATAAGGAGTAAAAAATTATAAGTTCACAACACGAATGTGCCACAAACAGTAGCAGTGTACAAAAATAATTGAGAGTATCTGATCTCATAAAAAATGGATTTAAAACACAATAGCCAGTTTCAAGGCTGACAAAAGAAATGTATATCATTACTTAGCTTCCAGTTTAGGGATGTTTTATTTATGCTTCTGTCTCAAACACTTATACCACAGTATAAATTGGTTCTAACTACCTTAAGTAGCTACATCTTGAGAAGGAAGAGAAAAAGATTAAAGACTTACAGTCAGCTTATTTTGCATGATTGTATTTCCCCTTTAGCCTGACTAATGTTAAGACAATTTGTTTCTAATCCTACATTTCTTCTTATGTCATCTCCAGCTATGACAATGACAAAATCTGGCTTGATGAAATACTTCAGCATTGGGTAGGACTCAAGAAGCTTCCATACATGGCTGAATGTAGTGTGCAGTACAGTTGATATGTTTTGCTTTGACAAGAAGTTCAAGCAAGCAAGTCAAATGTGGAAGGAATTGTATTTGAAGAAATTTTGCCATTAGATAAAAAGCAGCTGTCACTTGATCTTAAGAGTTTTGAGAAACTAATCAAGTGTCTTATTCATCATAAGATGTTGGAGATGTCCTCATTTGTAAGATATTTTGTAGGAATCAGGGCTCTCTTGTTCTGGCAGTATGACCCTACCTCAGCAGTGACATGGGCTACATCCTGCAGTCAGGTCCCTGACAGGTTCACTGTGTGGGGCCAGCTATGCACAACATGCTACTGAACAAGCTCACCACCTCTATGGGCTGGCTGGTGGCAGGCAAAGCACTACACTCTCACTGTAAGCTCAGGCAGCAGCAGCACCTGCCCAGCTGTTCCTCTTCTCCTCCAAGCTATAGGCATTAGTTCATGCAAAAGCCTGATAATTGGTTCAGGTCCAATGCAACAGCACTATGTACCTACCATTGATCACATTATGTTTTGTTCTACCTAAGTATGTGTTTGCATTCATCCAAATAGTTCTTTGAAAGGGTTACTCAAAAACAAACAAACAAACAAAAAAAAACCAAAACAAACAAACAAAAAAAACACACACACAAAAAAAAAAAAAAAAAAAAAAAACAAAACAAAAAAAAAAATTTTGTACTTCCTGAAACAATTTGGAAAAATACTTCCAGACAGTTCTGTTTTATGGGTATAGAATTTCATCGCCTAAATTTCATCACTACTAAAGGCACATCCAGGAAGTTGTAATTTCTGTTGCTCAGTACTCTACTCTCAATGAATAAATTGAAAAACTCACTTTCTGAGGCTGTGAAAACTCTACAGTTCTGCTTGAATTAAATCTGTATTAGTAAAGCTATTTGATTTGGCTAAGTAAGATGATGTAACTTGTGCTGAGTAAGCAATAGGCTTTTAATACAAAATTATCAGCTTTCATATTTGGACAAGCATATAATGATATTCAGTTTTCCATGAGCAGCAGCTGAGTGAGCTGTAGTTCTTTAGGCTGCAGAAAAGAAGGCTCAGAGGGACTCCATCACTCTCTACAACTACCTAAAAGGAAGTTGTAATGAGGTGGGGGTTGTCTCTTCTCCCAGGTAGCAAGTGGCAAAATGACAGAAAATGGCCTCAATTTGTGCCAGGGGAGGTTTATATTGGGCATTGGGAAAAATTTATTCACTGAAAAGCGGGTCAGACATTGGAACTGGATGCCCAGGGGGAAACGGTGGAATCACCATCCCTGAAAGTGTTCAAAAAATCTGCAGATATGGCACCTGGGGACACAGTTCAGTGGGTTCAAATCTTAGATATCTTTTACAACCTTAACATGACTGGTCTCTCAGCTACTAAACTGCCAATTACCTCTCACAGAAGGAAGTTTTCTAAATTATGTTCAAAAGCAAAATAAGAACTTGGTAGATTTACAAATATGTTGTGACTGCTGTAAATAGCCAGTAGCCTTTCCCCTCTCAGTGTCCAGCATGATCCAGGCTGAAACATGTAAGCATTTGGTAGCAGCCAGGGCGCATTCCACAGTTCAGGTTACTGATCAAAAATCCTATCTAACCACAATGGTTAATGTCTGACTGCATTCATGGGGACTTTAGACATATATTCCTCAAAAGAGTAACCTGAAAAATCAACCTTCTTATCTGATATGTACAGCAGAATTTTCTGTAAATGAGTGAGTAGGAAAGGCAACACATGCAGCAATTTTCACCTTTGATCCCATTTGAGATATAGAGGACAGAGCTTCCTTCTAGATGTTTCACTGAGCACCCAGTACCCAGGTTTCACAGTGCAGTACGTTAAAAGCCTTTAAACCAGGACAAAGAATGATAACCCTTTTTATCACAGGCATACAAAAGGAAATGCTGTGAAAGATGAACACATGGATGTAAAACCCTGTATAAATATTATGGTTCAATGATTTCAAGAAGAACGGGAGCTAACTTACAGAGTTTTGAAATTTTGGAATATTATAATATATACTATATATATAATATAATACTATAATAACAGGCCCTTCAGGATTAAATCTTTATGAACTACCAGAAATGAGAAACACTAAAGAACTGTGAAAAAAACTGTTTACATTTGTAGAAAATAACTACAGTATGTTGAATAACTAGTCCTTATAAAATTTGTTACAAAATTCTAGGGGATGCAGCACCATCATTTCAAAAAAGAAAAGGCAGACTCAATGCAGCAAAATCTGTGAAATAAGAAACAGATCAAAGGTTAATTTGAGATTTGCTTGGCTACAGGTTTTCTATTGTAATGGGTTAACAAAACAAGCAAATTCATAGAATCCAGATGGTGTTAATGTACATAGAAATTAAGATTCACATTAAAAAATGCCTGTACTTGTGCAGATCAATGCCTTCCATAAGTTGAGGCAATTTGAATGCCAATTACAGTAATTGTAGAATCCTATCCCTTCTCTCTCTGTTATAGAAAAAGGGTCATCTGTTGTTAAAAGCATGGCTATAGCAGTTATATCTCTTTCAACAGTTCTGGCCAATAGTCAACAATTTGCTTTTTCTGTCATTACCTAAGGATCCCAAGAATAAGGCGCACAATCAGGATACATATCTTTATATCAGAAGAGTATTGGTTGGAAGGGACACTGTCATCTAGTGCAATCCGAGCCCACTATAGAACCTTGGGGGTCTCCAACTGAACCCTGTGCCACTGATTACAACCCTCTGGAATCTACCATTCAGACAGTTCTCAATCCACTTCACTGTCCACTCATCCAGTCCACACTTCCTGAGTTTCCCACTGAATATATTGTGAGACAGTGTCAAGGTAGGTAATATCTGCTGCTCTCTCCTTAACCATAAATGTAGTTGCTTCACTGTAGAAGGTTGGTCAAGCATGATTTACCTTTAGTGAATCCATGTTTACTACTCCGAATCATTCATCTTCTTGTCATTCATGTGGAGAGGCCTCCAGAATGAGATGTTCCATCACCTTTTCAGGAATTGAGGTGAAGCTGACTAGACAGTACTTCCTTGGGTCCTCCTCCTTGCCCTTTTTGAAGACGGGGATGACATTTGTTTTTTTCAGGTCCTCAGGTACCTCTCCTGATCTTCATGACCTTTCAAAGATGATAATGAGTGACCTAGCCCTTTTTGTTGTCCTTAATACCCTTGACCAGATTCAACTCCTTGGCCTTAGCCTTCCTTGTTTCATTTCAACTTACTCAGAGAGCCTCTCTATATTCATTCCAAGTAGCCTGACATTTTTCCATCTCCTGTGTATTTTCTGCTTATGTTTGAATAATGATAGGAGCTCTTTATTCACCCATGCAGGTCTCTTGCTCCCTTTGGCAGATTTCTTATTCATTAGGATGGATCATTCTTGAGCCTGGAGATATGGCAAATTCAGGAACACAGTAGTACAAGGAATGGAGAGAGTGATTGTGACTCCTGTTTTCCACCAGTACATGAGGACCTGGTTTCATTGTCCTAGGAAGACTCACATTTTCATGATTTCATTATTCATTTCATGATCACTGTGAAGTGTGCAGATGTAACCTTTTTGCTATCATATTCACTTTTACCATACACTTCCATTTTATTTGAATGTTATGATGGCATACGTACCCATTCTTCACCAGAGCAGGAAATTTTCAGATTTAATTTCCCGCACTGTGAAAATGATGACACATAAGTGAGGATTTGCCTTAGCCACCTCATTATTCTGCCTCTGAGCTTCTCATTTCACTCTGCATTTCAACTGCCCAGTTTTGGGCAATCTGTTTTCCAACATAAGAAGTAGGTCTGGCATAACGGGATGTCCTATAATCTTGCTTCAGTGCTGCCAATGTGACAGCAATTTGGGAAAGCATCATTCAGGGCAATATCCTGAACTGTTTTATAGCAGGAAAGGCATGGGAACAGTGCATCAGAAATGGTTTGGATACTAGATGTGGAGATGAAAAAATGTCCAAGTTTTGTAGCCATACACAGAGTGACGGCAACTAATGTACAATAGATATTTACTTTTATTTGAACCCCAGATGCCTCTTTATTTCAGACATGATGCTTTAACATCCTAAATACTTTATTGGCTTTTGCTCTTCCCTGTATGCCTTTGCTATTAACTCTGGTGTTTTGAAAAAAGTATGCTGGTGAAGTAGCATTGCTGTTCTCACAAATTTTAGTAGTGTAGCATCAGCACAGACTACTGCCTCAGGATAATTTCCACCACAGCAAGGTTAGAGCAGGACCTCTTTTCCCCCTGTACTAATGGCCTGGCCAGCCTCTTGGCAGAGGGGCTGAAACAGTCAATATGTAGTCTGCTTACATATGTTTGAGTAACCAATACTCAGTCATCAGCAAAGAGCAAGTAACACAAGTTAGGAGATATAGGACCTCTGATTTAATGTTCAGGTTAAATATTCTGGCATCTGTGTGGTACTGAATGTGGTTATCTTTCCTGTTAACTCAACAAAGCAGATATTAAACAGAAGTGTCAAAGAATGCAATGTATTTTGTGACCTCTTTGACAGCAAAGGGTTCTGGAAGTACATCCTGATCAAGAACCTTCCTCACTGTGCAGCATGGAGTATATTCCCAGTCCTTTCCAAACTGCTGAATTTGCACAAAAGCCTCCAGACACTTCCTAAGTTGACAGCATTTAAAACCACACACAGGATTGTAATTCTGTTCCCTATACTTTGAATTGACCTGGCCAAAAAAATTGCTTTAACACTGCCTGTAACTACCTCCCGCTGTGACAGACAGATGTGTGATAACCACTTTATTTCTAGAAAGATCATCCTGCCTACAAGATCCACTTGCAAGCCCTTCCAGCTGGCATCTTTCCAAAAATTTCCTGGTTAGTACACAACTTCCCACTAGAGCAGAAAGCAGCATAAACTCCTGAACTTCAGAGCCATCATCTCCTTATGCAGCTGACAAAGCATCAGTCTCTGTATTCGAATAATTTGGCAGCAGGGCCAATCAACCATACTGACTTGCTCTGCAACACATTGGAGTGTTTAGGAAGTGCTACTACACTTGGCAATTCTGCTCCTTGTTTCTAGATGACTTTCTGTAGAATTTCACTTAAGAGTTCTGGCAGAGATGACATGCTCATAGTTTAATAAGCCTTTGTAAAGTTAATGACAACAAAAGGTGGGATTTCTTTCCATTTAGTTAAAAGTGTTCAATTAGGTACAGAGAAACACGATGATGCTGATTTCAGGGTCTTAAACTGTATTCATGAAAGTAAATAAGCACAATTCTGATTTAGATGTTGCTGAATTTCTTCTGCATTCTTTGTGCACCATTCTTTTCTGATATAAAGTTCCCGTGTCCTTCCTGTCCAGGTGCACAGTGAGCAGCCTTACTGCTCAAATATATTTTGTCTTCTATTCAGAATATCTCACTGTTAGGCAGCTGTTAATGCAAGAATGAATAATTGCAAAAATTACTTCCTCTGTGGTAAGGTATTGCATATTGTCTGTGCTTGCCGATGAAAAGAAAGTGTCATTCTGACTGAAGAGTACCTTGTACATATAAACTGAATTTATAATTCCTAGAGACCTCTTTCTTCTTTCTTGAAAACAGTGCTGTCCCTTCAAAGGGCTGCTCTTCGTTACAGCACACATGAGCCAAATTCTTGTCTCTCTGAGGCTGAACATGCACATGAGATACCTGTGACAGGCTGATAGTGGCAGCAATCTCTGCCTGATCTGCTTCACACACTCTTCAACTTGAGGCATTGCAAGAGGCCATTTGAGCCAATGGTAGAGTTAATCACGATAGGAAATGAAAGTGTACATAGGCTGCCTGTGTGAAAAGGGGTTAATGTGACCAGGCCTATCAGGGGATGATAGTTTACCTTCTCTAAGCACCTGTAATTTTACATGACCCAAAGAAGGTAAACACATTAGAAAAAACAAATGAGAGATAGTGAAAGAACAGTAAGAAAAGAGGAGATGAAATGTATCCCTGCACCTAGCAGTATTAGCAAAGGGTACTTTTAAATGCACGTCTATTATATGCAGAATGAAGGATTTTCAATTGCAGTTAAAAATCTAATGAACTTTGTAAAAACTCTCAATTTCTAGCTTTATGTCTCCATATTCTCTGCAATGGATGCAAAACACTCAATGTCCACATTCTGATTCATGAAATAATATTTGTAATAGGTGAAGAGACCTAATAAACCAGGCATGAAAAAATAAAAGAGCATATATGCTAAGATGCTGATTGTTGTAATGTATCAACATTCTTCCCCTAATATTTAAATATAAACTAGAATACCTGAATTCTTACTTCTAAAATTCTCATTTTTTAGGAAATCTTTAAGGTCACTAAGATTTCGATCTTTGTGTGTACATGAAAATACTCACATTATAGGTTTTGTGTCTGGAGGTGTCCCTCACTTAACTGTTTTTTTAATAACCATCATCAAATATTCCATCAAGGGATCACAAAATTTTTTTATTTACAACCAAAGGTATTACTTATCAGAACCAGCAGATGTGGTTGCTTGGTGAGCTACTGCAATTTCATATACAAAAGATAAAAATATGCCATGCTAATGTGCTGTATTCACCTTTGGAAAGCTCAGCAAGTCAACTAAATTCTACTTTTTGAGTGATAAAAGACATCATGCAAAAGACCACTGAAGTTTAAACATATTAAATGCTTTTCCTATGAATGAGTGAAAAAAAATGGTGTGATCTATGAAACACCTGCGTTCTTCTCTATGTTTCCATTGCCAGTTGGGTCTCCAGTTCCTATTGCAATGGTACAGCTCAAAGTCATTGTAGCAGCATTGATTCAAACACAAAAACAACAGTGAGAGAAAATTCCTTTCAGATACATTTAGCATCTGACATATTCCCTTCATTTGTGCATTAATTGGTAACAGACATTTTTGAGCATCCTGCAACAGGAGGTGATTTGACTTTCACAAATTTCCCTAAGAGCAGAAACATCATCAGGAGCAATTTCAAGGAAATAATTACGGTCTAGACAGATTTATGACTTCTAAAGACCTAATCCAAAGCACATTAATGTCAGTGGAAGGACTCCCATTGACATCAAAGGCCTTTGGATCAATCCCCAACTGCTGTGGGAATGAATTCAGAGCAGTAATGATGGTGGACTAAATGCACACTTGGAGTTGAAATGTTACCACCCAGACCTCTTTATTCCTCAAATCAGATTAAAAAGTAATTTTCTGCCATTTCACAATTACTTCCAGATGCGCATCATCTCAAATGGCATTTTCATCCATCTATATGAACCAAACACGCATAGAGATAGAGAGGTTCTATACTGTCTGAACTAATAACACAAATGAAATCCACAAGGGAAAATAATGTTGGAATTGATGAAGTTCTTGTTTTAAATGCGGACTGAGAAACACTGGACTTCATTTATTTCATCTAAGTACTTTGTGATAGAGCTGCCAGGCCCACTACTTCTTTATTTACTGCCACGGTAGATTTCTTCTAATTAAATTTTCAATATTTTTCTCTAGCAAAACAAAAGAATACACATGAATCAGTGTTAGCCTCAAACTTGGCAGCCTGAGAACTGTCAAAAATGTCAGCTTCATGTACTCCGCTTAATAACAGCTCTGCTGTTCCTTCTGTCCTCCTAAATGTATATTTACATGCTAAATGATTTGAAGCATCACTCTTCTCTGACCATGTTAGTCCAGTTTCACTCCCTTAGCAGTCGATAACATTGTAGACCATAAAATGAAACGCCGATGTCTTGTGGAAGTGGAAACATATTCAAAGTTTCACACAGTCAAACTCAGCTCCAGGATATGACAGATCAGTCACCAACATCATCTATTACTCTGAAGTGCACACACCTTCTATTTGCTTCAGTTTATCAATGCTTTGGTTAGGCAGGTTTGGTTATCACGCATTCATTCTGTTATGTGCATGCTATGAACTACTCAATGGTCTCAAGTTTTGCCAGGAGGTCTAAATTGGATATTAGGAAAAATTTCTTCATGGAAAGGGTTATAAAGCACTGGGGCAAGTGGTGGAGTCACCAATTGCCCAGGGAAGTGGTGGAGTCACCATCCCTGGAAGCATTCAAAGAACATGTGGGTATGGCACCTGTGGATGTGGTTTGGTGTTGAACACGGCAGCTAGGTTGATGGTTGGACTTGGTGATCTTAGGGGTCTTTTCCAACCTTAACAGTTCTATGATTCCACAGTCAAAATCTGCCTTACTAAGCTAGTATTAGGAAGTTCAAGCCTTTCTTTAGGAAATGTTATATAACAGACATTTTTTAATCAAATAACACACATTTTCTAATTACATCTTTCCATTCCTATTGAATATCTCACCTGTTATCTCATCCTCTGCACTCTTCTCTGCTCTTCAGAAAACAAATTTTTTTTTTTAATATATCCTTCTTCACTTACTATGTGTGAGAAACCAGATTATTAGTGACTGGGTAATCCTACTATCTAGATTTAAAAATTAACAAGGTATAGAACAATTCAATGTTATTAGGGGAAAAAAATACACTGATCATTTATTACTAAGAGTTACAGGATGAGAAGGGGATTCAGCTTAACAGAAGTAGGCAGTATTGGTTAAAGGTGTCCGAGGAATTAAAATTGTTCAGTTAATATATTTTCTGGGCTACATCTGTAACTGGAAATGGTGCTTTGGGTATATTGTACTCACCACCTGTGGTACAAGGAGTTATTTTTAAAACCGTTTCAACCTGATTTCCTCAAGAATCAAAGCTTATGTGAACAGACTGTGTACATGTCTGTAACTTTTCATACTCCCTCATAATATCTAATAACTCAGCCTGGCCAATTCACTCCACTGTGCAGAAGGGCAAAAGTTAATCATTAAGCTCCCACAAGTGCCATGGAAGTAGGTGCCTAGAAAAAGGGGCAGTCCTGCTGTTAGTCTAATTATGGGCCATCAAAGAATCACTGGCATTCATCCTTCAGCTGCAAGTACACAGGAACTGCTCAGGAAGGTACTTTTTAAACAGGTCCTGCTGCAGTATTTTCTACCATGAAAAATTAACTCAGTGTATTTCAACAAACCAGGCACCAGTATGTCTCTCTGTTTACTCAAAAGCATTTTTTCAAGGCACACGAAGAAGGAGCAGCAACATACTTCAGTCATAATTTGGCACCATCTTTTAGATGACCCGACACTTCAGTGCATTTGTTATCAGGAGCACATGACAGCACTGCACCTGGAATATACAGATCAAAAAACTACAAATGCTTCAATTTAAATTTGTTGGCTTTCATTAGTTTAACACCAATAAACAAATTATTCCATCAATTCTCAAAGGTAAAAAGACAACCTTGGAAGTCATATGGGTGAAACCCATAATGCATTAAAATACATGTAAAGCATGCTGCTAGGGAATTGTCCAAAAAATTTAGTGAGGGATTAATTTCTCCAGCACATTGCTGTCATATTTTTTCCATCTTTATGTCTTATTGGTGTGAAAATTCACAGTAGATAAATAAGATCCTTGAACAAGATAGAAATAAGAAAGTAACTTTGCTGGTAATACTGAACTTCACTACCAAGGAGATTTTGTCTTAACGTGCACCTTTTGTGTTGTTCCTCCCTACTCCTTTCCACCACAGCTTTTTTAAATTTTTTATGTCTTTTCAACACATTCGAGGCAAAATTGAGTTTGGCTACCTCTAGGCTGCTTGAAGTCACAGGAGATGACACAGAACTACATACTACATTTATAATGGAATCCATAGTTTGGACAATTTCCCAGATTTTAAACAGGTATGTTCGCTTAACTGGAGTGCATTAGGTAAGGTGAGACACTCCCTTTTTCCCTATGAAAATATCACAGATGTACCCAGACATCTCCTACACCAACAATTCAATGTGATCTTACACACTACAGAAACCCAAACAAACAAATCAACAAACAAATCAGGGTAACCAGATGAGCATATACATAGACCAGTACATTAAGTATACTTTTCTTTGAATAAAACATACCATGGTATTACTATTATGACAAAAACATGGGGAAAAAAATCAGTATGAACTTTGAAAAAGTACTTTAGAATACCAGTATAACTCATTTGAGAAATGTGAATGCACAGAATGTGTACACAATGTACACAATACGACTCTGAAATGATGATTCCTTATTAAATGCATTCCTGCAGAGGAAGAGAAAGCATTTGTTCCTAATGTTGCCTCCCCCGTCACAGCCAGCAATTAAAATAAGTCAGAGAAAACACTTTGGTTTTTAGGTCCACTTTCAAAGAATTTAGCACTGATATATCAGGCAACTCAGTTACTTCAGGAAACCCTGTCTTCAATCAGAGTGTCAAGGGCAATATATAAGGCACAAAGGTAAGAAACCACATACTTATTTTGCCTTTCTTTCAGACTACAGCCATCAGGGGGAATGTGACTGTTGCAGCAGAGGAAGGAAGGTGTACAAGCAACCACCAAGGGGTCTCTTGCTACCACGAACATTGCTTTGAGATTGGGGGAATGCGTGTGGTTAAGCAAAAAATAATTTCCTCATATGACAGGTGAATTCCCTTCCTGTTTTATTATTACTATGATGAGAGAGACCATTGTTTTCCTCTTCCACAGTCCTGCAATATTTTAAGTTATTTCTGAGCCTTTCAAAACTCTCCCTAGACCCAAATACTACATGCTGGTGGTACATAAATATTTGTTTATGCAAATATATTTTAATTCAAACATTTAATATTGCCAGGTAAACATAAGAAACATAATGCTGATATACTTTTTACAGCAGACTTAGCTCATGGTTTTAATTTCCAGTTTATATTAGCTTACCTCACTTGATGAAAATGCTAACACATGTTAAGGAGTACATTTTTTTTTCTGATTTCTCAAGAAAACATTTGATTGCTACCATCTCATTAGAGACATCACCTTTTCATTTCAACAAGATTTAAATTGAGGGAAGTTATTGAAAAAAATGGGGCTGATGTGCCTCTGCAGTACTTTAATACCTGATTCCTCATATCTAAAGTTGTTTTCATGCCGAATATCAATATGCAATTAGAAGGAGACAACATAAGTGCTGGGCCTCTGCAGAAGACTCTTTGGGCATTTGTAAGCTCCTTGCTTGTTTAGCTGCCAGTGTCTATCAAACAACTCTCACGTCGGCACAATCAAGCCACCAAAACAAATGGCTATAAATACAGCCTAAGCAAGAGATAACAATAAACAGAACAACTAAGTCCTCGTTTGAAGATGAAACAACATTTTTGAGTGAGCAGTATGTGATTAACCTGCTGTATATGGGGTCAACATGATTATTCTCACAGCTATGCAGTCAGCCTTAGTCCTGCAACTCACTGTCAGAGAGAAGCTTTTCTTAACTCAGCCCTCCCCGACATCTTGCTAACACTGGAGCTCCTACTTAGGAAAATTAACTGTCATGTCCTTCATTTAAATTATTTCCACCCCTGCTTGAAAATAATTGTTAGTCTAACAGACAGTTTACCCATGTGCACTTTCTTCTCTCCTGTCCATCTATCTGCTGCCTGCAATGCTTCAGCACTCTAAAAGCAGATCTTGAAAGCCACAGAAAGAAAGGGGGAATAAAGAGGTGTCCTTATTTTGTCAAAATTCTGTGTATTGCTAGAACAGTACTCTCTTGGCTCAATACCAAAGAATAAAAAGCAGCAGACCATTACATTTTAACACAATTGAGTGCTTCAAAATAGAGGGATAGTACTGGCTTTGCTTTGAACCTTTAATAGCAGCACCACGATTCATTTAAAAAGCTACTTTGTATGTGGGGACGAACCTCTTACCTTTTGTAGCTATTCGAACACACTGAGTTTTGGTTTCCTGTTAAGGAAAGAAAAGTAAAGAAAACAGTCACATCAAGGGCTTTTTCTTGCCCTCCCCGCTCCATAAATTCACCTTCTTAGATCTACTGGTCAGCTGGTACAACCCAATGAGTTGGCTCAGGGCTCTGGGCTTAGCAGGGGTGGAGGCTGGGGTATTTTTTCTTGATTGGACTGTACTGTCCAGGATAATAATGGGGAGAAAAGGTGCAGGACGGCCCAAATATAGCAAAATTTCAGGTTATTCAAATCAAATGGAAATCATGTCATAAGAATACAAAGAGACGATGAAGCAGGGGGAAAAGGGAGGAGTGCTGCTTCTATTTTTGTCACAGCACAAAAATTCAGAGCTTGTGTTGACCTGAAACAGCACTGGGCAGCAGAGAAGATACATTTGCTCAGCACCGTCTCCAAAATTATGTCTTGCTAAATCCTGACCATCTTACAGAGTCACCTGAAGCACATGAGCAAGACGCTCCCTCATGCTTCTGGGTGAGGAATAAGCACAGATGCAGCTCAGCTATCCCTCCACATATGACACAGTTAAGCTACAATCTATACTGTCTGCCCAGGAGACAGTGACTTGACAGCAATGTGCTTCAGAAGATGTGCTGCACATGCAAAGACAATCTCTGTGTAATTTACTACTGTCTCCCCTCAGAATGTGGTCAGCAATTAAAACAAATGAACAGAGAAATTACTTGGTTGTGCAAAATTTGGACAACTTGAACTGACAAGGGTCAGTCATAAATGGGGTTTTTGACCTTACTGTACAAAGTGCAGTCATTTTAAAGGAAAACATACTGAAATAGCATAAGGTTGTATGAGCATAAGGTATTAGATCACTATAAACAATATTAGCATGTAATTTGAAAATATAATAATGACAGTTTCACTCCATAAAATATGCTTACTCTAGTCCTCCATCCCTCAGCATTCCATCCCTGAATACATTCCCGGGCATCTGTCTCCTCTTGAAGATTCAAAAGCAGCAGGTAAAATACATAGGTGCCAGTTTGTAAACACAGCTTGTAAAGAGCTCGCAAAACTCTAAGTTGAGGCACTGTAGGTGCTCAATCAGGACAATTTTTTAACCAAAATGAAAACCCCACAAAGTTTACTAACATAATCTTACCCATTCTCCCTAGTTACTGGATTTACTTGTCTGTTTCTGTTCAGTGTCTGCAAGGATCACAGAGTAACCTCCTCTCAACCCTATCATGTACTTCAGAGCCTACTTTACTTCCCTCTGCCTATTTTGATGATCCCACTGGTTTACAGCAAAGCATCTGTTTAAATATTCTGCAGTTCAGATGTTATCTTACAACCACTAGATCTCTGTTCTGGCAGAATGTAGTGCAGTTCCCTTCAAAACCTCCCCCTAAATCCTTGTAGGAACAAAAATTTGATCCAAAGTTTCAAACATAATAAAGAAATCAGTTTTAGGATTAAAATCTCTCACAAACAAATCAAGTTTAAGCAAAAAATACTGTGTTCTTCTCTCATTTTCTACTTATCTGTCAAAATGTAAAAGTCAAAATAAATATCTAAATGTATTTTGTACTTTCATTTTACTTTTCCCTCCTTTTTTTAACCTCAGGGAATGAAACAAATTTCTTTACAATGCAGTCTATTGGAAATCCACAAAAACAAAAGGAATTATTTTTAGCAGGTGAGAGAAATATGGATTGGTGCCTAGCAGTCACCTTTTATTTTGCTTTGTTTACTTCATATAGATCTTTAAATAAGAACAGAAAAGAGGGAATGGTCTACTGAATGAGGAAAAAAAAGTCCAGTTTTCAAACACATTTGTACCCATTCTGACTTGATGCATATCCAATTTTCATAATCATAGGTAAAGGCTGAGATATCCTTCAAATGACTCCAAGGCTTTGCCTGTTAGCAAGGATTTGTTTAGTCACCAGAATGACCCAAACATAAGGAAGAATAAACACTGCTTCTGCTCCTTTCCAGTGGTTCTGGTGGATATCAGTGATTATCAGTCTAGCCTTTCTAGTTCCTGTCTGAACTGCCTGTGCACTTCAGTTTTCTAAACTATATATCCAAATATTAAATTTTAAATATCTAAAGCTTCTCTGTCTACCACATTTTCCCTTCTCACCAATCCTTTTCCTCTCCCTCATTTTTCATTTACAAGAGGAAAAACCATTCAAAAGCTACAGCCCGGGGCTTGCAGAACCACAGTTCTTTGCACCTGGAACCTCGGAACCTCTCCCCCTGACACTTCTCCTCCTTCCATATGCACACAGAGCCAGTAGCAGCACTCAGCAGCAGAGTTATAAAGAAACACCAAGGAGGTAATGAAGGTGAATGATAGCCATAATTCTACTGCACAGCAGTGCTGCAAGCCTGAGGTACACTTTCTCAGAAAGACTCTCAAACTCATGGTGGGCCAGCAGCTACTTTTGCTCAAGAAAATGTTTACTTTTTATTTGATGTCCAGTGCGAGAGTCTTAAAATGTTTGCAATTCTTTACTAACCCACTGAGCAGCCCACATTCTCTTTATCCTGCAGTAATTTAATCTTCTGAAGAGTGCAGATACTGAGAATTGGGGAAAGCACTGCGGATGTTATTTACTGAGGAGACAGTCACAGTCCTGAAATTACTTCCCTCAGACAATTACTATGAGATGCATTAAACTCTCATCTAGTAGCAGTTTCTATGACACGAGGCTGATGTGAAATGTGAATGGCACACTGCCATGCTGTCACAGCACCAAGGGGATTTCAGCCATGCCACTGCCAGCACCTCCCACGCCTGACTCCAGCAGTCCTAGCTGTCACCACAGGCATGTCTTTGCCTCCTTGCAGGAGAAAGGTGTTGTCAGCACTTGCCTTCTCGACGCTGCTCATGGCCTGGAAGTAGATGTTGTAGCCTTTCCGAGGAGCCAGCGGCGGGTTCCAGAAACCTTGGTATGTCCTGTTGTCACCCACGGTAAAGGGGGCTGGCTCTGGCAGGTTTCCTGGGGGCAGCTGAGCAGCAAAGTAATATGGTGAGCCTCCACTAAGAGCAGTCTGATAGGTGACAGGGATTTGGTAGCACTCCATGGCACCAGTTTCTCGCTTTGTTCGGTGTGGGTGCAGCTCTTCAACAACAATCTGGTAGGCACTGGTGAGACAGAGGAAAAAAGGACAAGACAGGAGATGGATGCAGAGAAGAAACAAAGGCTGAAAATACAGCAAAGCTATTTATTTCAGCTGCTGGAATGCTGGTTCTGCAGCATCCTTTTTTTTTCATGAAAAACAACACAAATCCATACATGACCTCTTATTATTACTGTCCTTAAAACTTATTTTTTTTAAGAAACACAGGAAAAAATGTGTTAAACTACAACAGATTAAACTCTTGGCTGATCGGAAGCAATCTGAAGTTAGCATTTTCCTTTGAAACAGTATTAGAGAAAGCTGAGCTTCAAGACCCAACATAATGGCTGCCTCCAGGCTGTGCTTGAAGCACCAATTTGCAGTTGTCATATCATTAGAGACAGAATGTGCTGACAGGCTTCTCCACCTCTTGACCTTGCTGTGGCTTCTATCTGGCTCAGAGCTATGCAGATCTAAAGTACAAGTGACATGCTGTAATACAAGCACAGATGGACAGAAATCTGTCCATTCCACTGAAATAGACTGCCTCATTCCTTTACAGTTGTCAATGATAAAATGCTATGAATTCCTGAAACTGAGAGTATTCAGCCCATAAAGACACCACCTCAACCTCCCAATACCTCTGTTTAAATGGATCATAGCTTGGTCACTTTTCAAAATCACCTGCCTAAAATAGAACAGGTAATTATAATTCTTCTTTCTTCTTTAGAGGAACTACCTAACTGCAGGATGTTACCAACTCATTATCAGCTTCCTCTGCTTTTCAGAAGTACAGAATTTACATAGTGAGAGCAGAAGGCAATCCTTCATTTTATAAGAAAAAAAGGAGGTTTGGGGATTTTAAGGCATGTAGACAAGAAACCTGAAGCTTTTGAATTAAACTGGCAGACTTGTCTGTCTTGGGTTTGTTATAAAGCTTTCTAAACTGAAAAGGTAAAACTGAACCAAGTCCTCAAAGTGTCACTGCATTGCTGCAAGGACTCTGAAAGGCAAAGACAATCCTCCTCCTTTCAGAATTTGTGCGGCAGCATTAAATTATTTTGTCAATTTTCTCTGCTACTGCTGCCCAGAAAACCCAATAACTGCAGTGGCAGAGATAAAGTATGATACTGGAGAATGGAAGAAAGAGGAGAAGAAATAAAATAGGAAATTAGTTTCACGTGTTTCCTAAGCTGAAAGAAGATGTTAGCATCCCCTTTTCCTAGCATGTAAAAATTAAGGCAGGAATGCCTCTTTCTTCCATTTCAATGTGTCCAAGAAAGTAATCTCAGTTTTGAAAGTCCAGGTAGAAAGAAGAATGTAAAAAGAAAAAAAAAAAGTTAAACCTATAAACTGACCATGAACTGAGCTCAGTTATACATCACCTTCTCTGGTAAACTCTATGTATTAACCATCTCCAGTTAATGGGGACTGTACCAACAAATCACTTACACAAAGCCCCTGTACATGCAGCATATTTCTTTATTCCTCAAAATAAATGTACTAGCAAAAAAACCCAAAAGCATTGATATTTTAAAAATTTGACAGGATGAAAAAAAATTTTTAAAATTTTTATTTATAATGTTCCAAGGTTAGAAATGACTACTGGTATTTTCATTCCTTCCCTGGCCTGGCCCTGGACCCAGGCAGGGTAAAAACACTATTTCAGAATTGGGCAGACAACCAGCTGGAGAGCCCTGGGAAACAAACACCACGTCTCTGCTGCCTGAATTCTGCAGTCTTCTCTCATCAGCTGCCAGTGGTCTGGGACAGACACAAATTCTGCTCTCAGAAGTGACAGAAGAGCAGGAAACTTGTCTGTGACACCCTGGGAGCTTCAAAGGAGAAAGCCAGCAGGGACACGGGAAGGACAGTGCAATGCCAGCACGTGACGGAGGCAACAGTCCCCTGAACAGCCTGGTTGTCACACAGCTCCGAAAATGAGACACACCACAGTTACCAAATCAACCCCTCTTTCCCCCTCCATTTTATAGAATAAGGGATAAATGGGGTATCTTCATTTTAAGGCACATCTTCTTTTTAAGGGTCAAGTCTCTTTGGAGACCAAAACAAAAAATCAAAGATGAAAGGCACGAGAATCAAACTGGTTAAAAGTGTCTTTTTATAGCATTTTTTAAAAGAAAACTAATTTTTGAATAGGATATAAAAGGTATGGCAAAATTTTAAGCATGAGACCACAATAAAATGTGAAGGTTCTGAAAAACTTTCAAATAAATTAACTTATATAAAACATATTCCAAAAGTGCTTTTTGTACCCCTACATACAAAAATCTACAATATGTGGAAAATAAGACACAGATATTGACTATATGACTACATATTGTAGTCATCTACACTTAAAGAATAGAAAAAATAGCAAATGACAGAAACTGTTTTAAGTCTTCAAGAAAGCTTTAGTTTTGATTTTTAAAAAAATATGGTTTCACTAAGTACATTTAAATAAAAGATTTGCCTATCCTCTTTAGATAGGTGATCTGACAGTATTTTTCATGCAGCATTATGGGCTAACAAGACATGGAGGAATACAGTAATTTACCTCTGGGCCCTTTGTGATACCATCTGTTTAAAGCCATTTACAAAACACTGCAGTGGCTCCAGAGCAGCACTGTTAGTCTGTGAACATAACAATGTTCGGAAAGGACACCCTGCTGTAACATGGAACGAAACAACTCAAAGCTAAATTTGCAACTTGAAAAGTGGGGTGTTCACTGGCTGCAAATGCATTTTGATATCAGGTATTGCTGAAAATTTAACTATGTACTCTGCTTATCCCTGTGTCTTTACATATAACTAATTCTTGATCCTTGCTTTTTTTTTTTTTTTTTTTTGTGCTGGTGAGAATTCAGTTATTGAAAGAGCTTTTTTTGTGACAGGAGCTAAGGGAATTCCTACAATAGCATTTTTCCTGGTCTTTCCAGACAGCAAAGAAGGATTAAAATAGGGAAATAAAGAAAGGAGTGGAAAGCTTAGATGACAATATTCCTTCTTCTTGATGAGTAAAATAAATTCTGAGCTATTCTGAAGAGTAATGAAAATTTCAGAACCTGGTACATAAGTGATCAGGATCATAAAGGCCAAACAGTTGTCTGAGACAGCCAGATTAGCAGAGAAATTTTGAAGATACAGCAGCTGAAGAGCTCCTCAGCTGAAATTTTTCATGAAGGAATTATTTCTCATGACAAAACCTTATTTTGTTAATTTAAGAAAACCCATACAGTACCTTGGTATTGACCAAGACAAGTGCAAACAGGTGAAGGAGGTCTCTGACGACATCTTCCTTTTTATCCCTGCCTGAAAATTCAGGCTCCCAAAGAGATATGGCAGTGGTGAGTGTTGTTCATACTTTAGCCCTATTCTGACTAGACTTTAAATACCTGCTAGACATTTCTTTCTATGTGTCTAGTGGAGATACATCGTCCTCTCCTTTGACAAGCAGCAGACTGACTGACGAGCCCAAGTTTCAGCCCCAGCTCTTGGAATTCTAATTGACAATGATTGTTTTAGTTGCTCCCTGCCATGGTCCCCTTAATTAATCTTGCTGCAAAATGAAAACAACCTAATTCTTCTTAAGGAAGTACAAGAAAAGCACTTTAACAATCAAATAAAATAAACTTAATCATTAAAAATTTACTCTGATTCTGATGCACACTCTTTGTAATTCTCATCTGCAGTAGGATTTGAAAACAAGAAATTGTTTTTCTGGTACTCAGTTAGAAACCTTCAGGAAAAACTACAGCAACAGATCACATCTTCAAATGAATCACCAAAGCACCATTGATTCTACTGACTGGAATCTCATCCACAAGATTGATGGTGAAACTATACATGCTTCAAAGTGAGTCTGAGCCATCCAGCTTTGTCTCCCTTTGCATTTCTAGTTTGTAATTTTGTTTTAAAACTCCAGGAGGCCATAAAGAATGCTAGGGATTGCACAATAAAACCTGACAGTGAAGGTATGATTAGAGTCATGTTAAAACTGTGACAACTAGGGCACCCAGGCAGTGTCTTAAAGAAATACAGCATATAGATTATACTTAAGATAAGGAACATCTGCTTGCTGAGGGCCTGTGCTGATGGGGAGGCTATGATGGTAATCTGATTGTAGCATAAATCCATTTGTAATAGCAAAATAGTATCAGACTAAATATTTTCCTTTCCCTATTTTTTTCCTTTCCCTATTATTTTCTTTTTTTTTTTTTTTTAATGAACCTACTGATATTTTAAAAAATTATCATCTACAGCTACAGAGATTACAGGACTGGGTAGAAAAAAAATTTTCAGAAATCCAGCTGTATTCCTCAGGGTCAGGTTAAAGAACAGCATCTGAGTCTCTTCTATTCCATCACAGCTGCAGGCACGGTGATCCATTTTTTCCCCACCTACCTAGTAACACTCATTATGGCAGTAATCCAGCTTCTAGAGGAAACAAAATTGCAGTATGGATGGAGTGAAGCTTCACTAAAATATATCATAAAGTTTAGCAAAATGCATTGAATCAATTCAGAATTTCAGTGTGCTACATTTATCTCCCTATTAAGAAGCTGCTGAAAACTACCTGACTGCAATATGCATAGCTTCAGAAAAGGCAATAACACCATGTCTTCTGCATTCCCCTGGAGAATGCTTCTCATTCCAAGTAAGGAATAAAACACCTGGCTGATTTTAAGAATAAAGCCCAAGTCTCCAGTTATGGTAAAGGACTTATTTTCTTGGTCTCTTGATGTTAGAAACTTGATGTTAGGTTTTAGAAATTAACTCATATGGAGAGGGAAGATGACAGAAAGGAAGGAAGAATTAGGCTTTTTTGAGAACACAGTCAAACCACAGTTATTAATACCCTGTGAAACTATCACTATCAAACCATCTATTAACTTTTAGTACACAGGTCGTTTCTGCCATCTTCATAGGCCACAGTGACAAGCTCATGCCATTGGACTGAGGATGCTGTGAGGAGAGCTGACAGAATAAATGTGAGGTTTACTCTGCACGTTTACTCTGCAGCAAGTTCCTTGTCTGCAAGTACAGAGCAGAGAAACCAGAACTTCTTGAGCTAGAGTGAGTAATTTTCTAGCCACATGAGTAATTCTCTAGCCACATGAGTAATTCTCTAGCCACATCCCATCATGCTACCAGTTCACAAAATACCACCCCTCCAGGAGAGAAACCCAGGACCCAACATTGACCCCCTGAAGATGCGTGGTGGGATTGAAGGTGGAAACCTGCTGCTGTCAGCACAGGAGTGCCCCGGAGCAGCTGCTGTAAAGAAGATGTGCACCACTGCCATCTGTGGATCTCAGTGCTGTCCGGTGGGCATGCTCTGGGCAAGAATCTGCCTCAGCTCCCTCAGGTGGCCAGACAAAAGACTGAAAGGATGTGGCATGGATTATGTGAGAGACAGATATCACATTTCCTAAACAAGAATAGCTTTCATTAGGGACAACACAGGACACTTGGAAGTCTTTAAAAGCACCTACAAAGGCATATAGTGAAGCAAGTTTAAGCACCTGCAGCTTTGGGAGCATTTTCAGACCACAAGTCTGGATTCCATGGTATTAACTTAAAAATATCCCTATTTTAAGAATCCAAGTCCCGTACTGAAAGCAGCCCTGTTCCCCAAAAATCCTAGGTTTGCCCCAGAGCAATTTCTCAGAAACAAATGATACATGGGATTTCAATTTTAAATATAACGGATCAAAATCTCCTATAAAGGGGATGAATCTGGATTCACATCTATGACAGACTATAAATAAATACCTTGACAATATCAATCATAAGAGTGATCATATGATAAGCACATAAAAATGCATATAGGTATGTGACTCATCCCCAACAACACTCATGTAAAACATACATTCCTCTTAATGGAAATAGACTCAAGAAACAGTTAATTTTTCTTTGCTTTTAGGGCTTGGGCACGTGACTTGGCATCAGCTGAGCCTTGATAGCAGACTTAATGTAACACAGAATGAAATGCATTAGCCTGTGTTTCTCTAAAATGTCACAAGGGTAATAGCATGAAAACCTTCTGATGCTCAGCAGCTAATTAACCCCCAATTAGTCAACCCTGCCCCTGAATATTGCTGATGCAGCCACATCAGTAAAATACAAATGGAATCAAATAATATCATAAAATTTTTACACTAACAAGTAGAAGTAAAGATCAGGATGTGGACTAATCTTTGCAAACAAAATTAAATTATCTCTCAACAGAGAGCAGAAAGGGAAAGACCCCTCAAAGTTAACATAAATGAAACATTTTAATATGATTAGAGGACATGCCAAATAAAATTTAATAGCTTGCTACATGAATCCTAGTAAGAAGCATTCTCAGAAGAAAAAGGTTAAATAGTTTGCATTCATCACTATTATTCTCCCATTTCCCCACAGCTTACAATTTTCCAATCATACACATGCTATAGACTGGCTGACTTTGAAGCACTGCAGAGGAAGTGTTATTTTGAAATCTACCTTCTCACAAACACCTCTGAGCATCATATTTCAGAGGCAGTGTGAGAAAGTAAAATGAAATTATAATGACTAGAAGGTGGTTCTGGGGACCCTATATCAAACAGGTCAGGTAGGTGAATGATTCAGGTTGTGACTACCTTTAAAAAAAAAACCCTGCCAACCCCAGGATTTTTTTAATTACATATCTATTGGCAAGCTAGGTGTAGGTAAGAAAAAAAAATAGTGACATTAAATGAATGTCACTCAGAAATGAACAGCTCTATATACAGTGACACAACAAATATTCAACTAAAAAATTAACTCTGCTTGATTTTTTTTTTTTACCTGATAGGTGCACCTTTGGCCTGTGCAGGTCTCAAGAGTACAGTTATTGTAGTAGCAGTTTCATTGAGAGATGCATCCACTCCTTCATAGTCTGGTAAAGTGGGAGCTGATTAATGTTGAGCAGGAAGGAAAAGAACAAGAAACAAATCAATGAAAACATTTAGAATTTTTATGAGGTTGTGACTCTTGGATATAGAACAAAGACACAATCTTTATCAGCCATGTGAGTATTCTTAAACAGCTTTTCCAGTCAGGCACAATCTCTTACTGTGGAATGAATGGGACTTAATGAAAAATTGATAACACTATCACTAACCACTTCTGATCAAATCACGACACCTCTCAACTTGAAACAGTTTTATTCAAGAAGGAGAGAAATAGAGGGAGGAGGTGACTGACAAGTAACCCTAAACTACAAAAAACTTCACATTTTTTGCCTCCATTTTTCTACCCTGCAAATAAATACAGCCACTATGTCAAAGACCCAGCATCTACCATCTTCCTTGAACAATTTAAGAACCTTTCATATTTCCTCTTGAACATCATGGGAAACAATGCTAATACCAACTAGTGTGCAGGAAAATTGGACTTATATAGACATGCATCTGTGGTGTACAACTGGATCGGGAATCCATTCCCATGCCCATTCCTATCAATGGGTGGCCAAGCTGCTCATTAATCAGCTTCAAAACCACTATGAAAGAACAAAATCAAAGTCAAAACCAGAAGTAGTTCAGGAATTTATTCACTAATGGGCTGTCAGACTGTCACGTCTTCATGGCAGCAATATTTGTTGTGAGTTGGATGGCTACTGTTGGCAATTACTTCAACCATCCAGCCTTAGTCTGGTGCCTGTTACAGTCCTCACTGGCAATACTGCTGCTGACTTCTGGGTACTTTCCCAGTGCAAGGATAGAAACAGGGTTTTCTGCATATTAGAAAAGAATGGATTTCTAATAATTACTAATTTTTCATAGGTTTGAAAACTATCTGCGTGTTTGTGGGTTTTTTTAAATTATATATGTGGTTGCATCATTATAAAATCATTAAAGAAAGCCTGTGTATTTCAAAATGAACTTTCAAAAAAAGATGTTTCCTAAAAGGACATGAATCATTTGATTTACAGTACTATATCAATAGACAGAAGAGCTCTGAAAGATTAAATGCCTTGCTTCATTAGGCCTAGATCCTAGATGAACACAAAACCTGCTCTTATTTCAAGAAATAATATTTTATAGACTGTATGTTAATTTAATGTTAATTTTAAAATTACTGCTTACACCATGTTCATTAGAATCACAGTAACCACTTGTAAGCTTAGTTAAAAGGAATCATTTCAGCCCTCATTAAACTAAAGTCAGCATTTTCTGAAACATGCATTACTCTGTATAAAGTACCAGTCATGCAGAGCAGAACTAGACAACAGTTCAGCATAAAGCAAGATAGAAAGAAGAACAGGCTGAAGTTCAGATTCAAGGGGTGTCATAGCCTGCCTTTAAGCTTTCCTAGTATTTAGCACGTCTTGCCAACTAACAAGATACATACACTATCTAGAAAGTTGTGCTATACTGGATTCTGGACAAAACTGCCAAAATTTCTGTGTGGGAAAAGAGGACATATCTGAAGAAGCCTGAATTCATTGTCGTCCTGAATCCAAGCACATTGAGGAACTTTTTTTCACAAAATACTGAAATGTCAGACATGCCAGCAAGATATACAGCACTTTTCTTTCCCTTTTACTAAGAGGTGAGAAGACAAGTATGCAAGGACTACCGCACCATAATATCTGAAAATTTATGAACCAGAATTTGTTGTGAAGAAACCCTTAAAACAACCTGAGTAAAATATCAGACTTCAAAACAATCTAATGGCTATGTAAACAGAACAGAACACATCATTTGGTGCTTTTCGTGCATTGGTTGGGTTGTTTTGAAGGGACAGGGGTATGAGGAGTGCTAGTGCTTACGTGCTGGGGTGGAATTCCACAAACTATTCCAGTTAGCCACGACAACTACAGCATTTCATTTGCTACATAATTCAAGGAGCTCTACCTTGACTTTTCTCACATTTTGATTTATGTGTGTGTTTTCATGTACTGTGAGGAGACTACATGAAGTGTTTCCCACAAAAATCATAGATGCATTCTGTGACATTATTAACTTCTCTTTACAGGACACTCTGAGTTTCATTATGACAGATAATGAGGAAAATATCCTGCTTTGTGTTGTTTTGTAATTTGTAAATGGCTGACTTCTTTGATCTTTGCCAAGCTTTAAAGTCACCATGTCACAAAATCAAGTTTCTCTGAATACAGCATTCACTCACCTTCCACTATCAACTGCATAAGCCACTATTTTATTTTTTGAGAATAAAACTGAAATTTAAAAAAATAAAAACACCAAAACATTTCATTTGATGTAACAGTCAGTGCATTATTAAGTTTACAGTGAATTATTAAGACAAATAATGTCGAAGTTGGTGCACTGCAATAAATTAATAAAGGCACAAGGAAGCAGACCTATGTGAATCTGGCAAAAAAAATTCACACATTGTCCTAGCTGCCCTTACTCTGTTACAGCTGTGTGCTGCTAAGTAGTGTCACCTTCAGTAAGTCAGTAATTTTCTACACCTGACTTTACTAACCTGCAAAACAGATGCAGTTCTTAGTGACCTGTGGAGTGTTGACAGGCCTAATTAATTAAGGTTTACATAGCACTTCAAAATCTTTGGATGAAAGTACTGGATTACATAGAAAAAACAGTTCACAACTACAGCTGAGCAATTTTCACCTCATTCAAGGATTTATCCCTGAACGTATGCTACCCCGTGGTGAGTACACCCAGAAACATTTTTAGCAACATAATTTCTTAACATGGCAGGATTTTTTGTGGGGGTTTTCTTAAGCATTTCACAATTTCTCAAGTCGTACAAAAATATTCAAAAGACATTTCCCCCCTCCCCTTCCCTGTTTTTTCTTTATGTTGTTGTCTGATTTTACCTGAGATATTGGTTGTAACATTGATCGTAGTTGCTGGTCCAAACCCTTTGATGGTGCTTGCTCGTATGAAGAACTGGTAAGTAGTTCCAGGGTGCAGGTGAGAGAAGACGTGGTGTGTGCTGTTCCACAGCTTGGATACTGTCTGTGGAGGTCCTGCCACTGGAACTGCTGGATCAAACGACTGTATACTGCTGTAGCTCACCTGGGGAAACAATAATTTTTGTAACAACTCTTAAAAGTTTTGGCACAAGGGATTTACACTAGCTTGGCTGGAAAGGAAACAAAAGAGACATGCCCTTCTAGTTAACCATTTAGCTTGGGGATACCACAGAATCATTTAGGTTGGAGAAGATCCTTAAGGTCATTGATTCCAACCATTAACCTGACAATGCCAAGTTCAGCACTAAACCAATGAGGATTTCATGTGTGCTGTTAAAGAGTTTGCCTTACTTGAAAGGCTGTGCAGGCACCCTTCATCATTGCTGTTGGATGACACACTCCCTTGTTGGTTACAAAATCACCATGAAACACTTTGAGATTCACAATTTGATTTCTCTGTAGCTGCTCTGTCAGGGCTAATGTCACTGTTAATCCACTGCTTTTGCATCTGTTTCCAATTAAAAATTAAGGAAGCATTTATCTGCTTTAATCCCATTCATCAACTGTTTTTGCATAGTTTATATATGGAAAATGTCACTGTTACATTCCACTGAGGGGTAGTCAGCAAATGGCTGAGTGGGGTTGAGCTGCCCACCTGGTTTAACTCACACTATCTAGTGAATTTAGTCTACATGAAATGAATAAACAAACAAACAAATTTTTAAGGGGTTTTGTTTGGTTTGTTGGTTTGCCTTCGTATAATTCACTAATACACAAATTATATATTTTGTTCCTTTAAAAGAAGAGTGATGGAAAGTGTGTTTGTTGCTCAAATCAGGTTGTGTTACCTGCTAATGTCCTGTGGAGGTCCCCAGAAAGCTCATAAAGCAAATACACTTTAAACAGAATTTATATGGAGGTTATCTAAAAATCTAACAAATCTAAAAAAAACCCGCACATTACTCCAAATTTAATAACCATCCTACTTTTCATCCTACTTTTAACCTTTGCTTCCAATGAAGAAAATTTTGTAGATCATGGCTGTCATGGCTTTGGAACGGTATATAGTAACAATAAAAGATATTTGAGGCACTTGACAGGGATGAACAGTGATATGCACCACAATTACAAATTTTGAGTATCTAACTGCTACAGAAAATCATGTATTCAGTAAATGAAAGGAGCATACTATTGAATAGCTGCATAAAGAGCTTAAACACCTACTGTCAGCCACCTCTCTTGACACACCTCCCTAGCGTCATCTTATGCTTGTTAGGTGTTTAATGATTACCTCATACTGAGTAATGATGCCATTTGGATCCACAGGTTCCTTCCAGTTGAGGAAGATCTTATCTTCAAAAGGAGTTCCTTTCACTGATTTGGCAGGTATAGGGCCTGGCACTACAAACAAAATGGAAGTCTTAAAAATAGGAATTTCAAGAGACAGAAAAACTAAAGAGATGACAGAACATCCTATTAAAACCAAAAGTGAGCATGGGTCTATTTTTATTAATATTCATTTGCATGCAAAAGGCAATGGTAGAGTGTGTGAAAAAGCACTTCAAAGTGTATTTTGTCATTTGCAGTGCAGAGAGAGCATGAAGTAGAAATATTAACGTTATCCCCACATACGGTTTTCAAAACTCCATGCAAAGTCAAATTGTCTCATCGTATAGCCAGGGGAAACAGTTCAAGCTAGATTACAACTTCAGGGAACATCACTGAACTCTGTAATATGCGTATCTTAGGACAAGGACTACACGGTTCTAAAATTCTTTTATATGGAAAAAAATCAAAGGCAAGGAAGAGTTTCTGTTACACAGCTTCTTCCAAAGGAGAGAAATTCTTACAAAACAGTTCTCAATCACATCTTCTTATGATTTGTTGTTTTAAAATAAATCACCATTTAAAAGAGAGAGCTGAACATGGGGAAACACACCAGCTTAGCTGCCATTTCTTTCAGCCTTTGACCTCCTCATGTGCAGAAGGATCAAGACTGCTTACTTCAAATCTTTCCAATAAGAGATGTTTTCAATGCTTTGAACTGAACAACACCAAGATGACCCTACTTTCTTTTTTTTAAATGGAACCAATATCCCTGGTGTAATAAGAAGTCTGAAATGTCACCTCAGGCCTCTTTGCCCAAGTGATTCACAGCACGCGGTAATCCCATCAACACCAGGCAAAAGCATTTAGTTATCTCCCATTACAGCTTACAAGATATTTCTGCCTACACATACAATTCCTTTTTATCAGAGTAGCTCACCTAGATTTGAACACACACATGCTTAAAGAGGGGCTGAACATCAGGGACTGCCTGGAGAAACTCTGAACCCAATGAAACACCTTCCCCCCTCAAAGAGACAAGGTTGTTCAAATTTGCAGTCTTTCGATCTAAAATGTCATTTCTATTTAATATATTGCCATATATTTCTGTCTCCTTCTAATAAGCCTATTTTCTTCAATGCAACATTCAGTGAGCCTTATGCATGACACTCCTTGGATATTCATTATCAAAGCAGACTGAAATTTTGTAAAGAGCAAAAATAAATTAAAATCCAGTGGATCAAAGGAAGTGCCAGGTGCTGTGCTAGCAGCAGGAAAGAATGAGTGGTCTCTCACATCAGTGAAATTTATTTCAGTTTACATGCAAACTATAAATTATGATCTGACCCTCAGCACAATCAACATAATTTGGCATATTAATAATAAATTTAAGTAGTCAAAAAAGCCCAGAAGTAAATAGGTGAGAGCTTTGCAGAACACATTCATCTAACTGTCATAAGAAGGCTTAGGAGAAGTTAACTAAAATCACAGGCTGGTGCTTTTCTTCAGGGTCCCAGGATATACCAGGCAGTGGATGAATGCTGACATGCAGTGACAGCCCCTCTGTGCTGTTTGTGACATTGAGAGACTTCCTGCAGGCAATGTTTCATTTTTCCTGGGAATGCCCTACAGTATTTCCTTACATCTCAAAACAGGTATGAATGCACGTGACATTTTCCTTGGGAGATGCATACATGATTTTTTGTGTGTACATGTACATCTGTGTTTGGGAAAGAACATGGGTACCCACCTGGGCATGTACATAGTGTGTGAAATTTGACATTAAACCACATCAAAGTATGTGAGGCTAAAAGAAAACAGATATGATTGCCCAAAAACACGCAAAATACTTTTTGTGCGGTGCTTTAAAAAAGAAATGTTTCATATTCAGTTGAAACTGGGTGTAGGGCTCTACATTTGATGGTTGCATAAATCCTCCTACACCTTTGGTTTAAACACCAAGGTGGGAGAAGCCTCTAGGCTTATCTCATTCCATGACTCTTTTCTTCTGCTATACAAAGTTTGATGCTTAAGGCAGCAGAAGCAATGTTAAAGTGACTGGAATTACATGATCCCAGTTAGTTTCATGCTTCCCTTCCCCCTGGCATGGGAAGGGTACAAGAACAGAAGATATCACAGCAATGAACAACTTGCTTGGAATCTCAGTTCAAAAAGGTCATAAAGAAAAAGAAGGCAAGCATCTAGAGAAAGAGAACATTAATGCCCACAAATCCCATCCATCCCCACAAATTCATAAAAATTAATGTCAGGGATTTAAACTTAAGTAATTTGAGAACTCAACTGGAATTAAAACAAAGAAATAAGTAAAAGTTCAAATGCCCAGAAAAATGAATATAAATTAATAGTAATTTGCAGGACACATTTTGATGGTCTGAAATTATTTTTTGTTTTCCATTTTGCAGTTCAGCCATAGTAAAAATGTCTTTTAGTTGCACTGCTTTACCAAAAGGGTAAAGGGAGTGAGGAGAGAGAGAGAAAAGCAGGAGTAAGAGAATTTGCTTAAAGAACAGAATATCTTCAGTTTAGTTAAAATAATTCCTTATCGTCCTCGTATGTTCTTTTATGTCTTTGTTATTAGATCAGTATTTGTTGCAAACGGAAATTTTTAGAAGGCCAAAATTAGTAAAAAAATCCATAAACCCGCAAAAAAACCTCACCAACAAAAGAACAACAGCAAGGTAACCTCCTGGTAACACTACCCTGAAGACTCAAACTGCATTTCTCCATGTAGGCAGCCATTGCTGTCTATTCCCTGCAACTCCCAGCAAGTCTCCAAGGACCTCAGAAATGCCTTAAACTTCACCTTTCCAAAAGAGTGTTAAGACTCTTCCCTTTTGTAGTCGATTGACCTTGGCTTGATGCTAAGTGCCCATCAAGCAGCTTTCTCACTCCCCAGCAGACAGAGGAGATGTAAAGCCGTTAGTGGTTAGTGGGCTGAGATAAGGTAGATTACTAATGAGGGGAAAAAAATCCAAAAAAGCAAAAGTTTGCATGTGCATAAGCAAAGGAGAACATGTAATCTCTACTTCCCACCAGTGAGCAGTGTTCTGTCACTTCTCAGGAAGCAGGACTTCAGCATGTGCAGTGGTTGCTCCAGAAAGCAAAAAATTGTAAAATAAAGAATTTTACTCCATTCTTTCTCCCTCCCTTAGCTTTTACATCTAAGCTGACATGATATGGCATGGAACAGCCCATTGGTTAATTTGGGTCAGCTTGCCTGGCTGTGTCTCTTCCCAGGATCTAGCCCATTCCCAGCCTCTTGCTGTGGGGAAAATGTTGGGAGTCAGTGCTGATGCAGTGCCAGCCCTGCCCAGCAGCAGCCAGAACCCCGGTGTGTTATCAGCCCCTTCCTCGGTACCAATGCAAAGCACAGCACTGGGAGGGCTGCTGAGGGAAAATGAGCTCCAGCTCAGCCAGACCCAATAGACCTTTGTATGATATTTAGCAAGGACTTGGGTCAAAACTAGCCAGGTAAATGTCATCCTTGTGTTGATAACAACTTTCAGAAAACTCGTCACAAACAGCAGCAAAAGCTTTCTTCAGGCTTGTGTGAGCATTTACAGAAGCTCCATCACTCACCACAGCACATTTTTTCTGACTACTCAGCTCCCATTCTTTTCCTACACAAGTTCTCACTCTTTCCTTTGGACTTACAGACAGTTTACGCTTAAATCAAAACACACAAGACTATTACAAGTGTGTTAAGTTCAAGTATGTTACATAACATAATCATCTGAAAAATCCAAAAAGTATAAGTAGCTGCTAGAGGAGCAGAACTCAGACCTTTTGGCCTCTGCACCCACTCTCGAAAAAGATTCTGGTCTGCTGACCTTGTGAAGTTAGACCCTGCTATCTCTCAGTGACAGCGACAGTAAACACACTTTCTTTCCCATGCATCATTCTACGCTAAACTTCCACAAGTCAAGATTTACACTTTTCTGAAGAAGTGAAATAATTTAAGTGGGTTTAATTATATGGATATTAGAAGAGGTTTTGAATTTAAGCAAAAACAAACCAAAACAAGCAAAACATAAAACAGTAAAAAAGTATACAAACATAAAATGCATATATATGAAAAATTAAGATAAAACAAATTCAAAGGGAATCTCAGCAAGGTTTTATAGTGCAAACAACACAAGCTCTTCTTTCATGATTTACATGCATCTCCAGAGCTCTTTTAATAAAACTATATATTCATATAGTGAATATCTGATAACCTTTTTTCTATATGCATGTGAGGTGATGGACTTTATAAATACTACGCATAATGAAAGTACAAACCATCAATCTGACATCACACCAATTCATTTTAGACCAATATATTTGCATTAAATTATGCCGCAGTCACATATAAATTGTTATTCACAAATAGTGTCACTTAAATGTTGTTCTACATGGACTTAACAGAATATTTATATTACAAGACATTACTTCTGGAAAAACAATGTATTAACTGACACCAACCACTATAAAAATGAATTTATATTGTTTCAGTTTTCCTGCTACAAAATAATGAAAGTGTATGTAAACAGAGTATTTTTATTATTATTATACTCCGTGAAAGCCATGCACAGAATTACTATGCTCTGTGGCAAAAGTTATGTGCAGAAATAGAGAGGGTCATATTGGGAAAAATTCCTTTGTTGTAATCAAAAAGGGCAGCATATTAGCAGCAATCTTACAGCCTTTCTCACAAAGTAGATGCTCATTTTCAGGAGATGGTGACAGTTAATCTCTCCTACTGTTCAAATGTTACCAGAAACTAAAATTGTTCACCTTTCCATTTTCTATTTCTGAGCGATTTGCCATTTTTACTTTACACTTTACTACAGCTGGAAACTAAGTTTTAAATAAAAGCAAATTTTTTCTATTAGAAAGGAAAAACAAAACCAGAAGTGCTCTTACTTGTCTTTATCATAACAGCATTTGCAGAAAAGGTGGTGACAAAAATTACTTCTTTGGATATCCCTCAAACTGGACTATTTGCAGTAAGGAACAGAATACCATTGAAAGTTATTGGGAAACAACCCTAATTTTATATTGCCAGTGGTGTACATGCGCCATAGCCAGCAAATAAGTTCCACCCAGCCAGCTGCTCACTCCTCCCTCAGCAACTGGATGGGGCAAAAAAAAAATTTAAAAAATAATAAGAACAGCAATGATAAAAGAATTAGAATATATGTAACAAATTCTGTGCATTGCAATTGCTCACCACTCAGACTCATGCCCAGCTGTTTTCCCAGCTGTGAACCCTGGCCAGGTTTCTTCCCAGTTTATACACTGAGCGGGATGTTCTGTGGTATGGAATGTCACTTTGGCCTGTTTAGGTCAGTGGCTGGCTGCATCCCCTCCCAGCCTCCTTGCTGCCAGTGCATGAGAAGCTGAAAAGTCTTCAACTCCATATAAACACTACTTAGGAACAACTAAACTATCAGTGTTTTATCAACATAATTCTCATCCTAAATCCAAACTTCAGCACTCTACCAGCTACTAGGGAGAAAATTATCCCAGCTGAACTCAGGACACACATTTACACATTATGCAAAGCATTTTACTCTTCCTATTTTTTTTGTCTTCTAATTATAACATTTCCTCTTCCTCTGCTGTTCCCCAGAGTGGTAAGCCTGCTGCAGCTCTTCCAGGAGCATGAGTAATGATTGGACACTTGGTATCTTAACCCTGCATCATAGCTCTCAATAGCTCTGCACGGGGCAGAATGAGCCACAGCCTCTGAAAGATCAGGGGACCTCATTTGTGTCCAATGAGCACATGCTTTGCCCCAGACCAAAGCTCTCTTATACTTTAAGCCCCAAAATGGCTACTTCTCCTATTCCAAGTGATCCTTTTCAATTAGTTGTTTGCCTACTGTTAGATGACACACTCCCTTACTGGTTATAAAATCACCTTTGAACACTTTGAGCTTCACAATTTGCTTTCTCTGTAGCTGCTCTC
This sequence comes from Passer montanus, assembly GCF_014805655.1. Lineage (NCBI taxonomy): Eukaryota > Metazoa > Chordata > Aves > Passeriformes > Passeridae > Passer > Passer montanus. The sequence goes on along the minus strand of NW_024366591.1, from coordinate 25,780,064 downwards.
TCAGGGCTAATGCCACTACTCCTGTTAATCCACTGCCTTTTGCATCTGTTTCCAATTAAAAATTAAGGAAGCATTTATCTGCTTTAATCCCATTCATCCACTGCTTTTACAAAGGGTTCCCTGTGAGTTGGCAGCGCTCTGGTCAACAGGCAGCTCCAAGAACATGTGCATGGTGGTGATTCATGCTGAGTGATAAATTCACTGCTGGTTATTGTGCTTTGTCTCAAAGTGCCAAACGTTGTCTTTGCCCAGCATGTATGCGGCCCCAGGTTGCACGAGCCTTCCTCTACTTCCTTTATCAAATTCTTCAAACAGTGTCCATCTTCTGTACAAGCCATGGAATGCACTGAGTCCCTGTCATAGCACAGATGTGCCTGTGTACTGAGAAGTGCTTCTTCCAAACCTAAGTAGCTGTATGGTTTCTCTCCAAAGTGAAAGATGTTTAGCTTTTAAAACACACACAAATATCCCTGTTTTCATCGTCTTTTTTGCAAAGCTTGTTCAACAGTGTTTCGTTCAGGGGTTTTATTTTTACATGGAATAAAACTTCCTGGAAGTACTAAAATATACTTTAAAGATTAATTCCATCTTCCCATGCTAAATAGAAATACTGAAACTACCAAGTATTCAGATCTAGCTCTGGTCAATAGAAAGACTGTTTTCAGACTGTCATGGTATTCCTGGGCTTGACTATCTTGCAGATATTGAATTACAAGCTATTAAAACTTTTCTCATTGGTCAGCCATGGCTCTGAGGATCTGAAGCACAGCTTTTGAATCTTACCTCATTCTTCTAGTAATTGTTTCTTGAGTTAATTCTGTTCCAGGTATCATATGCAACTCAGTTACCACTCAGCATTCTCATAGGTCTGACTGTTTCTGAAAGACCCTCAGCCCAGCTTCACAGCCTTTCATAAATGTGAGCCTTTGTGAAAGACAGAGATCCTCCCTGTCTCACAGAAGAGTCTCATAAAAGTCCAAAATCCTCTGCTTTTAGAAAATCCTAGAAGTTCAGAAAAGTGTAAAGATCCTGGCAGAAGGGAGGAATTGACATGAAAGATAAGAGGGCAGGTTAAAACACAACAACAACAACTGAAGAGACGAAAGGGACAGCTTGGAAGCATGAAGAAGTACGACGAAAAACAGAAGATGAAGGCAAAATGATAGAGAGGAAGAGAGACAGGAAAACATGGCATAGGCATCTCAAACTCCAGGAGTCTATGAAATTTTTGCCTGTTTAGCAGTACCTTGTGAAAAAAAAAAACCCACAACAAAAAACAGCATTGAAAAGAATCCCACACCACAGAAAAGCTAACAAAAATTTAATTATCAGTTGTCAAATGGAGTTTTCAAAGTTTCTATTTATGAAAAGTATACAACACAACTGCACAGTTTCAGATAATCATGTCATCAGGGGCTATTTCTAACTAACATTATTTGCAAAAATGCAGAGCAACACTATTTCCTCTATACTCCTTCTCCAAAATGAATCACTGATAATGCCTCCATAATATTATTAAAATTATGCTTACTCTAGAAACCTGCAAAAACCATGAAGACAATGCAGCTGCATCTGACCATATGTGAAATCTAGGGCACAGAATCACATACATAATTGGACTTCTCATCTTCTTAGCCCAAGTCCTACATTAGGCTTCAAACTGTGCTTGGAAATAGTTTCAGATACTCGATCACTCAGACTGGAACTAAATTAGCATTGTACATATGAGCAGTCAGCTACAGGATTTAGTTAGCCATTGCTACGAGAGCTCAAGGAAAGACTCAGGCATGAACCTCTCAGTATTGTATGTCATCTCAAGGCCCAAACTTTGAATTCATGGCACAATAGACATAGATTTTCAATCAATCAGTAACACAAAATTAAAATCTCAATTTTTTCACAGAGTAAAGCTCACAGGAGGCTATTTTCAGGTCACAAGCATAATTACCACCAGCACAACTAAATATAGGTACCTTTTAAAATGTATTAGTCCCTCTGTGAAAACAACATCTGCTTCAAACTGTTTACCCTGGCAACTCCTGTTCACTGAGTGAGGTTTCCTCTACACTACGCTACTTGTGACACCAAAGCCAGCTCAACTCAAGTTCAATGACAGCACGTTGGTATGTTAGCTTGTGACCAAAACTTGTCTTATGTGCACCCTCTTCCAAGAAAAATCCACAACAAAACTGGGAGACAAAGTTTTCATTTGACTCTGCTCCTGACAAGTACTGACACAGCGACCATCTGTCATCTCCACAGATCTAACAAGACAAAGGTTTCCACTGGAAACCACAACCTTTGGTAAAAAAGAAAAGAAATCCATTTTCCATGGACTTAACAATATCACTACTACTCTTTTTAGGTTCAAGGAAAGTGGCAACCATACAGTACTTGTCAATGAGTCTCCATATGGTGCATGTATGTGTCTATAGTTTTCTAGAACTTCTCATATTCTACCTATTTAATAATTTTTTTCCTTCTTATTGAAATAGTAAATATATTCCTCTTTTATTTATCATAAAATTGAAAATATATGGAAAAAACAGCACTACCAGACTCTTACACTGACTGTTATATAAAGCTATATTTCCTATTCATTTATTTTGCAGGCAAGTAAACACACTTTTTCAATTTTACCTTTTTATTTATATACAGTCTTACATTAGTCCAAGTATTCTATTTTTGTTACCTATGGAAGTATCTATTTTAATTTTACTGTAGTTGGTATTTTCACAAAATGTAAACATAAGAAAAAGAAAAATAGTTTTTGTTATCACATTTTTAATATTATTAGGGAAAGGTATCACTTTTTATTTTCACATCTTTGATATCAAGATTCATAGCCTAACCTCTGAATGTCACCATTAACACGTCTACATCTATTGTTTATTTTTTCACAACTGAGGTAAATTCAACTTGTTGAAATTTTGTTGAAAGCATTTTGAAGAGGAATTACAGAATATCTGAAATTTGAAAGGACCATAAGGATCACTGAGTTAATTCCCAAGTTGTCAAAAAAATAATTTAATTTGATAGGGGGCTTTCAAATAGTTAACAGATACTGTATTCTGAGACCTGCAACATAATTTTTTTCTCAAAGATATTTTCTATAGAGGTTTAAAATCTTGAATAGTCTTTAAGCACTGACCTCAATATTTAAATATTATATACAGAATTAATTTTCAAACACTACGCCTAATACTGTGAAGCAGTCTAACACCACCATGTGTTTCTCATCACTTGCATTAACACAGTATTTGAAAGACTGGGAAACTATCCCCCTTCTTCCGGAGAGAAAGAAACACAGAGAGAGATCCAGTTTGACTTGTGCTGCATGGACAGTTTTGGCTACATATGTGTGGTGACAGCTATAAAAATACCTTCATAGCTGCCATTTTGGGGCTAATTAATACATTAATAGAAGAGAACTTCCACCCTTCATGATACATATTGTAACACACAAAGTCATTTCCTTCCACCTGCCTAGTCTGGACTTGGATGTAATTTCCATAAGAACATTTAACTTACCATCTTCATCTGTCTGGATAATGGTCTCCTCGCTTTCCTTCCTCCCTTCTGGGTTGGTTAAGATCATCTTGAGGCTGACATTTGTGTAGGGAGGCAAATGATCCACAACGTGCTGAGGTGCTTTGGGGTCCATGTCCAAGCAGTCTGCTTTGCTCTCGTTGTGTCCACAGAAGTAGTGGTAGCATATAGTGACATTGAAAGTGTGGCAACGAGTGATGTTGTAACCCAGAGATTCCCAGTCCACAGCAATGTGTCTGGCCTGGATCTCAGCAATCTTCAGCGTTTTCGGTGTTCTCATAGGTTCTAGAAAATAGAATGTAATAAAGAAAACAATGTTAACATTCTTCATCTGGCTCTGAACTGTAGCTGGTAGATGGTGCATTCAGGAATGTGAGAGTAAAGGAAGCACCAAACAAACAGGCTAGTATCATCCTTTGCACAGGAGGAGAAAATGCTCCCTAAATTTTTTTACTTCATTCCTCCTTGTCCTGTCTTTGCTGGCTTTAATCAATGATGGAGACAGAAATAGTAAGAAAAAGAATAGTTAATTATCAGTGGAGCAATTCAAAGCAATTGAGAATACAGGCAACAGATGCAAGAAGAGTGACCAAAAGGCCACCCAGCTGTCACTACTGGCCTCCCTTCTTGATTTCCCCCTTACCCTTTTCCATTTTTTTACCTGTGTAAATTAGATAATACATCATAATTGAAAAGAGTGAACATTTACTACATCATGATTTATCATGCCACCAAGCAACACTGTATACTAATTATACTAATTACCTTACTAAACTAGCAGTTACAAAAACGATGCAGATATTAATTAGTGTTTATTATTTTAGTAATGAAGCTCTTCATTCAAGCAAAACCCCTCGGAAATAGCACAAAAATGTGCTTTGGGATATTCGCATTGTATCCTGATTCCTTCAAAACCCCAAAACCATGATTACTCTGAGCAAGTAATCTCTGACCTGGTCCCCAAGCTCAGCTGCTCTCCCCAAGTGCATTTGCACCAGCAGAGAACGTGATGCTCCCCAAGCTGTCATCAATCTTTCACTGTCTCTCTAGTGCATTCGTTCCTCATGCAAGAGTAACTTTTATCGTTGAACTTAATTAAAATGATTACACAATGAAAATCATGACCATGTCTGTATATACAAGAGTTTCACTGAAAATACAACCAGCTTGTGCATGCTTCCTCACCAGAGAAAATAAAGCCTGTGGTTGATACAGCTTCAGTCTTGTGTCCTTGCTGGTTTAAGGTCAAAACAGTCAAGATTGTTCAAAGAAGGGAAATATAGGATTTCTCTTTCTGAGTATAACTGTAACTTGCATGAGTTCCAACAAGGCAAAAAACCAGCCAAAAGCACAGATGGTATATTGAAATAAGGAAATGTGAATCAGTGTAATGTATTCAGCATGCAGTTTGCCAGACAAACTGCAAACATTTAGTTTCAAACATCAAAACAACAGAATTCTAAATATAACATAAAGGTATTCCTAGCAACATGAAGAATGTTAAGGATTAAAAATTACACATTTGTTGTCATGATCTATCCTTTCTTCATTTTGAACAAGCACATATATTACCTTTGCCATTAAGTTTATTTATCATATATACAGTGAAAAATGCAATTAAATAAGAAGACTTCCTGGATAGTGGCCCTCTAAACACAGTGTACTGGAACAATAGACATTTGAAACTGAACGATGGCATTGAAAAGGTTCTTGAGAGAGAAGAGACTTGAAGAGAAGGAAGATAAAACAGGGTTTTATAGAGAAAACAGTGCCTGGTTCTTTAGCAAGTAGAGAGAGGTGTGAGGTGGTCATCGAAAGAAAAAAAGTAGCAACATGGTAGATCTACTGAAGGAGCTGATAAGGGTCTTCAAAGATTTGAGTATTCCCTTGGCTACTGCAAGCACTTGGGGAAAAACTGAACACACTTGAGTGCCACGAAGGAAGAGAATTGTTAATACAAATACATACCTGTTTATGTATATATATACACACACATATATATATATATATAAAATCAACCCTTTTCTCATATGAATGACAGTGCAAAATTTAGTTATACATACTCTGGTTTAGAGTTTGAGGCCTAGAAGAGTAAGCATATCCTTCACCAAGGAAATGTGTTCTAGGCTGTTTTCCTTCTGAAATGGAATGACTGTTCCCATTTTAATAATTTCCTCTTTGTTCTCTTACTACAGTTTGTGTTTCTAACCACTCCCACTAGAGATGGAATTCAAACCTGAATTCAAAATTTATTTGAATTAAAACAACATAACACCTGGTGTCTGACCATGAAGTCTGAAACAATTAATGTTTGAAGCCAACCATTCAATAACAGAAAATATTTTCATCTTGCATCTCTCATGACAAGACTTAAACTGCCTTTACACTATGCTGCACAGCACTTTAAAGAGAGAAGAAAAAAAAATAAAGGCTTTGTTAAACTTAAAGAAAAATTATTTTACAATTCTATGCAAATTTTACAAATGTGTCACAGCATCAGAGGAGATACTGAAAAGCATCCTTTATTCACCTGTCAAAAAGGAAAGAATGAAAGACAGAGTGTGATCTCGCTTTCTCACAACTATTCCCTTCTTTGGCAGAAATTAAACAACTTCTGCAATATTGAGATGGTAATTAAAGTCTGCAGAGTCTCTCAACAGCTTTAGTAAACTCTGCCAACTGTCCCACTGCTCCTAAAACGATGCTTTAAAAACACAATTTCACTCTTTCTTCTGGGCAATGTTCATCTTGGGAATCTCTAGAGGTAAAGACCAATTGTTTTAAACTACCACACCACAAAGTCTCCATCTGTAACACCTCAGTGAAAAGCAATCTTCGAATAATTACTTTTCTCAGATAAAGCACTATTGAATTTTTGAGTAGGCTTCCCAAAGATCTCAACCATCTCATTAAGAATAGCTTTCATCTTGATGGGAGCAAATAGTGTTCATCTCCTTTTTTTTCCATTTCCCATCACAATTTAGGGTTTGTGTTTCACTGAAACATTTCTTTAGTCCTACAGGGATTTTATTTCAATTAATGCATTATCTTCTGATTTCTTGATACTCTTTGAGTATTGCAAATCCCAATAATTCAATTCACGTCTTGTCTTCCCAGTTTTCTTCCCATCTTTCATCTTTAAGTCAGGTCAAGAAATTTTATCCAAAATACAGGGACTTTCAAGCACATGAGTTCTTACTTGTTGAATTACCCATGTCAAATAGGAACCCTATGACAAAGACAGAAGAAATAAGATGCTCTCAGAATACCTGCTCAATCCCTAACCTGTCCACTGGAGTGTCAAAAATGCTGGCAGAAGGCACATAATGTTTTTCAAACATTAATTTACCAATTACCTCTATGAACATGTAAGTGGTGTTGAAACTTTTCTGTGAAGAGAAAGAGGCACAAAAAAGGTTAATAGCTTGTTCAAGGCTAAAAAGCAAATTACTGCCAGGGCCACAAGAAAGCTGAACCCAAGTGCCAGGTCACTGGTGTCCATGAGACACCTAGCTACAGCAATTCATAGACCTCAGGTACAATGTATGTGCCAATGCTTCCACCCAAAGTCTAACTCCAATCCTACACTCCAGTCCTTTTTTAAAAAGATGTTTGGTGGAGTTTTTTTAAAGGTTTTCTTAGAACAAGTTTGAAAACGCATAACAGTGCTCAGACACTAATTGAATATCTGAGCATAAGGACATGTGATTTAAAAAACAATAATTTGGCTTATTCTTTTAGAAGATTTCTTAATTGAGAGCTTCAAATTTGAATGAAACAGCATTTTTTTGTTTTGCATTAAATCTTGCATTTAAAAATTAAATTTTTTGGAAGGTGATATTAATAATTTATTTATTTTTTTCAAGCCTTTTTCTCTATCAGATAAAAGACTGGAGGGAGTTCTTTTGTGGTGACAGCAGAAAGTATACAGGACTTCTGTTGTTGCAGGAAATTCAATATCCTGTGACTGCATCAACCATTTAGATATGAACATCCTGACTGCCAGCGTTAGATCTTCGAAGAGAAACTCAGCAAGGAAGCATAATGGAGGATTTGGTGGTGACAGTGGTGGTGGTGGTGGCAAGGTTGACCTTCAGATTCTTATGAACACCTCTAAGGATGACAGGCTCCCTTCTGCCAGACCTTCTCTGTCCATGGGCTCCTGCTATGACCTCTATCCCATTTCCACCTCTACTTATGGCCAGCTTCTCCCTCTGCTCTTTGCTTTTGACACCTGGCAATACCCATTTCTGTTATCCCCCTCCTCCTCACCCCTACTTTGTGTCTTGGCACAAATGCTACCAAGCGCTTGGTGACTCAGATTTACTGTCCAATCTGACTGGTTTTAGCCTCATCAAACCAAGTAAAAACAGAGGCATTGGGAGAATATCAAAACAACAGAAAAACCAGAATGATAAGAGATCTCTACGTTTGTACAGATTACTAAGTCCTCAATCTTTATCTAGAAACCATACAAAATAATTACATGCATGTGGCACTCAAATCACAACAATTTCTGGATTAAGAAGATTTAACCCAACCTTATATGATAAAATAAAGAACATTTCAGTAATTCTCCGAAGGTTAACAATAGAGGGATACATGGTGAAAGAGACAGAACCTGTTGACCCCATACAACCTCTCAACTGCAGGATTATTTAATAAGACTCTCCAGATAACAGATAAAATGAAATTCAATTTCTTTAGTACTTGATAAGCAACACGTGATATGACAGGTCAATATCAAGCCTCTTTGTAGAGATTATCTTCACTTGCACAGAGATGGGAGTGAAAACAAAAGCCTTCACAACTGCAGAAGCAGCAAGGTAAGAGCATCTATTTCCTCAGAACCTCTTTTTAATGATAATACATATTAGCCTGCTGTCAGTCAGAGACAAACAGGTGCCCCAAAAGCTGTGAAAAAAATCCTTTACAAAGAGGCTAGCAAAGTGTGACATGTGCTCTGCTTTTGCTGCCTTTCCTCAGAAATCCTAAATATTGACTGCAGGACAATTTAATTTCCACATACCTGGCAGAGGTGGGGGAATTACATCTTCTGACAAGCAACCAGAATGCACATTTGTTCACATTAAATGGAAAACAACTGGACAAGTTTTAAAGCACAAACATTTCAGATAAAGATGGTCCTTCTCAAAAACCAACATAACCTGTCTATACACTGTCTGTGTATTCAATCCTTTAATTGCAGTTGGTTTTTGGATCCTCCTTCCCCTTGAACTCTTTCTAATCTGTCATTACACAGAGGAGCTGACTTCCAATTTCTGCTTTAACCACATTGACTGAAATTCATATCAAGTTTAAAAGCAACCCAGGTAGCCTTCATTGGTGACACTGAAGGCGAAAACTAACTGGACTTGGAAGGCGTGATAATTTGTGCATTTGAGGATAGGTGTGATAATTTGTGCACTGCGGAGAGACGTAAGGCCTATGTTAAATGAAAACTCTCATATAGAAAAGCAAATCTATGACCATTATTTAAAAAGTACAGGTAATAACCCCATAATTTAAAGCACACTGTTTCCCACCAAGACTCCTTTAATTAACTTGCCTTTATCAGTAAAACAAAAATTACAAAGACAGAAAGAAGCCCTTATATTTCTTCCAATATTCTCAGTCTGAACAGCCACTGGAATTTCCCAGACTTTTCTTCTATGAGAACACGAGCCTCCTTGTTCTTTGGCTTCTCCTGACCTTTTCAGGGTAACTCTTTCCTTGGCATGTGGGAAATATAAGAGGATTATTCTAAGATATTACCATGGTTGTTGCTCCTTTCTCAGTGCATGCAAGGTCCTATAAAACCAAAATGTTCCCAAAACTCAAAGGAAAAAAAAGTTACGGTCCTGTTGCTGTGAAGAATTATTCTGAAAGACCCCTGATAAGAACCTCAAAGAAAGGTAAGAGGGAAAAGAGCAGAAGGAAGCACAACCCACATAGGAATAGCTGTCAGAAGTGCAGTAAGAAAACAGTAAACAAAGGTTTCTTGCTTGCTCATTTCGGCTGCATTGCTCTCAATTATTACTTTTTTTATTAGTAAATGATGAATCAGGCAGAAATGATTTTTTTTATATAGCCACTAAACTCCTCACATCATAAACTTTGTTAGGACTGCTGAACAGAGAAGTTTATGACTCATTAAAAAGGACCAAACTAGAATTAAATATTTCAAGACACAACCACAGCCTCAGCAAGAACAATGCACATCAACTGTGATCACTTCTGCACTTCTGGGGGGAATACACTGTTGTCAAAGGAGCAAACTGTAATTAAGTCATGTTATGAACAAAGCGAACAAAAATCCCTAGGTAAGGTGAGCTGTACTAAAATATCAATGATGAAGCCCCTGAGTTTCAAGGATTATTAACCTACAAGTCCAAGAGAATTTAGTTCAGATTAACTCCCAATAACTCCATTATTTAACAATATAATGATAATACAGGAAGATCCTTCAGACATCCCCAAAATGCCATGAATTTGAGTCTGATTTTCATAAACCAGCCTGTATGACAGAATAATTCTTGCCAATTCTGTTCAAGTTTCTTGTAACTGGCAGATTTTTGACCATTTCCAAGTAGAATTAAACACAGCTTTGAAGTAAAGGCATAAAACAATTATCAGTATTGGCCCCAGTCCTTACTACATAGTGATAGTTCATGAACGACTTATCTTTAGTCAGGGACTCTCTTCTTCCTACTTGATGTGTATTCCAACCCAAAACCACACCACATTATATTACCAACTGGATCAATATTGATGCAGGATGATATAAGGCATCAATATGCCCTTTTCATATGTTATTGGAATAAAATACTGTTCCACTGTTGGAGTACCTGAACTCCCTCATTCTCAGAATCAACAAAAAAAACAGGACATCTGTCAGATAGATAAATGCAAGCTGGAAAGTCCAACTGAGGTACTTGGTAGTAGGGTTTTTTGTTTGGGTACACTGATTTTGTTTTGGGCTTTTTTTTTTTTACTGTTGGTTTGATGTTTTTTGAAAAATCTTGTTTCACATCAGCATTTAAGACACCTGCTTTTAGGCAGCCACATTTGAAAACTCAGACCTTCCATATTTTTAAACTTAGAAGCATTAAGAAATAGTGAACACCAAAGGAAGAAGTTAATGAAGTTGACAGAAGTAGTACAATTTGAAATGTTTTCTGCAGCAGTCAGACAAGAAAGAAAAAAATTAACGGGTACATATTCCCACAATAAAAATCATAGGGATTGCTGGGCATCTCCCTTTTCATATGTGTAACACACATAATACAAAACAAATATGGATGCAAACATAAAAAAGAATTAACTTTTTGTGCATTAGTATGTCCATCTGTTTGTCATGTGAAATATAAACCCGGAACAAATGAAACTATGGTATTTATACTGTGTTAGCATTACAGATTTATTTTGGTGCAAACAAAGGTTATAATGCAATTGCATGAAAATCTATGAGTTTTTTCTCCTTTCACTTCATCTAGTGACTGATTTATTAAGCCAGCTTACAAATTTCTTATTGACCACATACTTCAGGGAGCTGAAGAAAACATCTGAATTATTACTTAGATAATCAGCTCTACTACACTAGTTTCAGTAGCAATGAGGGGACATTCAATATATTTTTAGAATCTATCTTTTTGGATGCAAAACACAGCTGTCCCTGCATCATAGGTGTAGTAAACAGATAAATATAACTGCACTACTGACAATTATTTGCTCATTTTCTCTTGATAGTACATTTATTCTGTTGCCTCCATGCATGATTAACAGTTTATGCATCCTTAGCATGTAATCAATAGCTGTGAAGTCTTGTATTAGTTTGAGAGATTAGACATCCCTTGATAATAAATTCTTTTGACTTCTCCAGTTTAGCTTAGCTCCAGAAATCCACTTTTTTTTTTTCCTTCTTTTTTTCTTTCTAAATCTGAGTTTATATCAAAAGGAACTATAGGGTCTAGGGGGGGAGAGAAAAAGCATGTTCTCTTCAATCTCATTCTTCCAACTGAACAAAACTTATCAGATGGTATAAAATACAAATCAGCATGTCAACAAGCATCAGACTGCAAGAGTAAACACAGGGGAAGTCTGACAGTACAAAATGCCTAGGAAGACTGTTCAGGACTACATTTTTAAGTTTAATTCTGTAAAGTAATTTACAAAACTATTAGTGATAGGGAAAAAGTGAACCTTTGACTAGAAATATCTGCATGGTTACATTAAAGAAGAATAAACAGTAATATTTATACTATAAAGAATATGTAGTGTGTATTTACACACGTGTATACACTTTTTACCCACCTCAACAGTGAACCTAACTATGCAATGCTGTGAAGAAAGCATTTACAAACATTTATTTCAACATAAATTGCCATTATTGCTTAGGTGATATATTGTTCATTTCTCTCCAATACACATTCATAAACATGTTTTTTATGGTTTTGTTTACAAACTATATATTTGGGAGCTTAGGATGTAATGAGTATTAAGCAAAATTACTAAGTTGGAGCAGTGTGAATAAGGTAAACAAGAATTTTCTATGGATAGTGTTAAAGCTTCAGTTTCTTTCTCCTGTATAGAAAAATTTCAGTCCTCCAAGTTAGGAAGCATAAATACCATCACAGGAAATAAATGCAAAAATGTGGAATGCAGTCTATAATAAATAAATAGTAAGCACAAAGTACTTAGACTGGGGAAAAAGGCCACATTCACCTCTGATAACTAAGAACTGAAAATTGCAGGCAGTACTTATGTCACCCACTTAAAACTTGAATATACATTTGTATGTATGCACATACATTCACAGACCTGGGCAGATATGTTCACTGCACTGCACCACATGCAGATAAAACATCCATCAAAATTCATCCTCTCTGTCTCTTCACACCTACTGAAACGGTCTCAATCCTATTGTCTCCTGTTTCCATTTTGCCTCATCTGGTTCCTGCTGCCCCTGGAGCCTTGGTTGAAATCACCTGTCCTCCATGCTACTGCCTGCAATGCACAAAGCCTTGAGTTTCTACCTTTCGTCACAGCCCAAGAACTAACACATACAATGTTGTGCTTGTGTGGCAAAACCCAATAACAACTTTGTGTTGAACCTTACTCTAGCTCCTAACACAAAATCAATAACACAAGACTACATGTCACACAATGTATATATTGTATATAGATATTTTATATAATGCATAAACCTTGGATGAAACACAGATTTAAAACCAGAAGTGACACAGTAGCATACAATGCCTCTGCTGTATATATTTTGTCCCATCAGTGAAACAATCCAGGTAATTTATTTTTAAACATTGAATGACAACACCTGTAGCTTCTATTGTACAGAAAAGTTTTCTCTAAGCAGTTGGAAATTTATTTAATGAATTGTCTTCATTTTCTTCATTGGTTCATACAAATATAAGAACACAAGTGATAGTAAAAGCAAGTCTGCTTTCTTTGGGGAAAAATAGAGAAACAAAGAAGAATTGCTCTAACAATAAAATTTTGAATAAAATCAGAAACCATTTTCAATGGTATGTAGAATTCTAAAAATACTGGTAAGGAGTCATTGCGAAAATTCTTTTCTAAAGTGGCTACTTGTCTACAGTGAAATGGTACCACTTTTGAATTTCAATGAAATTTTTTTACTCAAGTCACACAGTCACTGTCCAAAGTTTGACTAAACATGACTAAGAAAACTCCAATGGCTGAGAAAAGTCCAACTATTGGTCAATCACCACTGCCAAGTGACTACCACAACCTAATACTTGTACCTGTATGAATAATCTTCTTAATACCTTAATTTGATATTTTAAACAACTTTCTGTGCATTTTAAGTGCCCCAATTTCAATGCAACTGTCCCTTGACACGATGCACTAGTGAGAAAAAAATGCATTCTTGCGTCAGCAGGCAAAGCACTGTCCATGATTTGCTAATGGAACAGTCATGACATTTTCATTAGAGGATACAGCCCTAAGTTGATCATTTCCAGAGAGGAGCCTTTTTTTCTGAAAAGTTTTTCAAAACTGTCTTTTCATAAAGGGAAAGGATTATAAGGAATATTTGCTTTTCATATTGTCTTGCTGTCTGGGCAAAACTGACATGGTATCATTTCCCTTTCCTAATACCATGTGGCTGCAAAAGCTTGCAAGGCTATTTTGGGAAATAGGACCAAATCCTGCAAACCTTTTTTTCCTGGAGCTGCCTCAACATAAGCAGGGCTCTGCAAAAGTGAGCTCACAAGCCCGTCTTAGCCACTGTGAAAGAGGGTCCTTGCAAAAAGAACCCAAAAGCAATGAAAAGGCCTTGCTGACAGAAGCACTAGCAAGCTGGAGAAGTGTTTTCTAAAATAGACCATGAAATCAAAATAATACTTTCCATTTAGCTGCATAAAATACTCTCAAAAAATTGCCCTGTTGCTTCACTTTCAGCCATTTAGTATTCCATCAAACTGTTCTTTCCTGTCTAAGCCGAAACTTGGAAAACATAAAATAATTCACCTACAGTAAAAGAAAGTAATGTATTTCAGAAACAATTTCCTTTTTACAAACTTCCTCTGAACACTTCTGGCTTATTCATTAACAAAAATGTTAATGCAAAATGATCCTGAAGAATTTTCTGTTGATAGCAAATCTGGATGAGTTGTAATACAAAAAGGTGGCAAACTCAGCAAATGAAAAACAATCCTAGATGCTGTGGATAACTTACCCTGCTTTCAAAATCAGGTGATTTTATAAAGTTATTAATTAATGAGCAAATTATTTTACTTTATAAAGAACTGATAGTGTTGCTAAATGCAAACAAAACAAATCTACTTTTCACTCATGCAAATGTAAATGATCAGCTCTTTGCTTGCAGGAGTTATCACCATTTACTATATGCTTTCTTGCTACATGTAGATACCCATCTAGAGTGCTATCTACTTCAAGCTGTCAGTCATATTCAATAATTTTACCACATTCTGACTTTCAAAAAGATATTGTACTAGAACAGTTGTCTTGGCTTCACTGCTACAGCAAAGCATGTGCCAACGTGCTCCCCCAACCAGCTCTACTGCAGCAGTCACCCAAGAGAGTGTCAATCATGCCTGCTGAGTAAGTGGAGCATTAAATTATTTTTTTATGCCTGTGTTGTACATGCTGAATCACTGTCATCATATCCTCACAACAGAATGCAAAGAACGAAAGGCAGCCAATTAGCCAAGTCAAGGCCACACAAGTAAATGCAGTATTAATTTGGAAGTGCAGGCTAATTGCTGGACACCAGCATTATACTGTCACTTAAACCAGATTTATTGCTGAGTCTAGTAAATGTTTAAAAATAAATAGAGCAATCAATTTCTCTCACCTTATTACTGAAAGACTTAAAAATTCCCCTGGGTATCTGCCAGGTTTGTTTTTGTTTTTTTTTTTTTTTTTTGATACCTCATCTTACTGCTAACCTTTTGAAGACTGACATAACAAGCACATATGCAATCTACTACTATCCCCTCTTGTCACCACGATCAAGCCACTAGCTCATAACCCTTTTCAACAACCATAAAAATTTGCAGAATTAAGCATCTACAGAATGCCTAAACATAGAAGAATGCCTAAAAATATAAAATTCTTCAGAATTTGTTTAAAGGTTTTTATGATTGGCAATGGA
Source organism: Passer montanus (assembly GCF_014805655.1). NCBI lineage: Eukaryota > Metazoa > Chordata > Aves > Passeriformes > Passeridae > Passer > Passer montanus. Next base: position 25,764,862 of record NW_024366591.1, on the reverse strand, counting down.
GGTTTTGGGGTTTTTTCCCTGCTTTTTGAGCTAATTCTGTTCATATCCATATCCATTTCCATTAATAGCAGCTTGTGGTGCCAGCCTTATTCTCCTACTGGCCATACTTTCCATAACCACCTTCTTCGCCTCTTCTTGATTTGAACCTTGAAGTTATGGCTGTTCTTGCCTTCAAAATTTCCCTTGCTACTTTAATATTCAGGCAAAATTACAATATTACTATTAACTTGAGCTGAAACAAGGACATGTGCTAACAGTCAAAAAAACCAACCATGAAAAAAACTCCAAGCATGTTTGCTTTTCCCAGCAGCCCTTCACTTGTTGTTTTTGACTTGGATATCTGGAAGACAGATTAAATCACGGCACCATAAACAGTTCAGCTTGGAGGGGACCTTTGATGGTCATAAAACCCCATCTCCTCCTCATTGTATCAGATTGCTCAGAAACTGGTCCAGTCTATTCCTGGATATCCCCAACGAGGTAAATTGTACATTCTCTCAGGACAATAGTCATGGCAGATGGAGAGGAGACATAAATGTGACTTCAGTGCTTGAGCTGATTTCAAAATATTTGGTGAAAAGCAGAGAATTCCCAAATTCCCTAAGAAAGCATCAGATTTTTTTTATTTTTTGATCTTGGTTTACAGTATCTGGCACTGACTTCTATTAGATGGCAAGGCTCTTCACTCAAATTTCACCAAGTTTCACTTTGTTTGACACACAACTTTACAGTTCACAGAATACCAGAAGCATCTTTTCATATTAAAGATATTATCTTTAACTGCAGTATTTAAGATAAATGTACAAAATAAGTTGAACAGAAAAATTCAGTTCTCCTCTTTGCAAACCATGTCAATGTGGCACTTAGGGCTGTGTTTTTTATGGTAGACTTGGCAATGTTAGGTTTATGGTAGGAGTTGAAGAGCTTAAAAGTGTTTTTCAGCCTAAATGATTCTATGATTTTATACTAGAGAACAGAGAAAATCAGTGTACTTTAATCTGTCTATTTTACACCACTATTTAAATATATTTGGTAAGGGGCAGACATTTAAACAAAATTAGTTGGACTTACCATGTTTAATAATCCTTAGGTTATCATACATATCTACTAGAAATTTGTTGATGGATGTTTTGTTTTGTTTGTTTAAAGGGTTTGGGTCAGATTCTACTTCTACTGAATATTATAATAGAACGCAGGAACAGAATCATCATAAGTGTGCAGTGATGCATGTAAGAGCATTGCTTTTACTTCTTAATCAAATTATAAAAAGATGGAAAAGGCCAACAGTTATATGAATATACATGGGCATAGAAGCCCATTTTAACATCCAGAAAAAAATCAGATATGTTGGAGTCGTGTAAGAAATTCGCTAATATCATCTTGCGAGCTGTGCTGACATTGCAATCACCAGTATGATTAATAAAATTTATGTTTTCAGTCTCCTCACAGCTATAGTAGCATGGTAGTGCAATGCTTTTTCAACATTATGACAAGATGACTAATCTCTATTAATTGGTTTTGAGCAAAGGCTTTGTACAGAGACTGAAGAGAGCAACAGAATATATGATTTTCACAGCTAAGCATTTAAATCAAACCATTTGCTGAGAGGGTGAACTAGTTTACTTAATAGTGAAGTATATCTACTATTGGGTGTTTCTGCCAGGGCTCCAGGGCTGGCATATCCAAGAGACACATAGTCTGCAAGAAAGGGAGCCATGTACTCTGAAAAGAGAGAATTCCAAGCCCAGCTTCTAAATGGCTTCAGAGAAAAAGTCACTACAGCCACAGAAATTTCCAAGCAAAGAATGTAATCCATGCTCTACTTGCAGCTTGGCTCCTGAGGAATGTGTCCCTCAAGTAACAGCTCCACTAGGCATTCAACCCAAAGGACAACAGACTGCTTGTCTTCTTTTGGACACAAATACTACTGCCTAATTAAGCAGTGTGTATAAAATGAAGTTTCCTTCAGTTGCTGGGGAGCTTGGCAAGAGATTTTCTTTTTCCAAGCTGCTCTCCATTTAAATTCAGATATTTTGTTACTAGACACAAAAATTCTCAAGGAAATTTATTTAAAATGTCTGGTTGATTTCTTTGTTGTTGCTGGCTCTGAACCCTCATTCTTGCTTAGCTACTTTGATCAGGCCATGACTGAGTATCTTGCTAGGAAAATTGCTGTCTCTCTTAGAAAGGACACAAAACACTCTGAGCTGATTTTAATTCTTTTTAACATAATTAATAGATCCTTCCTAAATATGAAATATTGAAAGAGGAAGTTATCTACAGATTTGTAAGAAATTGATTTAAATTACATAGTCCACAGAAAAAAAACCCCAGCTTTGTCTTTAATAGAACGGTTGGAAACCAAGTTTTATGCAACCTGCTGTTTTACAAGCCTCATTACAACAATCAGCATTTGGCATTTGAGAAGGACATTTAATAAAACCAAAAGATACCAAATTATATTGGCAGCAAAATTATACTAACTCCTTGCAAAAAGTAAGTGAAGCTGTAGAATTTGTGTTATCCTCATTTCCATCTGAGTATGAAAAACCAAAAACGTTCATTTCCTTAACATTCCTTGAAAAAAGACAAGAGGATAACAAATCACTTTAATGACACTGTTATGAAGTAAAAACAAATGATGGAGCTGCAGCTATGTTTACAATTATGGCCTTGCTTTGGTATTACACAGCTGATAATATCCCAGCCTTATGTGTCCTGTGCTACTTCTTGAGTTCAATTTCCTTCAGATAATGTATTTGGGTTCCATAATATGCCTCTTTGGTGAAACCAATAACTGAATCCTGTGGTAATTCCTCAGGAAGTTATAATTTATGGCAATTGTCTGTTCCCACCACTTTTCTCAGTAATTTGTTCTAATGATTAATAGCCCACTGTTAAAGACAAATAATTGTGCCTTACTTCTAATTTAAATCAGCCTGACTTCAGCATGCAGCCATTTGAGGTTCTCACATTTTACCTCCTCTAGAGGAAAGAGGTGTTTTGTACCATGCAGTATTATTCCCCTGTACAAATACTGTATAATTACCTCCTTCTCTCTGATAGACGTATATGATTGAGATTCTTAAGTCACCTTTTGTATGACTACATCTTAAGCCCTGACTCTGTGGCACTTTTCTCCATTCCTCCCAAATCTGCAGCTGTGTGTTGAAAGCATGGACACCAGACGTGCACCCAGTTATCAATATTGGTCATACTCAAAAAATCACATCTTTTCTCCCCTGATTTTTAGTCATACCACAACACAAAGAACTTTTGGTGACTGCTGGTCTACATCTCCCAAAACTCTTTTTATGTTTCAGTACTACTCTTCCAAATGCATGTATTTATTTACATTTGTGTGTAGACAGTAAGACATACTATCTATTATAACTCTAAAGTACCAGAGCAGGCAAAAAGGTAAAAATGAAGCTTCAAATTTAAATCTCAAAGCAAGCACACAATTCTAAGTATAATGTCATAAACTTTAAATGTGAAATAACTTGCCTTTGCAGGTTTTCACTTCACAGCTCAAAATTTTGATTGCATTTTGTAATCAAATGATGCAAAAAAATTAGAGTTAAATACCACTGGTTAAAGGGTGATAGACTTTATCTGTAAACATATTTGCTAATTCACTTTACTGATCACTCAAAATAAAGACTATGAATACATATGTTAGTCTGAATTAAAATATTACAATTATTTCATATTATGAGCTGCAGAGAAAAAGAAAACAAAACCAGAAAAGGATGCCAATGCAGGGAGAAAGAGGGCTATGCCTTCTCCCTGTATAAACACCTCAAAAATGCAGTTATGCTTGACTGCAAAAGACTATGATACAAGTTTTTCTCAAAAAACAGTGCCTTGCTGAAAGTCACTGAAGATTCCCCAAGGAGAACTTGAATTAGAGTCAAAGGCCAAACATAAAGACACCTCTCTGAAACCTAATCCTCTTGCCCATTTAAAATGTTCCTGCAGCTTCTGGTCAGAAAAACACAGCACTGGAATTGTACTGTCAATTTTACTTGTTTTTCTTTAGTGTTTTCAACACCATATAACTCAAATATGTGAACAAGTATCAACACAACTAAAATAAAACCAGATAACTTCTTTTACCACTCAATATCAGATTGTTCCTCCCCTTCCAAAATACTCTCTTCTGGCATTAGCAACATAACAATCTTTAAACCACAAATAGGTATTAGAAATTTTAGTTACTTAGTGGGTTTAAATGAAAGCTGATTGCTTTTCCACTGTCCTTCCATGATGTTCCAGTAGAGACAAGGTTATAGGTACAAGAATGAGGACTGTGTCTTTTCAGACTTAGGATGACCCTGAAAGCATGGCACATTTGTTGACACCAGTAGCTATTAAAAACCAGCCAAATTAGTTCATAAATTAGATCTAAAGAAAAATTTAAGCAGAAAGTAATAAGAGCAAAACAAACATTTTTATGTCATAAAATTGGATAAAACATGAAAAAAAGTCTTCATTCAGGAAACTATTTTACCAGAATCTTTGTCACAGAACAAGAACTCCTCAGTGTCTCTCTTGACAGATCTGACAGCTCACCAGGGTCTCCAAGAGGCTTCATGAGCTGACATCTCTCTGCTTTCTCCACAGACATTCTTCTTCCCCCACCCCACACAGCTCCCTTAGATCTTTAAACTCCAGACCTGCTCTATTTTAAACCCTCAGGTGTGTTGGATTCTCCTGCCACAGGTTGGAAAAATATTTTTCTGCTTTTTATTTGATCTAAGAATATCATCACCAACTCCAAATACAGATACAGTGACATTAGGTACTTGTTTTCAGCACCCAGGCAAAAACCTAAGGTATTTTGCATTTATTACTTGCAAACAAGAGATATAAAACTAGGGCACTAACTCTGAACATGAAAGTGTCACAAAATGTGTTTATAGCCTTCAAATCAGAAAAGCATTTTAAAAATCAGGATTAACCTTCTCTGGAGCAGCGCCAGGACCTGTCCTACTTGCTGTTTTTCCTTGGCTTCAACCTAAACAGGGCATCTCTGAAGAGCTCAGGTTTTGTATGGACAAAACAGACGGGACATAACACCACCAAAAATTACACCTGGGCTGCCAGCCTTCCATTCCCCTCTGCCACCTCTCTTCCACACCAAACCAAGTCACACTAACAGCGAGGAAACATCTTAGGTTCAGACAGGCTTGTACCTATGCTGGGTGGAGCAGTGGATTGCCTCCTTATCCATTTTTCTTCAGTCTTGCAGCTGAATACTGTAAATCACTAAACAAACTGTTAAATTGATTTTTTTTTTTCTTTTTTGGTCAAGACATTAGGTGCTGAATTTACTAAGTCTTAAATAAAACTGAATTCTAGAAGAGGAAATGTCACAGTCTGAATTGAATTAACACAGTCATAAAATTCCCTGAATTTTCCCCCTCCTTCACTTTACTCTAGGAGCTGGAGTCCAGAAATAGCAATACAACATCTGCAATAACAGCACACTAAAAACTTTCCAAATACCTTAGGGAAAGTCCCATAAGTTATGGTTCTGGCTATTCATAACCCAGTAAACAAGTATTTTAAACTACTCCTTGTACTTTATTCTCCCCCACTTTAGAACTTCATTAACTGATACACTGATAAACAACTAACCCTTAAAGCAGCTCTTATAATTCTTGTGTAGATAACCCATATATCACATTTATTAATTATCACATTTTTAGGTTTAACTGAGGTATGTATTTTCATGTGTATTTTCAGCTTTTTAACAGCTGTGTCTCCTGTCACACTTATCAAATGCCCTGGAAAGCCTCTTCCAACACACTTTGTATGTCACTGGCAACATCACCCCCCTGGTTTGTGTACTAATACTATGCAGTTTGCTTCCTTCTCAGCTCTGCTACACACAGGGTAATTCAGCGAATAAGGAAAATATCAGAATCACTTTTTTCTCCTCTCAAACACACAGAACTAAATAATACTTTGCAAAATGTTATAAAAAGAATTATAGATTTTTTTTCAAAAAGGCAAGCAAGGTTAAAGCATGCTAAAATCATCAATGCACAGTATAGACACAGCAATTAATATTAAATAACTTTTACAGAAAATTAATTATTTCTTTGCAATGGTGCCAGAATTAATAAATCACTTTTAAAACCCTGACGCACTATTTCTAAACTGGTTATATTTTGCTAGCCAGCTCTGTCTTTTAATAGCAGCCCAATAAACCCAAACAAGTAAAACTGTGAATGTTATTTTAAGTTGCAATAAATCCCTACTGGAAATAGTACAAAAAAAAAATTAAAACTACAGTCCATATGTGAAATATGCTCCAGTTCAGTATATACAGAACTCAAAATTACCTTCCTAACCCTTAAAATGGTTCAGCAAAATGACTCAATATTAAAATTAGGGGAAATAACTGTCACTTAGCACTGAAATACACAACAAACCAAATAGTTTAGACCAAGATTTAAATGGTTAGCTCTACAATGTAATCACTGCATAGTGAACCACCTTCCCTTTTAGTTTATTATCACTTGTGATAATAAATTAATAAATTTTTAAACATTCTAATATTTAATTTCATACCCTCCTAACAAAAAACTGGGAAAAAAAAAAGGAGGAAAAAGGTGGGATTTTTTTTCTGGACTTTGAAATGCACCTAATATATTTTGCTTTAAATTAATTTCTTCAGTCTTTCCTTCTTTTTAACATTGCCCTATACTTTTAAGCTTGCCACACATAACACATAATTCCTTCCCTCAAACATATGGGATCACTACTAAAGCATTGTGCTATTTTCACACATATGACACTTCTGAAAGAAAACAGCAAACTCTCAACAATCCTGTTTGTCACTAATGCACAACTGGCAAGCCAAGCAGCATGTGTCAAAACTGCTTCAAGAATATCTAATTCTCTATTCTCAGGACAGACATTCAGTTTCAAAGTATGTCACATTATAAAACCATCTCAGTCTAGAACTTCTTTTTGCTGAAATGGTGCATTTCCATATTCTTCCATCAGAATAAAAATTGAAAAAAATTTGAAGGTTATAAAAGAAAGAAATTATGATATAATCAAGTCATACTTGCAAAGACTTCAAAACTGTCAGATATACATAATCAGAGATGGAGGAGATAAAACATCTGCTGTAGCAATAGAGGGATTCAAAATGATTGAATGAGCAAGAGCAACAAACCTACAAAGCAGGAAAAAAACCCCAAACTCTTGCATTCGTTTCACATTGCATTTGTTTTGCATTTGATATTTATTTCCCAGCCACTCCATTGAACTATTATTAAATAAAAGCCTTCACATTTGATATGCCATGAAACTGCTACAATTACCCGCTGATAATTTTGACGGCTACTGTTGACCTTTTGCCGTTTGCTGTGATTTTGCATAACAGGAATAATGTGAGTGACATTTTTAATACAGGAAAACTTATGAAGGATATAAACATTTTAATTATGAGGAATATTTCTTTGTGCTTCATGTCCCAAGGTTTTAGCACCTATCAAGGTGGGCATGAGCCATGCCACACCCAGCACAGGCAGCAGAGCCCATTGCTGGAGCACTGCAGCCCTCCCAACTCTTAGAAGCACCATAGCAGCTTTGATGCAGCTCAAAGGTGTGTACCCTGTGCTCCAGCATCCAGCAGCAGTGCTTACAAACATTGATGCTTTCCATTCTCTTCAGGTTTATGTCTGAGAGAAGTCTCTAGACTAATTTCTTTCTCCTGTTTCACAGCATTTCTGCTCCCTCTTCCCTAACATCTCTGAATTGTCTGAAGAGGACAATTGCTGTATAAGATGGCAAACACTGCTGAAAACTAGGACAAGCATAAATGCAGTGTACATAAATGTACATAAACTGTACAAAAATTTGACTTTAATATGGACTTTCAGTATTAAGTGTGGTATTGGAAGCTAGTGTTTAAGCTGCCTAAACGGTTTAATAAATAGCAATCTTTGATGCCAGAGAGGAAAAAGCTAGGCTACCAACTGAACAGCCTTAATCAAAATAATGCAATGCTGAAATAATAATATTGAACCAAGTCTAAAGTTTTGATAGCTCTAAATACCAATTATCAAAAACTGTGAAAACTAAGGATCAGCCTTTTGTCTTGATTGTGTACCTTATCCCCCGCATCTACAGAAATGGTAAAATTTTATTAAAGTCCTATTTATCTACCAATGAAAATTATATAATTTTTCATCAATTCTTTTAGCTCTTTTTGTTTAAATCAAATGCTAAATGTAAGGCATAAACCAAAGAAACTTCAAAAATTACAATTTACCGTGTCTATGTTTTATATATGCAAGCTATCATCTTTGGCAACCTTATTACACAAGACTTACAGTGAATAATCACTTTTGGATTCCATTAAAAAAAAAAAAGTTACAAAATTAGCATAAACTTACCAACTACTTATTAATTTTTGCTCTTCTGGCCACAAGTGATCACAATCTGTACTAGAATCTAACCCAAATGACATGCAATTTACTCTTCTACATAAGGGGAAGAGAAAGTAATTTGGGAAAAAAACCCCACAAAATAAAACCCAAGGAGTTATTCCAGCAGATGTCTCTTCCTCCCTGAGCACCTATTTGGACTTTGCATTTCTCAAACATCAAAATGAATTTAAACCCACTGTATTTCTCAGTGACTTCTTGCACCAATCAGATTATGTAACACCTGCTCATCTCCTTCCCTTCACCTTCTTAGTTTTGGTATTGGACTTAGGAGCTGAATTTAGCTTTACAACATCACGTGCAATAGGAGAGCCATTAACCTCCTTGTAAGTTCATAACCACAAGTCACTTTGTTGAGTACCTTCAGTGTTTAGAGACACCTCATTTCACGATAAAGGGCAGTTAACACCTGTAAGGCAATTATATCTACCAAATGTTGTTGGCCTGAAATATGAATATGTAATTGTTCCTGCCATCTGTTAATTATACTAGTTGAATCACTTATTTAATCATATACATTTACTTGACATCTACAAACTTTTTAATAGCTTTCACAAATGCTAACCTGGCTCTCAGGCAGAACTAAGGCACCATTTATGTGTCCCACAAGGAAACGACACCATTACACAAAAGACCAGATTTTGCAGCAGCTCTAAAAGACAAGAAGGTAGCTCGTGCCAGGCATTTTCCCAGTCTGTCCATGCTGGCTAACAGCCTCAGGGACCAGTGGGGAATATTTCTATTTGAGACAGGGGCATTGTTTTCCAGCAACAAGAATAGTTGGATTGAAGACTGAGGGAAGACGGCAGGAAGATGGTGAGTCTGGATGTCGAGGCATCAACAGTACAACCTGATTACTAAAAAACTGCCCAAGTGTTCCTCAGGAATGCTGCTTCTGAATCTCTAAAGATAAGGAATCCATGCTACCACATCACAGCTTTGGCACTGAGCTTGCTCTGTTTCCACTAGTACTTCCTAAAGTACCTGCATTCAGTAAGGTAGATTGAAACCGTCACAGAACTGCAGACAGAATGGACATTTACTATTCTCCAAGGATAAGAGGACATACAGCTTACATTAACCTTGCTGTAATGGTGGAGGGGGTGTTTGGAGGTGATCTCTGATGAAAACATCTCCCACATGTCAGCGCTATTCCCCTTAGTCCTCCTAGAGCTTACTGACGTGTTCCCCAGCTCAAATTAGCTCCATACTGCCTCCCTCTGAATCCCAGTGGTACTAAAAGCATGAGCAGGGTATCAGAAAGGAAAATAAGACTGTCACCTGTCTCCCTCAGCCTAGGAGAGAGAAAGGACAAGAGTTTCCCCTCATTAGGCCATCCAAACTCTCAGCCTTGGATGAAAGTTGAACCTGAAGTGGGAATGAAGACAGTAATTCCACAATTACATCAGGTTGGCAGACATTTTACCCAGCTTTCCACTCTGCCTGCAGCTGCAGCCACCTGATTGTTAGCAACTTCTGCCCAGATACAGTGAGTCTAGGAAAAGTGAAATAACTAAAGTAAAACAATTACTGGAACATGAAGCATAATTTTCTTGGAAATTGCTTTAATAACAGGGTTGGGATTAAATGGTGCTGCGCGTGCATATTTTGGAGATCAGGAACCTAAACTATTCTGAAACTTTTGATGAAAATTTCAGTGTCTCCAAGATTACTTCTCTGAGTTTCTGCTGGAAATACAGAGCCATCAAAATGCAAAAAAAAGCAGTGCTGCTAATCCAGCATTACAAGAAAAGATGTCCCCAGGTTAAAAAAAAAAATAAAATCAAAAGTTAAAGCAGGTTCTTATCATTTGCATATTTAAATGTCTATTTTAACAGCCAATATTTTCACGCATCTGGACATACCCTCATGTCTTTCTATTGTGGAGAAAGAAACTCTGAATTTTAATTAGGGAAATGTAACTTTTTGAAATAAAACCCCTTTGTATCAGTATATCTTTAACAGTAGGTAAGATTCATGCCTAAAAATTCAAAGACTATAGCTGTCATCTCATAGAAATCAATTTATAACCTGGTACAATAAAACCAGTTCCATTTTATCCCTCCGTCTTCACCACTGGTTATATTCCACATTGCTCAAAACTTTCCTAAAACTGCCTGAAAACTTCCTCTGCTGCTAGAACATTAATCCAGAACTCACAGGGGAGCCCTGCTGGTGACCAAGTTGAAATAGCTATAACCATGTTTCCAGCCCACCGTAGTCATGGCAGGATGGCAACTGCACAAGCACAGGGAATATAATCTGGTTGGCTGCAGAAGCCTGGGAAACACTGGGAAACGTGCAACTTGTGGTCATGTCTACCCTACAAAAATGCAAGTCTGCCTAACTTGGAAATAGTGAAATAATTGCAATATTCTTATAACATAAAGGTAGCTTTTTCTAACAATTCAATTCAAAATCCAAATAAATTAATTCAGAGAAATTTACTCTCTAATTTGCATCTACTTTGCATTATCTATCTGTTAATGAATTAATCTTTTGAATCCTCAGGAGAAACCACAGTGAATTATTTTATGGAATAACATAACAGAAATGGGTTACAAACCCCAGAACTTTGGGGTATTATGGGGTTTGGGGGTCACCTAGGGGCTGGGAGCAGGAGGGAAGTTCTGGGGAGGGCTGGACAGAACCTCACAGCTTGGATCCCTAAGTATGCAAATCCTATCCTTCTGCATACACCATACAGATCTCAGACACCTTCAGAAACTTCTTCAGATATGCAAACAAAGTCTCTATAGAAATCAGGAGAAAATCAAGTATGCTTTATTTTAATTACTTCTGGCTAACTCAAATATTGCAATTAATAAAGAGGTCAGGAAATAACTTAAAAATATTTAAGGAATATACAAAACAAAGCCCTAGACCATAGTTGTCTCCCCACTACTCAGAGGTTCCCTATGTGAAGACAACTTGCTAGAACAAACTTTCTCTAGAGAAATAAGAAAAGTCACACTGTGACTTTTTCTAGCAAGGATTAGAAAAATTAGGTGGATTTCATCAGGTTTCACAAATATATCACAAAAAGCTATGGGCTCAAGGTCTGATGTTGTAGCTATGCCTGTATTGACCTCGCTATTTATTTTGATACTAGTTTTCCCTTTTTCTTAATCAAGTGTCACTTTAAAAGCATGTGAATAGTATTTGGTGAGGACAAGCACTGCTGGGCACTCTGCCAAGGACTATGAATGCTCAGAGGCAGCTGAGAAAGAGAAAAAGGCAATGGTCTGAACTATGATTCAAAAGGAGAAAAATAAACTAGTCCAAAACTGGAGATTCAAGGGAAAAATTGGCATGGGTAGAGCCAAAGAATCTACATAAACACATTTACAGTGCAAGCAGACAAGTTTCCATTATCAATCACCATAGGAATTTTTCATATTGTTAAAGACAATAAAACTGTAAATGAATTCAGGCAAAGATATTGAACTTAGAATTTAATTGCTTTCTTTGCTTAGACATCTTGGTAATTAATAGCTGAATTTTACGTTAAACTTCTTATTGCCTGTTATTTATTTCCCTATGCCAAAGCAGGTAACTATGCATTATTATCACATTTACCAGTCATACACGCACATAACCACATCAGAGGTATATAACTAACCATATCAATAGTATATTAAACACACTAGAGCAAAAATTATTCATTTTCTAAGTCAAAACCTCCCTTTTCCCTAGCAGAGGCCTCCCTTGCCCCTCACAGAGGCTGAGCTCTGCCTCTTACCCAGCCTGGAAGCTATACACACAGTCCAGGGACTGTTCAGCAAACAGAATCATTCATTCTCACCACAAGCCCATATGGCCTAAAGTTTGCTTGCTTATTTTTCAGGTGTACCACTGGGTCTAATAAATTATATCATTTCCCCCCATACAGCTACCTTCTTATATCATTGCCTGTCACAAACACAACAGTGCTACTATTCCTAAATATTTTGCAGGGCAAAATTACTACTCAATCCAGTTGTAGCTAAAAAAAATAAGCAGTTCTGTGGGTTGTTCCCCAGGACCCTAGTGCAGGGGCCCAGATTAAATTCTATCAATAGCCATTTGTGAAAGAACTGGTTTAATAAGACCTACCTAGAATCACTCAAAAATTTCATGAAAATCCAGGTTTTTGAGAGTGGAGCTCAATTTCTTCCACCAAAAAAGGTTTCTTTCTCTTCTTAAACTTTTTTGCCTTGTTTGACAATGAGTTTCAACTTTCTGGAAATCCAGTAAGGGTCTTACTGCCAAGAAACCCCTTTACAAAATAACTGATTCTTTACAAGACACTTCGGAGCACAATCATCCTCTTCACTGAATGAGCTAAAGATTACTGCTAATGAGACAATTGCACATTATCTCAGCACGCACTCCGAAGAAGAACAAATAAGAGACTGCACTGGCAATCAAAATCTGGCATTCCCTAACTAACGAAGGCTTGACTTTGTGACACCTGTGTGGAACTTCTCCTTCACTGAATATTTTGTGCTATTATGCAGAAAACTACCAGAATCATCAATAGCTTGTGAGCTTTCAAGTCCCCAGCGGAATCAACTGCAGCTTTGAGGCAATGGGGCAACAGGGAGGGATTGACAACCTAGTGACATGGAACATCATTTTGCAGGGATGACTTTGTTGTCACTTCTGTGGCTTTATGCTGGCACTTAAAAAATAGTGAGATGTAGACTACATTTCAGGATCCCTTCTCAGCTTTTTCTAAATCTGATCCTTTCTTATCTATCCAGTAGGCTGTCCATGACCCACATGTAATTTCCCCCTTACTTAACTCCCCTTGCCAGTATTCCTTCTCACATATACTCTTTTATTTTGTCTCCAGGCTTCTCATTAGAATGCTTGCATTCCAGTCTGCCCTATTCACAGAATCACACAACAGCTGAGGTCAGAAGGCTCCTCTGGAGATTATCTAGACTGACCTCTCTGGCTAAAGTGGGGTCAGCAACTACAGCAGGCTGCTCAGGGCACTGTCCAGTCAGGTACTGAATACCTCCATTGAGGGCAACTCCACAGTCCTCCTGGGCAACCTTATTTAATGTTTGACCATCTTCTCAGTATAGTATTGTCTTATGTATTTCAAATATTTCAGTTATGCCCACAGCCTGTTCTGATTTCAATATGGATACATATGGATAATTTTCCTCTAAACCTTCTTTTTTCCAGACTAAACAGTGCCAGCTCTCAGTCTCTCCTCTTGTAGCAGATATGTAAGTCTTTGTGGCAATAGTCATCCCATAAGCTTCTCCTTTTTAATCCTATCTTTGCTGTCTGTCCTAGCTCTAAAAGCCCTTTTTCTTTTAGTAGACCCTGCCCCCCTTGACTTTTGCCCAGTTACTTCCAGCCTCCATCCTTGTCTCTTCTGTACTGTTGCTTTCCAGCTCCTATTCAATCTACACTCTGTTGAACTGACTTTCTGTCTGTGTTCCTGTCTGTTTTCCCATTTTGCAGGTTCTCCTCTCCTTTCTTTATTTTCACTCCCTTCCTGTGGTGCCAGGAATTTACCAGACTATGAAGAGCGCAAGGACACACACTTGTGTCCTACTCTGTTCTGTTGTCTAGGTGGAAACTACTTTTGTCAATCCAGAGCAACAGCAGCAAAGATGTTCTCAACCTCTAACAGTACTGGTCCGCTGTATTCTAATATAGTCAGAATCTATGGGAGTTGGACTTTGAGGTCTTAACAAGTCTCTGCTGAGATGTGATTTTTTTCAAAGGCTTACAACTCCAACAGGATTGTCATAGGAATAGGAAAACCACTCCCTTGACACAAATTCCTTGTGAAGAGTCAAGTCCTTGCTTGAAAGCTTAGGGATATCATATTTCTTCTGTATTTTTTGGTGCAAACAAGCATATAGCACTTAGTCCTTGCACCCAGAAATCTCCAAAGTCTTCTGGCTGATTTTTTTTTCTCATGTAAAAGACAACTAAAACTCCTAGCAACTGAGAACAGGGCAAGCCATAAACAGTTCTGTAACTAATGGTTAATGGCAGTCAGCTTGGTAAACACAGTAAATCCCACAGAACTGTTCCTCCACAATTTTACTCTTAATCTTGTTAAGGAAACAGTTTCCATTTATAAAATTGAGCTTTATCTAGTTCTGACAAGATTTTTTGGCATTTTGGGCACAGACATTACCAAAAGCGATCATAAATTAAATTTAACTATCTTTAATAAAAAACTGAAATGCTAAGAAAAGTCAGATTTTTTTAAAGAATCTCTTACACCTCTTTTAGCCATCCCTCTCTTCCCTTTAGCATTTATGTTTTCTGATATAAGAAAAGATAGTCAAATACATTAATAATGTTCACACACTGAAAGGAGAAGAAGACCACCACTTAAAGGAACCAATGAAGCATTTCTTCATATCTTTTTATGTGTAAGGGTTTACTGAGTGTCAACAGATAACTCCAAACCCAGCAAATTGTCACACCAATCCTGAATGTATAGCTTGACACCAACTGCACTGTAAGAATTTGCAACAATTCAGTGTTATTTTTCATCATAGTGAAGTTTTTAACTTAATTTTACAGAACAGGTTTCTAGAGTATATTTAGGATAGAAACTTTTTTTGTCTGTCTGTTTTTCATTGCCACTACGGATCCATTTCTCTCTAACTCACATCACAGCTGAGAACACTTCTCTTTCTGAGTGTGATATGATCAGGGGGAAGACACTTTCCAATATCACCATTTAAGAAAGTGCAGAATGGATTAGCCCACAAATTACTTTCTTAATTTAGCGTCAGAATAAACTGCAAGAAGCAAGAGAATGGAAGAAATTCATAAGTGTGAGAATATATGCTTAAGCAATAACAAGGTATTTATGAATATTTGTCCTCTTATATAATCTCAGATTCATACGTCTGTGTTATTCACAGGACTGTGGGTTGAAGCAGCATTTAAGAATAGATGTTAAAGTAACTTTCATTTTTTAGCTTCTTTCAAACTTGTATAAATAAATCCATTTATACTTTTACTAAAATGGATCTCAGTAGGATCTTACTCACTCAAGCTACATTTTGGGGGATTCGGTCCTAAAAATAATGAAACAGCAGGGGAAATTCATCATAAAATATACGGTTCTCACTGGACAGATATAGTATAGCTTTAAATTCCTAACAAAGTTTTAGCATATTTTGGAAGAGCCAGGAAATCTTGCAAAAATGGGAACTTTCATGTCAGTCATTCTCTATTAAATCTCTGCTCAAAGGTAAGGACAGATTGCTACTCTGCATGGATAAATTAAGAAATACAATGATGAGTAAGACCTCCTACTCTTTGGAGAAAGTCCATGATACTTGAAAGTAGAATCTACAATGGATATGCCATGCAAAGGATGAGGCAATTACAGCAGCCTTTGTATAATTAAAAGCAGTTCTAATTCTGGCATTCTGTCAAGCACTGGAAGACAAGTAAGTGTTTGTGATTGTGGCAGCTTTCCAAATTTGAGATGTGCATGACAGGAGCAACTCCTTGCCTTGGTAACTAAACATGAACCACTAATGGGGGTGCTTTGAAAAGAAAATCTGATCTAATGGAGGTCACTAAGAAACTTTGGCAGATTAGGTATGCATTGTCCTCTGTGCCTGGACAGGGTGGAGAGACGTTTACATGCACAAAATGAATTAATTAGCCATCACCATTGAAACTCACTGGTTTTCTCTAGAAAGCTCTTCCAACAGTGACCTCTGTAGCAGATAATAGCATTTCCATCTCATGGAAGCTGTAGTTGAAAAGCTTCCAGTCACTGAGAGATTTAAAAAAAAAAAAAAAAAAAAAAAAAAGGAAACACAACCAACCTACCTTTAGGTAAGGTTTTATGATAAAAACTCCTGTATGAGGATACATAAGAAATATGCATACAAATAACTGAGTTTTGTGACAGAGCTTTAACATCTGACAGTCTTAAACTGTAGCTTTTAAAATCATGACTGCACGGTTTTGGGTATGGGTAAGGAAAGACAGAGAGGAATGCTGGTTAATATTTATGTTCACCCCTGGTTAAACTCCATAAATGTGGTTTTCCTGCAAGTTAACGTTTGACATCAGACCACTTTATGACTGATGAAGAAGAAACAAATCTAGATGTGGACTCCAAAATGTGCAGTCAACACAAGAAGTATGTGCAGTGAAACGCCTGAAAAGCCTCTTGCTAATATTTACAGTGCAGTACAATGAGCCCAGGGATGATGGATATGTAAAAAGAGTATTTGAAATTATTCTGACCAGAGTGAACTTGACATTCATTACCTCAATATTCTTGAGGAAAAAAGGCAGATTTTTTTTTTTTTTTAAGGGGCTATTTAATTTTTCACCTTGGAGTTCCACCAGTCAGCCAAAAACTGAATTATTACTAAAATAGCACAAAGCTAGGATACAGGGATATTAAGCAACAGGTCATAAGAAAGATGTTAAGATTTGAGCCCATTCCTCTCCCTGCTGTTTAAGAGGCAAGCCTAGCATGCAACATTTGAAGTGCCTGTGGAGCTTTCCCTCTTGACAGAAAGTATCAACAAACAATACAGCTCTGCTACACTTTGAGAAGGTGAAATGCAGCCTTCAAAGGTCTTGTAATAGAATGATACAAATACAGTTCTTTTTAGTGAAAACCTGATAATGGAGAGAGAGGAACAGTGCTTCCTTTATTAGCTTTCTTCTCACTCTACTCACCAGGCAGGAAGATCTCTCTCAATACGAAACTGACTCATCACGATGCCAACTCTAAAATCTAGGTAATGCTAAGCTTCTAAAAAAGTCTAACATAACATAGATGTTCCAAAAGGAGTCCCTTTTTATTCAAATACCTGCCATCTAAGCATGTTTGCGCTTTCCTAAGAGAAAACATGTTGTCCCTTCAGGGGATAAACATGACTGCATTGGGAAAGGCAGAACTCAGCCTGGCCCTTCATTTTCCAGGCATATGCACAGCGTTGTACAGCAGGTCAGAGGACAGATGACCTCTGATCAGGATTTTTGAATGTCGTGCCTGTGCAAATGATACACACCTGCCTGCAGCTGCCATCTGGCACTAGCCTGCCTAGCCTGGGTTTACTGATTTTAAGTTCACTCTCTCAAAATGTTGTATTCCCAAAAAGGTGCTTTTGCTTTTTCTTGAAGGCCAGAGAATTTTAGAATTCTTTTCAGTCTAAGGAAAAAACCCTGTGACATCTTACCTGCAGCTTGTGTCACATCCAATTTATTTCACAAACATCTCTGGAATTTTTCCCCCAAATTCTACAGATCTATTAGAAAGTGCAAGACACGGAGCTCAGAAATTAAGACCTAATACATTTTATTACTACTAATGTAAAGCATGGGAAGCAACTAGCAGCCAGCAGTCAAAACAAAAATAGAAGGGGGAAAAAAAAGCCACAATTCTGCCCACTTAATTTATTTAACTTTTGGAGAGTGTTTCCTTTGTTTCCTTTTATAAACATGTTTAAATGCAGAGTGCATAGCTATAAGCAAATCCTATAACACCTCTACTTTCCTTTCAGGCATGCTACAATTCTATCTAATCAGGATAAACAATTCACTCTAATGAAACTTAAACATATTAGTGACAGTTGAACATGTTTTGCATTATATAGCTAGGAAAATTACATATCTCTCCCATATAGAAATTAACTTCTGTAACCCCATGAACAATAATTACAATCAACTAACATGAAAACACAACACGACAAAATGCACCCTGCAATTTATCTCCTCAACAAAATTACGCTGTACAGAAGAGAAGGTATTCCATCACTTTACTCAGTACTGGTGCACCAAATGGCTAATGAAATTCCTTCACTTACTGGAGATTGCTACAAATCCCTAGCCAGCTAAGATGAAACAGATGCCATACACATAGTTTCTTTTAGATATTACCATGAATATAATCCAGCTGATCTCTATACTATGATTTTTTTGTCTTTTTTACTTTCTTACTTGCTTTCTGCAATAAAAAAGAAAAACCCAGAACAAGATACCTGTTACTCACACCTCAAATTGAATGGTATGGGTTTCAAATGTGAAGGAAAAGAAATAAATCCAAGCACACCTTGGAACATATTATTAGGACCAGTTAAAACAACAAGAAATATACATAAACTTTCAAGAAGCAAAACTTAAAAAGGCACCATCGAAAGAGTTAAGATTTCATGAATAGTGTTTGCTTTCATCTTGACATACCAAAAAAATAAGAACATCACTGGTCATCGTATGTAAGTGTATCCATGACAGTAAACCAATTTAAATCACTAAAAGGGATACAATTTGAGCACTACAATGAAAAAGAATGAAAACATATGAAATTAAGATGGAAACCCCAAGGCTACATCCATAATAGACAAAATCTGGGGTCAAGAAACAAAATCAATGTGTTTTAATTTTAAACAATTGTCTAGAAATGCCTTTCTTCTGCCTCCTGGTCATAGTAAAATCTGTATTTAATAGAGCTTTACCCATGTTAAGAAATAAATACAGGTAATATAAAAAAATCATAGACGCACTACTTAAGGAAATTGGAAATATGAAGCCATGAATTTTGCAGAGTCAAATCATACTGGACAGAATATTTGAAGATAAAAATCACTTCTACCTAAATGAAAAAACAATTATCTCTACCTCTGTATTTCACCAAGATATTACAATCCCCCATTAAAAGAACATGATGGTAACAACACACACTACATTTTCATTGTATATATTGTCGCTGCTTCCCCTTGCCCCTTGTTTCATAAAGTAACCCCTAAAATGAGTTTATAAAAGTGTATTTTGTGACAAGAGAAATCAAAAAATAGGCTAAAGAAAATTTTCTACTTCAACATCATCCTGCTTCATGTGACTTATAATTCCTCTAGGAAGAAAGTAATCCTCTGGTCCACATGAGGAGCAATAGTTTGAAAATACTTCTGACATTAAAAGGGTGGTGAGACACTGGCACATGTTTCCCAGAGAAACTGTAGTGGCCCCAGCCCTGGAAGTCTTCAAGTTCAGGCTGCTCAGGGCTCTGATCAACCCAATGTATCACAGAATCATATCATAGAACTGACTGGGTTGGAAGAGACCTTAGAGATCGATCAGTTTGACACCCTTGTCTCCAAATCAGAGACATCTGATGTGTGAACCACTTGGTGGATAAGAAATTGGCTAGACAGTTGCACTCAAAGAGTGCAAATAGACCCCAGTGACTGGTGGCACTCCTGAGGGGTTGGTGTTGGGACCAGAGCTGTTTAACATCTTTGTGACATGGACACTGGGACTGAGCACTTCCTCAAAAAGTTTGTTACCGACAGTAACCAGAGTGACGTAGACAGCACACTGGAGGGAAGGGATTCACAGCCTTGAGAGGCAGGCTGTGTGAACCTCATGGAGTTCAAGACAGCCAAGTGCAGGGTCCCGCACTAGGACTGGGACAATTCCAAGCACAAATACAGGCTGGGTGGAGAGCAGTGATAGGACAAGGGATAACAACTTTATACTGACAGAGGATGAATTTTAATTAGATGCTAGGAAGAAATTTCCTGAGGATGGTGAAGCACTAACTTCACCATCCACAGGATGAAGAAGAAGAGAAGCTGTGGATGTCCCATCCCTGGAAGTGTTCAAGGCCAGGCTGGATGGCGCCCCAAGCAACCCAGTGTAGTGGAAGGTGTCCCTGCCCATGGCAGGTGAACTTTAAGGAACTTTCCCATATAAAAAATACTATGATTCTATGTTTTGGTGGTTATTAGCTTGAATGTATTGTGGTACATTGACAAGTTACAAGAAATTAATGCATTCATAAATTGAAATAGACATGATTTTTAAAATCTGATGTTATCAAGACTTAAGTGTGCATCATAAAGAAAATCGAGTAAGCCAGGATTCCAACAAGAATTTCAATTATATTCAAAAATGTCTTAAACATCTACCTGCCTTGACATCCATGTGTGAGTTGACATTTTGTCTCAGAGGATGATGAAGGTGAACCATTTATGTGAACATTATTTGTACACTTAGGCCTGGATTTTGATTCTATCTAAAATTATCAAAGGCTCTTGTTCTCCCTGATGTCTTTATCCTAGCTAGCAAATCTCAGACATTCTCCTAAGCGGAAAGAGGTGGAGAATCGCAGAAGTAATAATAGTAGAAGTAGCTTCTGATCAGAATGAAATCATAAACCCTTCAGCCAAAATCAACAACACCCTGCAAGTTTGATATCCCTCAGTTATCACACCACTAGGAGGGTGCAAGGGTATCTCTTTGAGAAGCTGAAGAAGCAGCATAAATTCATTCATTTTCAGTTTTAAAATTCAAATTGAGCTGCCTGCAGAGAAGCTGATAAGCTCTCTAGTAGAGTATAAAGTGTACACAGACCTTAAGATCTAGCACAGGTGGATTATGTGTAATGAAGTAAAAGGAATAAATATCATCTAGGGTGAACAAATCCATCACAACTGTTACCCATGCAAGCAAAACAAAGCACAAAATTCAGCTAGGGTTATGAATATAAATATCTAGAAGAGTATGTAAATATTACATTTACAAAAATGTGCCTTGGAGTTCCTAGTAAAGTGAACTTCCATGATACACATTATATTTTTAGGTGAACATAAAGCAGAAGGTAGGGAGCTTTCTCCTTCAACTGTTTGGTTAACAAAGAGTGATCAGAAGCAATAAGGAAAATTTTAAAAGGAGTTTCCTGCAAGCTAACCAAAATACTTCATCCCACACTTGCTCGAATAAATGCTTCTTTATTGCAACTCACATATACATTCAAGGTGGTTATGCACTCTCTGTGTGAGTTGTATATGTATACATTCAAGGTGGTTATGCACTCTCTGTCATGTAACACCTCCATTTCTGATGGAGCCACAGCTGTGAAGCAAGTAATAGTGTTACCCAAGTTCCTGGGTGCTTTCTTCTGTTGGGTTTGGGCCAGTTTCCTCTCCTCCTTATTCCTTATCTAGAATCTCTCTGGACAACAATGTCTCAAAGAAAAACCCCAAAACAGTAAAACAAAACAAAAAATTCCAAAAACCAACAAAACAAACACATAAATGTAAAGTGGCTAAGCCAATAATGCCCTATGTTTCTATGAGCTTTTACTTTATGTCAGTCTCTTGTTCTTATCTTTTCTTCTAACTTGTTTACAGCAAGGACTGATTTTTGTTTTTCCTTCAGACATGTACTGGGTCTATCAGAGAAGAGCCCTATGCTATTTCAGAGGAAAATTGATGATTTTCTGCAACACATAGGAGATAATTTTTCAATTTCCTAGCATTGGAAGCAAATGAGTTAAAAGGAAAAAAGTGTATAGCTACTTGGAATAAACATTAGTGAATGTTGTTCACCATGGTAATTCATAGTATATTAGCAAATATTCTAAAGCATTTTGATACTCAAACTATTTGGAAAATAGGAATATATTTC
This sequence comes from Passer montanus, assembly GCF_014805655.1. Classification (NCBI taxonomy): domain Eukaryota; kingdom Metazoa; phylum Chordata; class Aves; order Passeriformes; family Passeridae; genus Passer; species Passer montanus. The sequence continues at coordinate 25,742,975 of NW_024366591.1, read as the reverse complement.
AGGAAAAAATTACATGGTAAGTGAGCCAGAGCGCAAATTAGTATTGGCTGTAATTCTGTTCCATTTAATTTGTTCGTTTGGGCTTGCTACGTATGGGCAAACTCTCAGAAGACTAGTGCTTCTTTACTGCTCCATTTGCAAGCGTGTACTGGGGCAGCGACAAGTTGTAGAATTAATACTTCAATATTCTTTCTTGATCAGTGAAACTAGTTTCATTTCTTGTTTGCCAACTCTACACACAATGTGCAATTGCTTTAAATATGAACATTTTTCCAATACAAATGAACATCCTAAAAAACATACACCAGGGGGCCACAATGGAAACATTCTCCTTGGGTTGTTCTAATTAGCAAATTATTTACTTTAGGTCAGTACCATTGTTAACTTTTGAGACATAGCTTCTACATTCCTTCCACATAAACTGAATTTTAACTCTTGCATACAAATGAGCAAACACACCAGGAGGTAACTGAAAGATTTGGTTTTCAGACTGTCAGCTCTGAAGTAATTCTGTTTTAGCATATATTCACAATTTTCATTGCACTCATCAACTCCCCACTTTGAATTATATATAATGTAATCGTAAAGGTACTGATAGTATTAAATGTAAAGGTACTGATAATATTTAAAAATATATCTGTTCTGATTAAAATCACTAACTTAAGAACAGCCAATTAAAAGATTTAATAGCCAAATAATAAATATGAAAAAAGGAGCAATAAATGCCTTAATAATATTGGTATTAGAAAGCAAAATGGTAGTGAGTATTATAGAAAAGACACTTTCAGAATTTGAAGTTGTATACGGAAGATTAAGATAGTAAAATTTCTTTCAGAGTCTCAGGTTATCTCACTAGTTTCCATAAAAAGCATTGATGACAGCCCGTTTTTATTTGAAAGCTCAGACAACATCCATCCCACAGTTAACCATGTGATGCTGCTTGGCTACACCGTGTTTTTATGCCAGCAGAACAGGTACCTATGTAGGACAAGAGATGAAGCAGCACTGAGCTCAGAGCAGGCAGGGGTTATCTGAGCTTGTTCAGGTATATAAGTATATTTTTTTGTTGTTTTTTTGCAGTGCTCTCTGCTCCTACCAGTAGCTTAAGACAGCTTGTTTAAACTTGACCAGGTTTACACATGTTTCAGCAAGATTTACCTCTGACTTGCATGTCTTCCAGAACCTGAACAGGAAGTTGGAAATAAATACCTGAATTCCACTTAAGTGTGTATACACTTAATCATGCTTTAGCAAAACATTCATTTTAGCATGTTATAGTTACCTTTACTATGCAGGTTAAGAATTTCTCTCTACTTAACAGTTAATACTTTTAAGAGAGCCTGCAGGTTTGGGGATGCTTAAGTTACCCTGAAATATGTTGTGATCAATAGGGGGACATACTGTGCTTTGGATCCAGACTGATTCTTTCTCCTCTCTCAGAGTTAGTTCAGTGCTCTATTTTTTTTTCTTTTTAATTTTTTTTTTTTGGTACTAAATTTTGGTTTAACTAACAGCTAGTCATAGTGAAAACAGCTCTGCAGCTCACTTAGCAAGCACATCCAACCCCTTTGGCAAAGCAGATGACTTGCAGGTGCCTGTATTCTGCAGAGGGTCATTGGGGCTGTGTTGACAACCTGGCAGCATTTCTCTCTGATTTCTGATAGCAGACATCCATCATGACCTTTCTCCACAGGCCAGCTCTGGACTCCCACCTCCACACACTACACAGGGGTCAGGATATCCCAAATACTACTCGAAGCCATAAGCTCTGCTTTGCACTGGCTGCCTGTATGTGACAGCTCATTCTCCCTAAAGTAACCTCAGCCTTGGTTTCTGATTACCCTCAAGAATCCAAGTCAGAAGATATTGATACAATAACTTAAAATGCAAACCCGATGCTCAAGTGACACAAAACTAGCAGAGTCACCAGCCCTGGGTGTGACAGTGAGGCAAGACAGGCATTGCAGAGACTAAGGAGGAGGGAAATCTCTGCTGGCCAACAGCAACAGACCATGGAAATTTTGGCCAAAGCTGGGTTGTGTGGTGGTCTGAGCTAACGGAGGTTGCTTATACACAGCCATATAGAAAATTGTAATTTACAATATAGGAAGGAAAAAGAAAGAATGGTAGATACTAGACATCACAAAATGATTTAGTTGCTCCCCAAATGTTATAAACTTAACAGAATAGGAGGACATAGGCTTCTGCTGTGGAAAGGCTGTATTTTGTAAGGGATAATGAGAAGAAAAAAGGAGAGCCTGCCCCATCTCAGCCATTTTGCAATTGCAGTAATCATAATGAAAAACATCAATATTTCTGAACAAAGACTATGCCTGATTCTCCCTGAGGACCTATTTGCAACTACAAAGTCCAAAGCATGACCACAAACTCTATTAAAAAACTGCAAAATGCAGGAGGGAAGATGTGCTCAAATTATGGATCTCTGATTAAGACAGACAAAATTCTCAGCAGTAAACCAACAAAATAGGTTAAATAATCTAAATATTCATTAAGTTCCATATTTCTTTCCCTCTTCTTATTCTTTCTGCTCTTTAAACAAACATATCAGGAAAGTTAATGTAAAACACAATGTTAAAATCCTTTGTATAAGGTATTTTTCTGTACCCGGTGGTATCTGAATTCAGCCAAATGGCATATTCAGTAACAACTGTATGCATTAAAAAGGTAGTTTAGGTTTTATGTCTGAAAAACTACAATTCTATCCTTTATGGATCATCCAACCCCCTAACAAGAAAATTCATTCTGTTTTTGAACTCTGCTGGACCTTAAGCCTGATCTACAGGACTGTTAAACTATAACATGTAACCCAAGTCAGGCATGGCTCCAGCACAGGAAGCTCAGCCTTCCCTTGGGTCTCATTTCCTCCCCTCTTGCCACAACAGAAGCGGCTTGCTCATTCTCCTGACTCTCACTTCACAGAATCATTAGCCTATAAACCAGCTGGATCTGAGAAGCAGGCTCCAAAACTATGAAAAAGCCAAGGGCACGCTGAGGAAGGGGATGCATGTTTCACCTTGTCCCTGGCAGGAGCCCTGCAACAGAGCTCTTCCAAATATCCAGTGTGGAAAGGACAAGAGGCACGATGGAATGGATTCTGGACAGGCTGAAAAGACCAGAGGGGAGTTTCCCTCCCAACCCCACACTCAGTATAATCCCTGACATTGATGCTTCAAATTTACCTGGGCTTCAACCAATTTAGGAATAACAGCTCAAAAGATATTTTAAAGCACCAACAAACCATGCAATCTGGGGCAGAGGGGAAAGAAGGAAGCATGCCCTAATATTCACTTCTGACAAGCCAGGCATAATATTGTATTTCTCACCTTTTATACTTTTAACATTTTATTTAATCTCTTAGAGGATTTAAAGACTATATTGAAATACCATGAAAAATGTAATGAAATTAATACCATGAAAATATTGGCAAGCTCAGAAGACCCCTCCACATCTCCTTTTCCTTTGAAAACCTCAGTAGAGGTGTTCTGTTTTCTAGTATTAGTAGTAGCATATGAGGAAATGCAAGGGAAAATTCCCATGGGCTGCTCCTGACCCTCTGAGGCAGGCTGTCCTGTCTCCCAAATACAGCACACTGTCATAGGGAAGTAATGATTGTTAGAAAGTAGCATCACAAAAAACAGGTCTTGTGGAAGATGATACCAGTTAGTCACTGTTTTAAATAACTTCAGTAATCATTTCATGTGCAAAGCAGAACCATGAATAAACTTGTCAGTTTGGCATGTAGGGGTGGCCAAGAAACAGAACAAAAAAGCTAATGCTGCAGCATGAAAAATAGATTAAGAGCTATCTACTGGTATCTACACTTTCCTCTTTTCTCTTGTTAAGCATGTCCATATTTTCTTCTTCTTCTTTATCCGGGTTGTCATTCAGACAACCCTGACAGGATCCTAAAAGGAGGCTTACCCTTTCAGAATCCATTCCTCAGTACATAAAAATCTCTCTTCACCATGACTAGAAACATCTTCAGTTTCTTTGGTCTTAACCTTGGATGTGAACACAGCTCAGCCAAATTGCCCTAATTCTGCAGGGACTACTAAAATGAATAAGTACAGACATTTTTATTTTCAGGGCTAGGATGCAATGATAATGCCACCTGAATTTTTAGAATTGTCAGAGCCAATGCTAGAGAAAATTTGACAAACATGAAAAAATATTTCAAAAGCAGTTCAGACACTTTGGGCTTTGGAGTCACTAAGGGGTTTTTTTTTCAGCTATCCTACAGTTTTTGTATTAAATTCTGTACTTTTTTTTAATATGAAAAGACTACATCAAAGTTGCCCGCACCATGAAAAACAGGATCAGATAGCGACAGCTGAGATATTCAGTAACAAATAACACAAAAGAGATGTCATATCCCTGTAGTCTGTATCACATTCTAACAGAGGCTTTGCAGTGACTTTTTTGCAATATTCTTCAGTAGGTTGTCAAAAACACCACCCACTCAAGCTAACTATTCATAATTAAGAAACATGAAGCAAAATAGCTTGTGGAATATATCAGCTACCCTAGTTTCTCTAATATTAGCAAGCATTCAAACCACACTCAAACTGCACTGTTAGTAGCCTTAGAAGTAGCCCATGACAGCCAAATAATTTACTAAGAGGTATTTAAATCCCATTCAAAATCCTGCTAAAGGCATTACAACTATTGACACTTAAGTAAGAGGGGGTTTTGGGGATTGGTTTTTTTTTTTGTTTTGGTGAGGGGTTTTTCCGTGGGGGTCTCTCTATTTCTTTTTCCTTCTTTTATTTTTTAAATTAAAACAGGAACTATTTATGCATTCTGATTTAATGTCATCATTTTTCAAGAGGTTCAACAGAACGGTGTTACACATTTTTGTACCTCTAAAGTTTGAGTGCTCAGCCAGAGGGGGAGCCACAAGCAAGGAATTACAGGGCAATCACCCTTAATAAAGTTACAGATGGAAAGATAAGAGAAGCCTGTTAGAAAATGAACAGCCACAGAAAGATTTGTAATTCAATTTGTTCAGGGATTTTCAGGGTTTGAAATAGCTGACAATCTGACGGGAGGATCTATCAACAGGATGAGATTTAAAAGTAAAAAACAACTTTTTAATTTTTACAAGGAGAAGTTGAGGAGAGTGAAAGCAGCCCATACTGACATTCCAATAAAATCCAAAGACTTAATAAGGATGAAGAATACATTATAATTTTGAAAGACCGTTTGTTTCCAGGATCAGATTGCATGTATTGCAAATCACACAACAGGATATAATTAAGCAATAACACATGCCAGGCATAAGCTTTTGAGCAGTCAAAAAACACTATAGATTTCAGTGAAAAGAAAAACCAAAAAGGAAACCAAAGCAAAAAACCCCCACAGTTTACTTGTTACTTATCACAGTTTGTACAGCTTTCCTACTGCTGCACTCAGCACACACAATATATATATTCACTCTGGTGTACAGACGCATGAAAATGTGTCCGATCATATCTCATAAATCCTTAATTAGTTCTTATTTATAAATCAAGGCCACTTCTGAAGACAATACAAAAGGCAGAATCTTCTCTGTTGAGATCCCTGTAATCCTTTTATTAAGTGTTATGGGCGATAAAAGTTAACCTTAGCGTGTACTGGCACATTTTTATGGTTGAGAACTCCTCTGTCCTAGCCTGCAATCATTTTGTGATTCTACTAACAGCAAATGGCCGGCTGACCATGCCACACACAGGGAAAAACACCAGTGTTTTCTCCATAGGTCTAACTTTAAGGATGAAAGGATTTTCTTCTTGAAGTGTGCTCAGTGTTATGTCTCGTAGTTTCATCTGTTACAAGTGAGCAGCAGTTGTTCATTATAACTCAACCAATTTATATTCAGCTGTAAAGTTATTATTTTGCGTGTTGCAACTTAGATTTAAGCTTTCATAGCACTGGCATCTTCCTTAAGAAAAGTAATGTCTAAGCAAATCGAGATCAAGCAGCAGCAACAGTGCAACAACAGTTGAAAATGTGCTTGTAAGTAAGATCACACTGCTCTCAGAATAAGGACCTCTGAATAAAACAAGAAAAGAAAATAGTTTTGCACACAGTTTCACTGAGCATTTTGGTAAATAATTGCTCTGAAGGGATGTACTAACAGCTCATTGTTCAGCTTAACTTTGAAGTCTTCAGTCACCTGAAAAAGGCACCAGGACATATCCACTCCAGGAGCACTGCTTCTGGAGTAGGTGATGGAATCCAGGAAACATACCAGCCATCACAACAAGAATAAACCATAGGTGAAATACCGATTCTTTATTTTCTCCTGAGAAAGATCTATCAGGACTAACACAAATCAGTTTCATACAACTTCATCTGCTGTACAAGAAACCAACTGAATATGCAGGTTCCCTTCCCCCTCAGAGGAGGGATGAGCCCTGGAAGACCTCAAGGAAATTCCACTTGGACAAGCATATGAAACCCTGAGCAACTGATACTCCTTTGATCCTGGCTTATGCTTAGGCAAGGTGCTGTCTTCCTCCTGAAAGTCAGGGATTTTGGGGGCAACTACTCATGGAGGGGACACCTAACAGACCATTCAAATAATTATTTGCATTTCAGGAATCTGTTGGGAGCAGATAAGCTGAAAACTTCAGAATGATCAGTTAAGGGAAGAGCACATGCCTATTTACAAATTGCAAAGCCACTTCAAAAAATTATGGCTGGAAGCCTGAAACTGGCCACAAGCTTTCCTTTGCTCAGCTCAAAATCAACAGCCTTACAAATATGACACATGCTCAGTATACTGTGGTATTTATTAATAAACTTCTGAGTTCCACACGGGAACCTCAGAACGAAAAATGTTAAGCTACAGGAAAGGCACAACCTCGCCCTCACCCCCAAATATATGGGTTACAGTAATTGCACTTGTGCAAATAATTGGGGTGCCTGCTAGCTATAAAACAATTTTATTAGTGGCACTCTGGTCTTAACTGATGTGAAAAATGGCTGCTTGCTGCTGCTACATCAAATATGTTGTTCACATGTACATAAAATACACCATGTGCCAAATGTTCATGGCAGGACTAAGAATAGAAAGTGTATTCTATGTCTGGCTGATACATATTTTGCAGCAAGTGAATTTAATTTCCTTCCTTCTCACCCTCCCACTCCTCCCCCTTCACCTCATGCAACTAATCTAGTCCCTAACCTTCGAGTGCCTTTTTTCCCTTCCAAATGAGGAAAAGTTTTCATAAACACTTCCTTTGGTCAAAAGCAATCAAACCCATGAGGACTTTTTTTAGAAAGAGGAAACGCAAAGGACTCTGAATTCCCCTGCCCAGCCAGGCATGGCTGCAATCCCCAAAGTACCCATTGCAGATTGTGATCTATGGATGAAAGATAACATCCACTTGCCAAGTTCTATTATAAGTCTGTGTTTTTATGTTAGAAACTTGCTCGAAGCTCAATTTCTGCTACATTTAGCCTTTATGTATCTTCACTGAATAAAGGAAGAGGCAGGAAATACATACTTGAGATTTCTAAAAAAAGGTAGCAGATTTCTACACTGTATCATCTCTGACCTAGCAAGTTCCCTACGTACATCTTATTCCTCAGGGCAGACATTTAGGGTAGAGCTCAGAAATCCAATACATTCAGTTTTGGAAAGAAGAAGCAACAGCATAGTTAAAATAGCACTTTTACAAGACCTAGTAGCAGTAGTTTACAGAAGGGCTATGTTTCAGTCCTCCTCACTTTTCAAACTGAATAATAATGAGAAAAAATTTTAAAAGGAAAAAACCAATCAAATAAAAAGCACCAAACAAACAAACAAAACCAAAATCCTCAAAGGAAATAAAGGAGAAAAAGAAAATATTAAAATGAAAGGAGAAAAATAATCTGAGGGAGCCTCAGCATCATCAGTATGGCAATCCTGCCTTCTTACTCAAGAAAAAGTTAAGTCACTGTCACAAAATTCTCCTTCAAATACTGGTTGTGCCTCCACCCATGTCTCATTCAGATTAACATTTCAGGACAGAAGGTAGTTTTCCATTATCTCTCTTTATTTACACAGAGCATCTCTTGTGGGCACAGCAAATTAAGTTCTCTTCTCTTATGACCCTTTACTCACAGCAATTCCCTGTCTGGATAGCAAGAGGGATACACAATGACAAAAAGAACAGGGAGGGAAAGAGACCTCACAATCAGCACAAGACAGGCTTTGGCTAGGAATGAAACAGCTTACTGAATGAAGTCAGTCTGGGAGCAGGTGCTGGCTCAGGAATATGTGCATCCAAAAAATCACCACCCAGATGTCTTCTACACAATACTAATATCCCAGTGAAGGTAGGTGATAAAGATTTATTTATCTTTTTAGAAGTTAGTTCCAACATACATCTCATGAGGATATCACTCCCAAGAACAGCTTCTCACAACATACAGATTATTCCAGAAATTCCTGACTGGGGACATGGCCTGAAGAAATGATCAGCAACTATTTGAGAGCTTGCCTGTCTCTATTCTTCTGGAATTTAACTACTTTGTTTTTTTCCTAGCACTCACCATCAGAGCTTTATATTCCACAAATTTTGGCCCACTCACAGTATCCTATTTTGTTTGACACATTTGCTGTTTTATCTGTAGTTAATTGCAAGTCTTGTAATATTTATCTGTGCAAACTTTCCATGGTCTGTGGTTTCCATTCAAAGCCCTTTTTCCTCCTGTGACATTCCTTTGCATCGGGGAAAAAAAAGTAGACAGCCAAGTACAGCCAAATTTACCTTGTTTTTACGTCTCTCCTGAGCTCTCTTTTGGAGGTGCAACACTTTTGATGTGAGTGCTGTGTACTTCATAATTCTGAAACACATATTTCCTCCATAATTCTTTGGCATTTTTATAACCATTTTCTCCTGCAATTCTTTGCTGCAGGTAAAGTGCTGGAAATGTCCCAAATGTCCCCATTTCCATTAGTTTTCAGCTGGGCTGGACTTTTAAGGTTTGAATTCTTCTATTCCTAACACTGAATTAGTTCATTCATATTTCCCATTCTATTTGAACAATGCAGGAGAAATAGGCATCATTTAATGCTGAAGTTTAACTGAAGCCCTGTCTAACATATGACATTTTATAACATGACTTGTTCTACTAGTTATATTAAAAGCCAAACATCATTACAAGCCATTAATATTTCTGCTGACTCAAACGCTGAATAGCAGTCAAATGCACTAGCAAAGTACTTAATCATGTATTAAAAGTCACAAAGGGATCCAGAATTAATGCTGAAATTCGTCTATCAGCTCATGTTAAGAATATAATTAAAAATAGTTAGAACTGGTATTATACAGAGCACTAAAAATCACATGTAGCATCTAAATGTGATGAACTCTTTAAGAATTAAAAATAGTCATCCTAAACACAAAATTTCAACAATCTCTTTCCCCCCCCCCAGTTCATCAAGGATGTTTTGGGTTTGTTTTTGGTTTTTTGGGGTTTTGTTCACCATTTCTCCCTTCTGCATCAATCAACAAATGCATAAAACAAGAATTTCTGGAATAACCTTCATTTCCATAGCAATAGATTGAGAGATCAAACACAAGATTTTCAATTACAAGCTAAATTTATACAGTAGAAGAGATGATAGTACTCAAAAAATCCCTAACCAAACAAAACCACACAAAAATAATTTAAAAATAATCCACAAGCCCCCTTACTCAGATTCTGCATTGTGGAAAAACAGGATAAAAACACAAAGGCTATGATAATCTAATCAACTTCTGATTTTCCTTTTCTGTGTGCATGAGTAGTAGGTCTTACGATAAAAGCTTTCTTTTGAAGGCTGACAATTGGTATGATATATTTTAGAAAGTCCTAGTTTGTAAAGAAATGCAAGCAAAAAATATTTTTCACAGTTCTCAGTCACCCTACTTCTCCATGTATGCCTGCTAGATAATTATGTGTTTTATAATTGTAGCAGGAAGCAATTTAAAACACTACTTGAATTTTTATTTAAAATTATATAGTGTCCTCATTGCTTGCTGGGGTGTGTTATAATTATTTAGCTTAGTATCAACCATTAAAAAAGTAGATCTATTACTTACTGAATGACATGAGACAGATGGTTTGTTTGTTAAATATTGTTTCTAACTTCCTTTTTTGTTTGTTTTGTGCTCACTGTTGTATTGTTCTTAAACACCAAAGTCACCAAACAATACAGACTGATGAGCCTGGCACGATAATTCACATTAATGTATGTCTTCCTAGATAATAAGCAGATTTCCCCAAAGTTTCATAATTTCACAAAACAAAAAGTTTAAAAATAACATACTAGAAAGAACTTTTTTATAAGGCCTTTAGAACCCATCAAGAAGTAGTCAATAGGGAGATACATACTGCTTAAAAGCACAGACTTTTTTTTCATGCAGTGGCAATTTTTGAAGAAATCAATGACTAGGCAAAAGGAGATTTGAGATTTATGATCCAAATTTCCTTTCTGATGACTACAACTCTGAAAATGGGCTTTGTCTGTTCTTGGCTCATACGACTTTTCTTATCTGTTAAAATAATAGCAGTTAAAAATACAGTTTCTTTCTAACAGGCAACAGTCCTTCACAACAATTTATAGTTGTAAAATTTCAGATAAAAATTTCATCCTCAGAGGGGGTCAGATCACGCTACCAGTCAGTTGTCATGGAGAAAGAGATGCTAGATCTACATGGATCTAGCTAGAACTAGATCTACATGGAAGCACCAGCTTTATACTATCATGTAAAGAGTGCTTTGGTGGTCAGAAGCCACTGGTGGAGTGTCTCCCCTGAGCTGGCCTGCATTTATTGTCTGGGGCTACAGTAAGGTTTACAAACAGAACAATGAGGAAAATGAGTTGGTTGAGTAATATTTTAAATGCATAAGCCGAATGCCTCCATCTGTATGCACCTTCCTCGTGCACACAGGGCCTGTGGTGCTGAAAAACCTTTTAGGATAGAGGATCCCCAAGATTTCCTCTTCCTGCTGCTCCAGGGTCTTTCTTTTCCCACCAGAAACATTGAAATTCAGTATCATGTAGGTACAAGCAGTGCCCTGGAGCACACAACAGCAGAGTCAAACATTGTGTGACTCTGCAGGCAAGCTCAAAAGTTCAAGGCCAGATCTCAACTTTCCAGCCACAAAACAGAGGTGTTGGGAGAGGGGCCAAATAACTGGAAGAGCTGTTCTGCACTGGCAAGGTTTCCTGGGGACACACAGACCTCATGGCAAAACTATCCAGGCACAAGCAAAATGTTGAATCTGAGGTAGAAGCAAACAGACTTGCGTAGCATTCCGTTAGATCTTTTTTTGAAACACAATAGGTGATTTCTCCATTTCCTTTCAAAAAAACCCCAAAAGCCCAGCTTCATAGAAATATCTGCATTTGATCTATGTAGGGCTTTTTATAGCAAGTGTCAGGTGACATCTTCAATCAGAAACACAGAGGACTGGGTCCTGAATGAGAGGAGATCGCTTCCCCCAGAGAAAAGTGCTTGTTCTCCTCCTTCATATTTTCAGGTCCCCTGAAAATTATCAGTGGCAGTAATGTGTTCCCTGGCTGTGAAACACAAGAGAAGAAAACAAGGTACTGAAATGTAAAATGAAACAATTCTTTGTATGGTCCCAAGGAATGCTTACATAAAGAGCTCTAAGGTATTTTGAGTTCAAAATAAGAATGATAAGAAAAAATAAAATATGAAAGATAGGATGGAAAAAGGAAAAATTAGTTTAGTGAATCTGAAGTAAAACTTTCTCTGGATGCCTCAATATAATTGTTGCCAGGTAGTTTTTATCCTTTTTACAAACCAGCTTAGCTCAATTTGAAAACAAAACATTGTGTCAAAATCAAAGAGGAGCCATTTCATTTTGAAACCTATGAAATGAAATATTTAAGCTCCCAATATTTCTCCCCAGCAGAAACTACTGGATGAATTGCATCAAAACAAGCAAATAGCTTTGATCAATACCACACTGTGTCTTCCAGTTAATACACTATTTGCATAAACAATTTCATCAGGCATTACCACGAGTGCAATTGAGACCACAGAAATAAGTCAATCTGCCTACTGGGTAATTTGCTGTGGGATGCAAACTACACCATTGCTTACAGTCAAGGACAAGAGACGGAGTAGCCAAAGAGAAAATTACGTTCCCACAGGTCCCCCCACACAGATCTGCTGAAACAACAGGATAGAGAGTTTTTATGATAAAATATTTGGGATGTATCTACTTTTCCTTCCCAGAGAAGGATAGAGCTAGAGCCATCACATATGGGTGGGTGGTCCTGCTACTGAAGACTGCCCCAACTAGACACGAGGATCAAGGATAGGAGCAGATTGTCAACTAGGAAGGGTTGAAAAGGCACAAAGTCACAATGTGTGCAAATCCCCGGAAGCATAACCCAGCCTAAAACTGCATCTCTATATCCCTGTCCCAGTTTTGCTTTCCTTCCCTTGGTACAAGCATTAACCCCAAGGGAGCACGTGAATCCAGGTGAAGCCTGCTGATGCAGCAGGGCTGCTCTTCAGCTGCACCACATGGGATGAGTTTCTGCAGGCAGCCAGCCACACCTTAATGGAAACAAATGCTGTGATGCAACCATTTGACCACTTGCCATGAGGAACAGCTCCATTTCACATGGAAGGCAACTTCACTCCATGAAGTTGCAACAAAATAAGCTCTTCTTCCCCATGGACTAACAAGAGGAGCCTGCACACACCCTGGCGTGGCGAGCAAGTGATGTGATGCTCGGATGCCCAAGTCCTGGAACAAAGTGAAATTGTTCTGAAGCAATTGATTTCTGGCATAAAATTTCTGCATAGCAAATGGAGGTTGGCCTTATAATTAACAATTTCGTGTGCCTTCTAGAGAATATGAAGCAGAAGGAAGCAAAATTTGAATATTGCATTAGGAAGAGTTCACGTTCTAGTAGCCCTATGTGGACTGTCAGTGTGCATTCTAGTAGATCGTTATGATTTATCTTCAACAGCCATGGGCTGAAATTACCAGACTCCAATTACTTTGCTTCCCATGTTCAAGAGAAAAAAAAAAAAATTACGTCAGGCCTACCACAGGAGATGGTTTAAAATGCCCGAGGTAGAGAAAGTAATCTACTGTTCTCTGACATTTGCTGCCTGAAAGTCATTCACATTAACAACCATTCAAACTTGTTTAGTGCAAAGCAATTGCTTCTATTTTCCTCTTGTCAGTAACATTAGCTTCAATTCAAATTTAACTCTTCAAAAATTTCAAAATGTAAAATGAAATTCAGCGAGGCTTGTCAGGGACGTGCAAGGGTCTTGACAGAACATACTGTCACTGAATTTGTCTTTCTTGATCTGTTAATTTTGAAACATCTATTTTCGAGGGAAAAAAACCTGATGATCTACACTTCTTTTACTGTCACAGGGTAGGCAAGAGATTCATGGTGATGTTTACTAGACTCACATTTTAATACCGCTCCTAACATAACAAGGACTACAGAGGCAGAAAAATAGATGCGCTCAATTTAAACTAACAAATTAAGCGATTATTTATGAGAACAACTCGAGGTTTAGTTACATAGCAAAATACATTTAATAACTTAATATCCCATCACCATAAGCAGACTTGTATAACAGGCCATTAACTTCTAAACACTTTGGGATTATAAGGTTAATATTTTCAGTGAGAAGGGGAAGTAGGTTAGATGGTTAAACAACAGTAGCTGTCACAGACAGCTCAGATAGACACTGAGGACACTGGCTTTCATCAACATTCTTTCTTCACATGACACCCACTCAAAAAATGCTTTTTTAGTTTCTCTCATAGTTAAACAAAATAAACAAAAACAACCCCACAAGACACACACAGCCTCACATTTTTGGTATAGTGCTTTCAAGAACAAAATACTTTAAAGTCGTATTACTGATGTGTCTTCTGAACATACTCATATTAGTTGGGGAGGTAGGGACTGCAAGATCAGAAGGGAAAATTAATTTTAATTTTATTTTCTATTTGTGAAATCAGGAAAAAAAAAGCCTGCATGCAAGCTCATGCTGGCTACGATAAATTCAACCACATTTCAAGCAAATTAGTACTGTTAGAGTTCTTTATGGTATAGCATAATTCAACCCAAGAAAAAGCTGAATAATTTCTTACATGCTAGAAAATGAAAGCAATAAAGTTCAGTATTACATAGTTGATTGTTTCTAAGCACTGTACCTTCATTATTTTTAAACTAGCAGTAAAATAATTGTCAACAATAATTAACTTTGTACAGTTTAGGGGCAGTAGCTGGTTTACAGACTAAATCAGATGTGTTGATATGAGCCTGATATCTTTAAATTACACATCAGATTAGACATTACACAAATATGGCATTTCTTCACTCAGTCAAATAGTTTTCTGGGGTTTGCAGTGCACGTCAAGATGCCAACTCCCTTGGGACGACTTAGCAGTTACTTGAAGGTGGGAGGCCTGACATCACTATGATGTCATCAAGACCCCAACACAGCAGTTAATTGTTCTGAAAGAGTTTGACCTACTGCCTTATATCAACAGCAATATCACTGTCTTTAGTGAGGGATTTAGCATGAAACAAAATGTTCCAGTTTTAGTGTTTGTGACACCTATGGCAGATATATCATATATATCACTCTCTTTAAACACATTGATCAGAGGTATCTTAAAATATTCGCATTCAATGATCTAGGCAGAATATACTTTTGATAATATATAAGTCCAAGGAAAGGACAGAGAGATAATCAAAATCCTGGTCCTGCCCTGAAAGCGTTAGCAGTGCAGCAGTTAGTCAATTAATGACTGTCTGTTGGCAATCCTCTCCCCCAAAATCTCCACCAGTACAACAAGTAGATCTCATTTTCTACAGTGAAAAAGTCAAGCAGTTCCAATTAAATTGGCAAAAAAGGGGAGTCACAGTAATATGCATGTCTGGCTTTGTGTGGCAGTAGACAAAGGGGCCTTGTGTGATCTTTTCTGCTCTCCCTGATGAATGGAAGGTGAGAGGGTAACATCCAGGAGATACAAAATGATAAGAAGACAAAGAACAGTAATGCCTCAAGCCATCTATGCACAAAGCAAAGTTTGCAGTCAGCACAAACCAACAAAATCAGGTAGAATTATTGGAAGGAAAATGAACTAAGTAATGCAAAACCTGGGTTGGTTTTAAGGAAAGAACTCACCAGCACTTGGAACAATATTCTGCTATAAAAATGTTTATAGGAATGCAATGGTATTTTCTGAAGTCTTAAGACAGATAATTCTAATTATGTCCATACAATTGATATACCTTCAGACTTCTGGGGGGAAAAAAATCTAGAATGATTATATTTTCTTGTTCTTCTGCATTAGTCTTTCTCAAGCAGTGACAAATCCCACATTACTTCTGGCATTACAAAACTCAGGGACCATTTTATGTGACATAGATCACGCTGCTGTCATAAAGCTTTGTATAAAGCACTTTGGAATTGGAAATGGAGAAAATTAAAAGAAAATATTGTTGATTAAAAATTTCAGAATACTAGAGTATTTAAATTTTCAGACATCAGATACATCGGTACAATAATATCATGCAGTATTTTATTACTGATTTTCCACTTATTCTAGGACATCAAATATCATTATTACTTCTTACACAGTGGTAATACCTTGCAAGTTGATTATTCCAAATAATTTATTTTTATGATTCTTGATAATATTTCTTTTCATTTTTGACAAAAAAAGGAGTATGAATCAAAGATGCTATTTAATTTTTGCCATTTTCACTTCTCAGTAGAATGAGCAAACTTAGTCTTTCAAAAAGTAGATTTCTTTCACAGGAAATGATTGCTTTCATTTATTAGCTATATCACATTTATAGCAATTCAATATGTTCTCTTTCAATCAATCTGCACTGTTAGTTTCCTGAGAGATCTGAACTTTGATGTTATTCTATTCTCTTTTTTTAGTTATTTTCTGTTGGAATTGCACTGTAGCTATAGGAAATTTAGAAAAAACAAGCCACCTATCTTTATGATTTTCTTTCAACTAAGTGAACTGAGCTATTAAGAGAGGCAAAACTAGCTTTTTGGAATCTATCAACTTGACACAAAGATTTTACAATTATAAGCAGCAGAGCCAATGTTTTTTCAGAAGCAAGCTTTTTCATAGTATTTATATGGAAACAACACAGAAGTAAAATTCATACCATTACAGAGTGTTTTCTTTCTAACAGAAAACAGGATAATACCATTCCAGAATACTCCTGGTGGTGCAGACTCTATGTTTTGAGAATTTATGCAATTTCCTGAGCTCAGGTTTGCATGTTGAAAGCTGAATTGCTGAACATTTTTGTATCCTAAGCAATAAACTTGAAGCATCAGCTGAACATTCTACCTAAGGAATGCAATATTCTCCAAATACTGAGTTTTATAGCTAGTCCAATTAAAATGAGAATGTCTTTACATTTTAAATTATAATTAAACAAAATAAATATATTTATAAATATAAAATTTATAAATAAATACATTTATTTATAAATACCAGTGGGTCATAAGTAATGGCACTTCTATGCACTGAGGTGATCCCAGTTAGCCGGAGCTTTGGTTACACCAAAAATTCTGTGGCCACTGCAGAGCATAAAGTGTTTAACAGGTCTGTGTCAGATTTTAAGCTGAGCATATGGTTTCATTCTATAAATGCTTCAAGCAAAGGATAAAAATTATAAAAAATCCTGCCAAAAGCTCAGAAACTTGTGACTTGGGAAGCCCCTTCTCTTCAGTTTCAACAAGGGCTGAACGCATCCTTTAAAAATCAGACATAACCTTACAATATTCCATAATAAACTGAAACAGTAAATCACTGTTCATTGTCTCATTTTGTATATGTTAATTTCCTTGTTTCTTTTGCATCATTCAAGATGTTATGAACAAGAATGAAAGGGTTGACGTCCCATCTTCTTCCAATAGTTTGTTTTTTCTGCCTTGTCATCAGAGAACAAAACCCACATGAAACTAAAAAACCAAAACTGTAAGTGTCTAGGTATTGCATAAGCAGTTGGGATTGGTGTTATGGAGAATGACTACAAGGGGAATACAAGCAGACACTGATGCTTACAGGACAGAACTACAGCCTTCCTTTGATTCACAGTAGTTCACATGCACAGACCAATTTAAATTTCCAGATCCAGTATCTGATGCTTATCTGGAAATTGAAATCCAGATACAAGAGAAAGGTGGAAAGTGAATACCCAGGAGTTGAAGAGTGGATGAGAAAAACAAGTGAAGTGGAAAGCATATCCAATTCATTGCCATCAGCACTAGGGAAAATGTTTGATAGGAAGATTAGGAAAATCTCCTTGCATCCTCTGCCATGTTTTACATTTTCTGAACAAAAGTAAAAATAAAATTTCCCTCCAAAATCCACCAATCCATCCATCACAAAACACCTTAACTTATATCTTAAAGAAAAAAAGAGACAAATTACTGGAAGCTGGAGAAAAGACCTTCCTAAAGATATACTTCTGTAACTTACTTCTAAAACTCAAATCTAAACTTACAAAGTGAATAAAACTACAATTAAAATAAAAATGACAGTTGAGGATGAGGAAAAGGCTGAGTGGTAATATAAACATTTGAGAGGAGTATATGGTGAAACCAAGTACGGATGGTTTTATGTTAGATCCCTTCCCTTTGGACCAGCTGAAGTTGAGCAATGTTTCAAATGTAGGATATTCATAATATTGTAATTTAAATTACAAGAACAAGGAAACAAAATCTATATAGAATTACTTCTACTTAATAATAAAATATGTAAAGATAAATTTTTTTCTAGTGTCAATTATACTGGCATGCTTGGTAGCAAACATTTTTAAATTAAATGAGGTTTTCAACTTAAACAGTAACTGCAAGAGTGTAAGAAAATACAGCCTTATAGGCTGTCATAAGAAATAACCTGAAGTTAGCACCCTATTTAATTATACCAATGCATAATATGAAATCAATTTCTTGTGTGTTGTATTAGTGCCTTGCTTATTGCAAAATACTTTTGTATTGCTTTTGTCAACATAAATTAGACTTACACAATTTTTTCTAACGCTGTTAAATTAAATTATGTGCTTCGCAAGTATAATATTAAACCAATGAATTAAGCTTCTGAATTCCATTAAATCATTGTATTTCCTTTATATTCTATAATGGGATCTTAAAAATCAAAATAGTTCTTAAAAGATACCTTCAATAAACAGCACCAAGAGCAACTGTGCTATCAATTTGAAATAAAAAAGAAAAAATTAAAAGGGGAAATTTGCATCCCATCTATAAAAACTTTAAAATTTGCAGCAACTCTCTATTCATTAAAAATCAAACAGCAGAGAGAATGCTACCAGCAATTAATTTTCGGCACAGCTTGCATTATCATTTCAAGGTCAGGTTTCATTGGCCATGCCTCAGTGGGAGTTAGGTTTTGAGATCACTAAATACTGATCGCAAGGGAAACATCATTAAACATGTACTTGGAAATGCGAAATTCCTTGCAACAGAAACAACTGAAAAACTCTGCTAGCCTGCCTAGACCTTTTCACCCTCCAGAGAGAAACAGATGTCTTTCAATAAGCACTCAGCTGCCAGATATACCTGTGATGGAATACTTGAGTCTACCCTTAAATACAGTTTGACCTTCTGACCACAGATCCAAAGATTGGTCCAGTTCTTATGACATCAGATGAAAGCACAAAATCAGTGACCAATGCTTTCAGGAAGGATTAAAAGTAGGACATCTAAGAGGCAAATTATGCACCAAGGGTGCTGGACGGAGAAGAAAGAGCAGGGACTCTTGGGTGCGCAGAGATCAGTGGCAATCTTGACAGAAAAAATTACTACACCGCATGCATCACGCTAGGAAGTCCAACCTCTTCAATATCAGTGGTTGGGATATTCATGCTGCAAGTTTAATTTCCATCTTCAACTGGAAAACCAAATCTTACCACTTCTTGGATGCTTATTTTTTTCCAGCTTTCAAACTGCATTTATTTATAATTCATATTGCTTTTTTATCCTTATTTTCTCTTTACCACTAATTTAATTTCTTGACACAAATTTTAAGACTAAGTAGTGCTTTCTCTCACCATAAGCCATCCTTACAATGCAGGGAACTCCAAATAGTAAGGTGAATTCAGGTTGCTGCAGACATCCAGGTAGCTGGTATCATTTATGTACCCCTCTCACATGACTGATTGGGACAAAAAGACTACAATGATGTCAGTGTAGAAAAATGTACTGAAAATAAGTGGCTGCTTCTTTGAAAATGATACCTGGCAGGAACATACAGTTTTGTCTATTTTTTCAAAAACCAGAAAATACAACAAGTATGGATTTTTTTACCTTTGTATCTATTGTAATACACTGGGAGAGAGAAAAATACTTCTAACCATCTGCCTGGTTATTAAAGACACTAGAACAATTTACAGAAAAATGCTTCAATATGTTGAAACCATTTTATTCTTTACAAAGCTATCAGAATATTTTTCCTGAAATTGATATATATTTCAACACATCTATGCGTTTATGTGCATATACACAGTTTTAAATCTCAAAACGAAGGTTTGTCTATTTCTTTCAAATACTTTTTCAGAAAACACTGCCAGCAACACCTATGAGTGGTGATGCACATTCGCTAGCAATTTCTGGAAGCAATCAGGGACTGGAAGATTTCAATTCAGTGCTGCAGTCCAAACCAGTTAGATCTTTTCCTGTCTTTGAACACAACAGAGAATATCAGTCTGCCATTTTTTTCTTTTCTTTTCCTTCTGCTTTTTTCCTCTGTAAAACAGCTAAGCAAGAAAGACTGATTTTGAAGCACATATTCCACCATGACTCATTCAGGAACTGTTGATGTTGGTTCTTCCATCTATGCCATGAAAAATTTCACTGCAAAAGGTAGATGAGAAAACTGATCTCCCATTGTTCCACGCTGTTCCCTGACCCCAGCCTTCAAGGACGCCTTGCCTACTCCTGCCTCTCAGTTACAGCATTGCACGCCAGACTTTCAACAGCAGAAGTGCAGCAGGGGTTTGCAAGGGACAGGCTGGTTCTCATGTCCTGCAATGCCTCAATCTCTTCCCCAGCTTTACAGTATGTTAGATCTCAACTGCTACATCGGTGTCTCACTGCTTTCATCTCTTCTGCTCCCTTCAATCCACAGGAGCCTGCACACTATGCATTGTTCCCTGGAGGACATGGGAAACCGGGAAGAACCTCTGTATGTTAGCAGCCTCATGGAGGAAGAAACAGAGTGCACCAACTTCCAGGCAACATGAGCTGAATGGGATGGCTTAGATGCAGCTGGGAGAGGAGAACGTCAGTAGCTATTGTGGTGGTAAAGTTTACCAACTAGTTCATTCCTAAGAAAATCTAAGATAGCAGAGAGCATTTCAAGCCTTCTCTTGCTTTCCTCTGTTTTTTATTTTCAAATAGGAAATACTGTCCTCTTGCACAAGGACTTAAGCTGTTTCTCTAGAGTAGAGGATGGGGTGAAGGGGCTTTGGTAAGCAAATGCTGGCTTCACCACTTCTGGGATTTTTCTCTGTCAGGGTGTAACTGACAAGGGAACAGCAGGATCCTTCAGAAAAACCAAAAGGCCTGAGGGCCAGCAGCTAGAGAGGAAGAAGTCAGCTGACTCTTGGCACACACACAGCAGTACCACAAATACAAATCCAGAAGTTACAAAATGCTAGAACGAAATGGATTTAGAGATGCTCCATGAACACCACAGAAACAGCAACAAAAAATGTAGGGATCAATGAAAACGATACCGATGGTGCAAGCCCTAAAGATAAGAAGGCACAGGGAAACCAACTTGGTGATGTCTGTCTTCACATCCAAGATCTTAAATAGAAGGGGAAAGACATTAGATGACAAACAAAATTTTGTAGCCTTCTCAAGAGTTGAAGGGCTACTTCTTCTAATGCAATTTAGCTCATGAGACAAAGGTGAAGCTTGCTACAGAAAAAGCTGCTACACATGAAGGTTTAAGACACGTCAGTAATGCTCCAAAATGTGCAAACTCAAGCAATTTAAGAGTTTGTATCTTTTATGCATTTTAAGGGAAATAATTCTCTTTTAAATGTCAAAACACATTTTTTATTAATTTTCTTTTTCTATAACTGCCAGAAGAAACTTTCAAGTGAAAGAATTTGAAGGGTCTTCATGTCTACTGTTGTTGTTTATAGCAAATTATATGCACAAAAGCTATATTGCAGTAAAAGAGCAAAATAAAGTATTTAAAAGTTAAGAAATGTCACCCTTGAGATATCAGTAACAACCTTAATTTAATTTCTTTATGCATATGCATTATATTATTATTGTCTTTGATGTAAGATGGAAAAATCTGTATATAAAAATGTCATACAATGTCAACTAATATAGGTAGCACAGGCTAAAAAAAGGCAATAAATACAAATATATATATATATATATTTCTGTACTACTTGCATACAGTTTTTAAATAATCAAAATAGATCACAAAAGACATATCAAAGAACACACCTTACTGACAGCTGTAGGTACAAGTAAATGCTGCAGCACTGGTGTCTTGCTGTACGAGCCCTCCCACATATTTTGTACATGAAAGCACATGGTCCACCAGACATTCATCAGAGAACATCCTGAAAGGTTTTCCTGGCCTGTAAGCTACTCATGTTTGCCAAATATGAGTTTAATAATCTACCATATGATCCAGAATACTGTAGAGCAATTTATCATTTTCTGTACTGATGCAGTCAGCTAAAAAACTTACATGACTGCTTTAAAATTAGAAAAACAGAAACAGAAGCATAATAAATAGATACTGAGTTACTAAAAAAGTTTCTATGAATATGCATAAGATATTGAGTATTTAAAATGTTCTTATATCTGACTCAGATCAAGTATTTGAAATTTTCAAATACTTCAGATATGGAATTAGTGGGTTGTCCATTATACCACACATTAAGAAAAATCAGCAGGTTCCAGGATGGTACTGACAGTGAAGGATGTTCTTTATTTTCCTCATTTTTATACATGATATCTTAATTTCTCCTTATAAGAATTCTAACCATTGCAACATAGTATTTATCTACTCAGAATTAAAACAAGTTTACTATAAAATATATTTTATCAATGTGCAGAATACCATAACGACAGTGGATATTGTAATTGGCAGGCAGGAGCTGATTAATATCAAAGATGTAGAGACTATCAGCTACTGCAAGTACAGGTTCCCACTGAGGAAAAAAAACCAACCAACCAAAAAAAAACCAAACCAAAACAAAAACAAACAAACAAAAAAAAAACAAACAAAAAGGAGCACAAAATCCTGCCATAGAACCCAGCAAGTGCTGGATTTCCACACTCTTGGGAAGACAGTGGAAAAAGAACGATTACATCGCTCCAAGGTATTATGGGAATTAGTACACAGTTAACAGGGTACTCGGATCAGACTGGAAAGGGACTGCAAAAGAGGAACCAGCGTGAAGAACTGCTTGTGGTTTCACTGATTTCCTACCTGGCAATAACTTACAAGCTACAAGAAACAAAGCCCCTCTCTTCTAGCATATCCTCGGCACCTCTGCAGCCAGCATCAAAGGGAACTGGTTAACTATTTCCCCATTTCAGTCAGTGTACAAAGCCCATTCACTATACATCAGCTGAGCTTAAGCAGAGAAACAACTTGACAAGACAAGCTGAAGCAATATGTGTCAAAGAGATTGAATTCCAGTTTCATATTAGTACAGAAGAAGACAGTGCATGATTATTGCTTGAAGCGTGTGGTTGTTTAGGGGATAATGGTAGTACCTTAACACTGAGCAGTAATGGAAATTGTCTGTCTTGTTCTCATTCTTTCTGAGACAGTCACTTGTGATATGTCTTGTTACACTGCCAGGTCATTTCTCTCTTCAGGGTCCTTAAATATCACCTGTCCAAGTTGACAATACATCTCTCCAATGATGGCATTATGCTTTGTCCCTTGCTAAATAGCTAGACACTCACTTTACCAAGGATGAAAAGTCACACCTTACTTGCAGAAATTAAAATATTAGAGGCTGGACACTAGATTAGAGCTCTGCTTCCCAACGCTGCCTCTCTGCAAGGATGCTCAAATCTCAGTATCAAGACATCTCAGTATGCCCAGGCCTGCTTTATGCTCTTGTTTATCATAAAGGGGACTACTCCTAATGTTGCTAAATTCA
Organism: Passer montanus; assembly: GCF_014805655.1. Classification (NCBI taxonomy): domain Eukaryota; kingdom Metazoa; phylum Chordata; class Aves; order Passeriformes; family Passeridae; genus Passer; species Passer montanus. The sequence goes on along the minus strand of NW_024366591.1, from coordinate 25,719,769 downwards.
AAGAAATTGATTGAATTATTAAATGTTCAAACAACAAAGTGTATATACAATGCATTTCATATGTTTTAAATACCATTATGTTCACCAAGAAGAACTTCTATTACAGAAGCTGGAGTGCTTCCAGTACCAGCAACTGCTCTGTGCAGAAAACAACTCAGCAAACCCTGCTCCAAAAAACAGACCTTTAACACCAGAGACAAAAGAGTTTCTTCCCGAGTTGCTTGTTCTATATTTAACCCCCAATACAAGTCCACATCAGATGGAGTAAGGCATAGCATGAAACACAGAAAGAAGGATGGTGAGAATAACAGGATATTTAAAGGCAGATTTTGTGCAATTCAGGGCTGAAAAAATAACTTGCAAATACTACATAAGTTTTTTTCTTTTTGCAGCTATTGTTTTTTACTACAATTGCTGTATATTTGTTTCCTAGCCTCTGTTATGGTATAGACAGGCAGAAAGAAGCCTGCTCATTGTACCTGAGCACTTTACACACACCTACCAGAACAGAATGGCTGTTCTTCAGAGATGGATAAAACACACATTGGCACATGTGTCTACTGACAGAATAATGTAAAATGTCCAAGAGATTAGTTTTAGGACAACAAAATGCATAACAGTAGCATCTGATATTTTCTAGTTTAAGTCTGTCCACAAGGCAGACTTTCAGAGTGCCCTGTAAGATTATGGCTTCCACAGAACCTGCACCCCATGGGATGCAGCAGCCCAGCTGAAGCCTCACCCGTGGGCCCACAGCACATCTATTTCTAACAGATATTTAAATCACCTGGAGTCATTGCAGAAATTATTGTACAGACTTAGAATTCCCACCTTAAACTTGCAAATCCTTTCTTAAACACAGAGACAGTAAGCTGATTTGTGAAAGCAATTTTGAAGAGTGATAGCACTTTTTTCCCCACTGTGGGACCAGATCAAATTAACACAGGAGAAAAAACCCCTACATTTGTGAACTGCCTTAATTTAATGCACATGACAACTAGTAAATTCAGGACTAAATAATTCAAAGAAAGGCATAAACATCATAGTTTATTGATTTCTACACAATTGTGTTGTTGTATTGTATAAAGTATCTGTATATGCTCTGAATATGCCCCTCAGTTAAGTGACTATGAAAAATGTCTACCATCTTAACTTGTCTTTCACATACACATTCTCCAACTTTTCCAAGTACTGCTAGGCAAGAAAAGCCACATCTAAAAAAATTTTTTACTTGTTTCTTTTCTGCAAAGATTCTTATATTATATTCATCACCATATGAACTGCAAACCTACAAGCATATTATGCCATATGAATAATTTCTACAACATATTATTCACTCCCTCATCCACTGTTTAGGCAGAAGCATCCATATTCCCTTTAAACTTTTAAATTATGTTTCAAGGCTGAAGGGAAGGAATAGCTGGGGCTGAAGGGGGAGGTATGGTCACGTTAAAAAAGGAACAAGAAAAACGAAACACAAAATGCTGAAAAAGAAAACTTGGTAATGGCAAACTAAGAAGTCTTTGAGGTGAAGTGGCAGACACACACAGAAAAAAAGAACATGCTCAACTTGCATGATCCTTAATTACGGCTATTCAGCTGATAACAGACAAGGGCTAAGCCAGAAAAAAAACAAAACAACAACTTCAGGAATAAATTAATCTCCCCTGATTTCAATACAGTGTGTTTGTTGCATTCTTTCCACACTCCCCATCTACCCCTTATTATATCAAGTCAACACCAAAAGTCAACTCTCTAAGTACTGACAAAACTCTTGGTCACACTAAAAGCTGAATACAGACACTACATCAGTGATAAAACTTATCACTGAATGAATAAAAATTTCACCCCTTACATATGATCCTCATTGTATAAGATTCTCATTACAAAATATTTAGCATTCAGACAGATAAATCCAAGATCTCATTGCAGCTAGCATAACAAAAGTAAGAAAAGTGCTTGTTCTGAAAAAAAAAATCATGTGAGGTAAATAAATTTGACAAAAATTGCTGGGGAAACATTCATAGCCAACCCTGCTCTCCAAATAGCAATGAGACACCAAAGTGAACTTATTTGTCAAAGGTGATGCCAAAGACCATAAACAGAGAGCAGGTTTCTTGAATTGCAGTTCTGCACTGCCTTCAAAGGTCATTACTTTAAGGAACCATGGTACAACTCAACTGGATTATTTATTTGCAATCATCTAAGCTACCACAGGTTGTGAACTGTGAATAGAGCACATCATATTCCCAGTGGGTGCCCATGCTCTGACATTTCAGCCTAATTGTTAGAGTTCATTTTGCAGAAAAAAGAAGGTGTAAAATATATTTTCTCCAGTCCCTATCATTGAGCACAATTTCTCTAAAATAAAGGTAATAAACTGCAAAATATGTACTTGTGGTACTGTAAGAGTATCTGAAATGTTTAATTATCTGAATGATAATTTAGCATGTTGTCTTTTCCAAGGGTAATGAAGTAGCTTTTAGCAATTAATGACCTGAAAAACAAAATGCATAAAATGAAATAGTTTTCAAAGGTAACATGAAATGAAAAATAATAGTATACAGAAGAATAAAAGGATTATGCAGTTGATTTGGAGATGTGAAACAAGGAAAATAGATTTCAACCCCCTGAGGAATAACTGCCTAAATCATGTCTGTATCTCTAAACTCAGTATTAATTCTGGTAACATCACATATAAACAACAAGATTTTGTTTCCAGATTTGAACTTTCTGCCAGAGATTTTTTATTTTGGTTTTCTAATCCTTCTGAAAACAAACTCTTGACAATGCCATGCATTTAATTCCATAGAACAGGATGCTACCCAGATTTGGAGAGGGATTGGAGAGATGGGGATAAAAGACTTGGGTCAGAAGAAAACTAATTTGGTAAGCAATTTCAAGATTACATCTTCAAAAGCTTTAAAACATTCTCCAATGCTAAGGAAAGAGTGAGAGATTTTGCTCTGGTTTACAAGCTAAGGACTGCAGGATCTCTTCTAGTTCCAGTGCCTAGGTATCAGCCCTAATGGTCCATGACTCTCAGAACTCTTTTCCTCTCTGTACATATAGCATACTTTGTTTTTACTGCACTGCAAATGTTGTACTTGAAACATAGATAAGACTCAGCCAATGCAAACCACTGCAAATTAGAACTCATCCTTTTTTTCAATTGGCCTTTTTTTCTACCAGTTTCATAATATTCTGTAATTTGTCAACTTTATCATAGTTACATTTTCTTTATAAATTACATGGAACTGTTCCTAATAGGGCCCAAACAGAAGTGCTTATTCAATTAATCCATAAACCCAGTTTTAGATACATAGGCCAGTTCTTCTCCATTTGAGTTGATTTTATTCTGGTTTCTTAATCAAAATGCCTTATATCAAATTAAATGCATTAGAGAAGAACAATATCAGCTTTATTAACGAAATCTGTAATTTAATTTTTAAAAAATCAAGTTATTCTGACAAGAGCATTCTATAAATCTGTTGACTGCCACTAATGATATTACTTCCTTAATTCTTCATTAATCAAGCTTGGTATTGGCTGTTCCATTATTCTGTTCAGAATTAAAGTCAAGATGACAAGCTTTTAATTAGGCGAACCTGAGCCTCCATGTCAGTATTTTTAATGTTTGTTTTTCAAGTTATCCGGAGCTTTCTAGGACTGCTCCAGACTTTTATTTGAAAACAGCAGACAAAACCAGGTAACATTAAGAGCCTTGACAAAGCATTTTTAGGTTTCTGGACCTACTGATCATCTGAGGTGTAACTTGACATCATTGCTGCTTAATATGCTCCTCAACTCATTGCTAAAATGGAGGCTATTTAATTATCACTCCATACAAAAGCATCACATGGTCCATTCTCCCTCTCAGCAACAGCAGGATGATTTACTGAAAAATAAACTGAAGAGAGTGAAATTCACTCAGTTCTGCTTCATGCAGTCTGGGTTCAAATTAGGTTAAAAGAATTATGCTGCTCACTATTAAAATGAAACAATGTTAAAAGAAATTTAAAAAGCAAACAAGAATTAAATAAAAATCAAATATTTATCTAGCAGAAGGAAGCCCAAAGAATTGATGCTTGTAAGAACCAGGGCTTTTGGGAAGAATTACATGGTATCTCTTTGTAATGGCTTTGGAGAGAGGGGGGACAGGAAAAATATTGAATGGGGAGGGAGAGGGAAAATACTGAATGCATTTGGTAAATCTCATCAACATCCCCTGCCACAGCACAGGTTGCTGGTACTGCTTTCCTCTTCTGCCCTTCCACTCCTGCTAGTCACAGCCCTCGATATCTAATTCACACTACTCTGCCAAAAGTGCCAAAATAACTGCAAAATTAGTATGCTTCCAAAACACTTTAGGGCTTCAATAATCAGAGTAACTTAAAAAAAAACCTTATTAAAATTTTCCCTGATTAATTTTTAATAGACTGATAAATGAAAATACAATAAAAGCCAGTCCTATAAAAGTTTGTTTTATTTAGGTACTTACCAACTCTCAAACACTATAAAATTAATATTGCATTCCTGAACAGTTGAGACCTTAATTATGAAACCAAACTGAAGCATCAAACACACTAATCAATCATTCTAAAAAAAAAAAAATAAATTATTTCAGCTGAAATTAAAAATAGAAGTCCCATTTCAAAAAAAGAGCTGCAGCCATCTAAAAGGGAAAGACTATCTCAACCTGCAGTCATGTCTTTAAGGAAGCAAACATAGACTGAAAATCTGTTAACATCAGTTCCCCAACTTTGCAGAAGCCCTAATCAGGCTGTGAGTTATCTGGCCTGGGTGCACCCACAGCACTTTCAAGTGCTGCAATATGAATTATTGCCCACATCCATTCTTTTACAGCTGGAATGGGCACTGTGGATTAATGTACTGCAATATATTTTCTTGCCACAGACAGTGCTCCTCTCGGAAGTGTGATCTATTGACTAGTTACACGCACTTTGGATAAATCATGGCTGTCTCAGTGTGCCGTGGCAGGCTCTGCTCTGGGAAAAGCCACCAAACAAACCAAGGTGAGGCAAGAGATGGAGAAATTGCTTGAGACAGGGAAGCTCTGTGTGGTGTTGGTAGCTGCTCCTTTTCCTCCTCCTGCCTCTACCACGCAGTGAAGGGGTATTCTGACCTCGTGTCCTTCACCAAAAAGAGAGACAGTAACTTTAACCAAAGTCTTTGTACCAAAGCCTTGACTGACCAGTGTGTCAAGCGCCAATGACCACAATCATGTCTTGTTCCTCCCTGCCCACTACTAGAGACTTCAAAAGGAAGGCAGAAAAGGCCACTGCACACAACAGAGGCTTTGAAATGTGGGTGGCCATGCTACAGGAGTCCACCTACTCAGGTCTGCTATACTAAGTGAAGAGCATCAGAGTGATTTACTGCTGAATGTGATACTATACTATAAAAAACTAGTCATGAACAAAATACTTCCCAAAAATTAAGCATGAGAGAATTCAGGGAGCCCACGCCTTATGCAACATAGCACTTGCAATGTTGCAGGAAGAAAGTTTCCAGTTAGTACAGAGGGAACTTGCAGCTGCAAGTCCCATATAATATACTAAGCAAGGCTGAATACAGCAAACAAAAAGAAGTTGAAAACTAATTTAGGGGAGGTCAGTGTCTGAACTTGCAGTTTACTGCCAATTCAACTGAGTCATCAGCATTGCACTCCTTTGAAAAAGATGATACCATGCTTAATTTATACAATCTGACAAGAACTTGGCTGGGCAGTCTGCCTGGTCTCTTGCTAGGTAAGTCAGATGCACTACAGTCCTTTCTTACGGATATAAGCATCATTAGGATTCTCTATGTGGTATGGGCATCTCAGCAGTGGCAAGCAGCACAATAAGCAGAGCATGGTTGCTGGTGCCAGATGATAGTCCAAATCAGATGGGTCTTCTACAGGATACCTTCTCAATAACAATTCTAGTATTTAGTCCTAACGGGAATATGATGAAGTTCCTCAGTCCAGACTCTGTCCATTGTTGTAATATCTCCCTGCTCCACCTCCCCATATACAATCCAGTTGGTAAACCGATATGGAACAAGACTGGTGCATTTGGAATCTGATAGCAAGATCTTAAATGGTTCCAATTGCTACCTGGCCAAAAGCCCAGAAACAGTCACAAGTGCCAAACACACTTGTAAAAACAACAGCAACTTATAAATATTGGTGTAATGAGGGCTCTTCTGGAACGACAAATGTAAAATAATTTTTAAAATATCGTATTAATTTAGTTTCAAGTTGTTCATCTTTAGTTTATCCATAAAATGCATTCAAATCATAACCAACAAAAATATTAGCAATAAAAACATGTCATTTAAGCACTCAAAATGTATTCATGTTGTCCTTGAAGTCTAAGTCCATAACAATACCTACTTTGAGGAAAATAAGATAAAAATTCTGTTTGAAACATGAAGACAGCTGTTTTTCTGTAAAGATAAAAATTTCTCTCTGTCACCATTGAAAAAAAAAAGGGTTGAAAATTATGCATTTATCCATATTTTTATTAGCTTTTAAAGTTTTAACCAATTGCAGTTGCACTACTGCAAGGGACACTAATGAAGAACACAGCTTATCTGTTCAGTGCTGTATATTCCAGGAGCCTCCTGTGATGTTGACTCTACCCAATTTTACAAACATTTCGCCTCATATTCCAACATCCTAAATTCTCTTGTACAGTACACTGCAAAGCCTAAAAAACCAGGTCCCCACCCTGAACCCTCTGTCTTGGCTCTGCAAGAGTAAAAGGCAACAAACACAGAGTGAAGTAGCACTGTGCACATCCCACATCAGCACATCCAGATTCTATACTGCAATATCCCTCTCACTCCAGTAATTTTAAAAATAAGTTACAATTTTTATGTAACCACAACAACATTTTAGTTCTCCAGATGGCCATGTAGGGTCACTTTCTCAATGGCAACCTCTCTGGGGTCCCTCTGTTATAAATCCTAAGACAATGATCAAAAGCCTTTGAGCTTCCTTTTGTTTTTCAATAATTTTCCATGTTTTGGTTTTTTTCTTTGTTAGAGGAGAACTCAGCAGTATCCTGTGTATATTTTTGAAATTAATACACGTAGAAACTGTACACAAACATTCTGCACTTGAAAAGGCAGCAGAAAGCAGCTCAGCTCCCAAGCCTTCAACTGCAGGTGTTCATGTGCCAGAATTGCATTGCTGAGCCATCTCCTGCTCTGGTGCCTTGAGGCTGACTGTTACCAAGAGCAGGTCTCTGTGACAGATAAAGATTTTGAACAATGAAATAACAATAATGACAATAGCAATAATAATAATATCATTGATAAATGTTTTGCCTTTCTCAGCTCTGCTAGAGCTATAAAGCTTCCCTGTCCTTACTCATTTCATTATCAAGACCAAAAAAATGAAAACACACAGCACTCTTTTCTCCAACTGTTTTACAATTCTTCATGTTTTTCTGAAAAATCATGCCTTGTGCTGAACTTCAGTAAAGTAGGAGCAAGCAATTCCACTGTGTACATATATTAAGCTCTGGACAGGCTGAACTATTGACCTCCTTTGCCGCCAAAATATCAGTTAATCATAAAACGGAGCTGTGAGCTGTTACTCAGAAGCAGCAGCCAACATTAAGAGAACAACTTTGAATTTAGAGTTGAAAAAGCAGCCTAAGTGGACAGTTTTAGATTATCACGCATTTCCTACACCCTGCCCCTCTCCCCCTACCCCCTCAAGGGAAGAAAGGCAAAAACAACTCAGAGGATACGCTTGGAAGGACAGCACACCCCAGAGCCACAGAAAACAGCCTTAAGGATTACTTCTGGTTAAAGTGTTACTCTCTGCCTTTTGTTTTGGTGTTAGAATCCTGGAGAAGTGAATAATCTGAGTAATGACCCCAGGCAAGAGGTGAAGTCAGAATGAAATAAAGCTCAGGTGCCCTGTGACTGCTGAGGGGGAGCCAGTACCTCTCAGCATCAGCAGCTGAGAACACAATGCCTTGGTCATACCATCATAGGTGGTGCTTAAAAGAGGAAATAACAAAGCACACACCTGGCTCTTACAGAGGCTAATGTAAGAAAATGGTGTTTTGCTTCAAATGTTTCAGGCTTCAGCCATTTAAAAACACTCAGTGGTTTCATATTTGACTGCTCAGCACTATCTTTAATCACAGACTGATAAAACAGCACATCTAACAAAATGCTTTAGCTTCAGCACAGGAAAGATTACCTGGGAAATGCCGGGTAGACAAACAGGCTGTCAGAGGACTTAACTAGTGGAAGAATTATCCCTTCATTAAAGAACAATTTTGTTTAGCATCAGTGGAAACATTTAGTAAATGAGTCACCAGACACTCCAGTTTTGCTACGAGGAAGACAGAAAATTATCTAAATACCTAATAATGAAAGTGCACGTATGACAATGAGGTAAGTATGATAATCATTCAAATCGCTAAGGAGTAGAATACATCTCCAGCAAAGCAGAAGACAACTGGTCAATAATACGTTATTAAGAAATAGCATGAAATTATAAATACTGAATGAATTATGGGGGAAAAGTATTTTAAACTTAATTTGAAAACAATGCTGATATTTGCTTAAGCATTAAACAGAAAGCAGAATAATAGCTTATTCTCATTATTTTTTCAGTGAGTTTGCTGTTGCTGCTTGGAATGTAAACTTTAATCCTTACAATTTCATCAGATCAACATTCACTAATGCACACCTTTTAATCTGTTTAGAGAGCAGTCAAACTTCATGTTAAAAATTCATTTATTTTCCACCATTCCATCTGATACTGAGCAGATAATCAATTCTAACTTGTTTTAGAATTTGAACTAATACGTATAAAACTAGTGGAAAGAAAAAATTGACGAAGAACATCGACAGAAAAGAGAGTATCTGTCTGAAAAATAAGTGAGCTTGTCAGAAATGAGAATTAGGAATAATTGAAGAAACTCCAGAAAGAAGATATTGCTGCAGAGATGTCATCTAATATAGCACAGTAAATCACCTGCCAGTCACTGGTACAATACCAGCAGCAGCAGATACTGCAGGGTGAGATATTCCATTATTACCTTTACCTTTTCTTATAAATCTTCTCTTTAGAAGAAACTAATTTTGATGTTTATAATTTGCCTTTTAAAAGTAAAATATAAGTATATACAACAACAAAAAGAATTACATTGATGAGGACCTGGAGCTATCAATCAGAAGCCTTGGGAGAACACTGCAGAAGAGCAAGGTCTCTCTCATTTTCCAGGCAGGTGAGGAGGCAGCAAGGCATTCAATCTGGTTCTATCCCTGACTCATTCCTGATGATGTGCACAATATTTCAGTCTTCACAAACCCTTGCTGACACATCTTCTAGCTGAAACTAGCTAGTAGTAACAATTATTTGCCTTCACTTTAATGAAATAGGAAGAATCAGTTTCACTGCAAGGTAAACCGCTTAAAATTTTATTATTATTAAAATTATGCACGCTGTCACACAAAGTTCAGAATTTTATTCTCAAGTATTTTTTTGATCTGTTTAATTTCATAGTGGATTAAATTGAGTTGATTTTTTTTTCCTCAAGCCAGACTAGATTTTGGAGCCTTATATTTGAGTATTATATTAAAAAAAAAAAAACAACTAAAAATAAAACCACACCCACAATAACAAGATTTCCCCTAACAAGTTTCTAAAAATATGTCACCCAATTATCTCCTTTCCCACTAAAATTCTTTACTCTGTCACAATCTAGGTAAATTAAATTACATTTTTTCAAGTGCTAGGAAAACAACCTGAACATTTTAATTTGCTAGTCTTGGCTCAGCCTCTTTAAAACAGAAGTAGTTTTCCAATTCCTACTTTTTCAGACAAATGTCTAAGCCAATTCTGTGCAATAAACCAATACTTTAACCTCACTTAGATCTCAAAGACCGACACCTTAACTGAGATAGACATGTAGATCTTTCTACTTCACTGGAAAGACAGACTAAATTATAAATACAATCACAAACTCCAAAAGGTGCCTTCAGCTAGGTCTTACTCCAGCTTCATGTATCAGATTCTGACAGTACTGGGAGCAACTTTAAAAAAGATCCTCTAATTTTCTGCAATTCATACCCTCTGACCTAGTCTGCTAGAATTCCTGGCTTCTGGTCCAGATCCTGACATTCTTCCTTAAGTAAACAAAGTGAGTTTTCATCCACCAGAGATCTGTCTTCAACTTGTGAAAAAAACTATTTATGTTTCTGATTCATATGTGCACATATACACACGACACATGGAAACCTGAGACTCCAGCTTGTCCTTCTGATTACTTTAATTCGATTGTGAATAGATGGTTATCAGCACTCTTTGCTAAATCAAATACTTTGTCAACTTTAAAATACTGTCAGGCTCTAGAAGTTGTGAGACTAGGAGGGAAAACCCCACAATTTAATTTATGCTTATTTTCCTCACAGTCTGAGATTCAAATCTATAATTTTTTTCCCCTGCAAATATGAGATGTAGGTATTATCTTTTTTCTTGTGAAAGCTGAGGTTAAAATAATTTTACGTAGGCTTAGAAGGAACAGCATATAACACAAGTTGACAGTGCTTAATTTTCTTGGTGCTGGCCACGCAGGAGCACTCTGAGAAACAGGAAGCAGACTGCAGGGCTCAGCAACACATGATTTTGGTAATAGAAGTAAAAAAAGGAGAAAACACTCTATTTGTATTTTCAATTGTATTCTACAATTTAGAGAATCATAGAATATCCTGAGTTGGAAGGGACCCACAATAATCATTGAGTCGTACTCCCAGTGCTGCACAGGAAAGCCCCAAAAGTTACCATGAACCTGAGAGTGTTGTCCAAACACTTCCTGAACTCTGGCAGGCTTGCTACTGTGACCACTTCCCTGAGGAGCAGTCATAGCCAGAGATTTTAGTATTTGTATTTTAGTTCTTGGAGATTCTGTCAGACAAATTATGCAGAAGTACACTTTTTTTTTACCATTCTATTTCTTAAACATATCATTTTTTCCCATGCAATTTGCTTTATGTGCAAGTTTGCTTAAAATGTAATTGAAAATATGAAGGTGAAGAAACAAGGAGGTCAGGACTAGCCAGAAATCGAGAGGACCCCTTCCTTACGTGATGAGGAGCAAGATATTTTCTTAGATTTCTAATTTCTCGCTTCTTAATCTACCCTCCATCCAAGCAACCATCTACCTCCAATCTACCTCCAATCCTAGCAACCTAGACAATGACCAGGCAAAGTAGAGGACACAGCAAATCCTAACTGATCCAGAAACTTGGGGATCCTGTGGGTGTGAAGAGAATCCTGAAATCCTGATACAAGTTAATTGGAGCAAACAGGCCTGCCAGTCAATTCAACCATGAAGTAAACAGTTTTGGGTTTTTTGTTAATTTTTCCAGGGCAACACTCACCAGCACACTTGGTCCTGGTGATGAGTGGTGGTCCTGGCTGCCCCGTGCCACCTTCGCCCGGGCGGGTGAGCAGGACCCGAATCTCATATTCAGTGTCAGGGTCCAGGTGCCAGAGCTTGTAAGTTGGTGCATTGACAGCGTGGGTCTCGGTCCAAGTCCCAGATGTCATCCGGTACTCCACTTCTTTCAGGATAATGGGGCCATCCCCAATGATGGAGTTGGCATTCAGCTGGATGAGCAAGTACGTGGGCCCAACGCCCAGCAGCTGCGGGGGTGCTATCGGCCGCGGCGGCTCTGCAGGGGAGACAAAAAATAAGGCAGAGATAAAACAAAAACTGGAAAACCCACTAAGAGGGAGGCTCTCTACACAGGAAGTTGTCAGAGTTTGGTCAGCAAAGATTCCAAACCACAGAAACAAATTCAAACTGACATCAGTGAAGAAGAGCTGAGGAAAATTTCAGCTGATGGAAGTGAGTGGTGCACTACTGGCATCTGCTCAATGCAGTATTTTCCTTCTAAAAATCTCAGCTAGAGACTACAAAATCCTGTCTGATTTATATATTGCTGCTGCTTGAGATTTTCTTTCTGAAAAAAACCCTATGATTATTTATATAATTTACTAGACCAATAACTTGAAATTTTCTTTTATTGGCTGAAGCCACATTCGCACATTCCTTATAGAAAGAGCTGCAAGAGATGATACACTACCCCTGCACAGAATATTCTTAAAAATGAGTATCACTGCAGTTAATCTGAAACCCACTGGATGCAGTTAGGGAAAAGGATACAGGTGCCTAATACAGGCATTCAGAATACTCAGAACTGAGCAAAGCTGCCAGGAGAATGACAAAATAAAGACATGGCAAAAACGTACAATATTTTATTCTTTAGTAAGTTACTACTGATTTTGAAACTTGAACAATAGGATGTGTGTTGCCTTTTGTCATCCCCTCTTCTCATCAGCTTCTGCCTGCCTACATATTTCAATGTAGCTGCAAAGTGAAAAAGGTAATGACAGACCAAACAGAAAGAGGTGGTGCCCCCTACCCTGAGAAATGTTAACATAGAAAGATTGCCTCAGCATGATTTATTTTAAGAAACGGTCACAAGCAACAAGTATTTTTCTAATAAAATGAATTCACTGATAAACACGGAAGGTTCATTTTCATTCCAGATGGTTCATATTTCAGCTAATTTGTTTCAGTTAATTAGGCAACAATGCTAAATTCAGTGCACACCGGGGTTTCTCATAGCAGAGATGCAGAACTAACAAATCAGCAACTCTGAACAGGTAAAGGGGATCTCATGGCCAGTACAATAAAAATAACTTTTAACCCTAGACCATAAGATTTCCCTAGCAGGGGACCCTTACATTCTACACAACAGAAATTAAGACCCAGATGCATTGCACGTATTCTGCCTTCCAGGGATGATGCCACCACTGTCCATGACAGAACACATGGTGAGGAGTGGTGGACCTCCTTTGACATCCCATCCTCCCTGCATGATGAAGTTCAGCCCCTGGTTCTGCCTGCTTCCCTTCCAGGTATCACAGCTTGCTCAAAACAGTACATTTACCAGCTCTATAAGCAACCAAGTTTCCCAGATTTTGGCACATATCTTGAGGACTTTTTTCTAAATTAGCTGCTTCTCAAACCACTCAGTTTGGAGACCAGAGAGTCTGTAGCCATGCCATAGTGGCTGTAATGGGAGCTAATTTTTTACTCCCAGAGTGAAAGGTAAGTGCTCTAAGGTGTTTACATTTCTGCTTTAGGATACAAAAAGTACATCAATTAATTATTAACCTTTTACCCTTCTTTGGCAATATATGTGCTTATGAATTAATTTAGATCCCTACCTGCATCAAAGCTCAGAAATGCAGCTGGCCATAATGAGGGCAGTTTGTTTGCTGTGGAGCTAACATATTAAATGTCCAACTAATGTGTTCGAAGGTCAGCATACATTATAGCAGAAAACATCATCATTGATGAGCATGATGCACTATCAACTCTAAGTTATAAACTTCTAAAACATATGGCTATGTTTAGAAGTATACACTTTGATTAAGAGCTGGATTATCACAAATAAAACCTCACATTAATGAGGCCATTGCCTATTAAGTTTTTATGTTAAGAAGTAAAGCACATTCTTATATTAGCATACGCATTTTGTTTTTAAGCTCTTGAGGCCAAGGAGACTTATTTATAAAGTCTCTCCCAGTTCCAATAAATTATGCATGAATTTTAATCAGTTAGCAAATGAACAAGTAATTGTTCCACAGCATTATTAATATTCTTCATAATATAATATACTATCAGAACCAGAGGTGAGGTGCAAGCAGAAATCCCAAAAGTACACTAAGTATCAACTGAAGCATGCAATCCCAATATACCAGGATAAACTTTTCTGATGTTACCCAATTAGCTTTCTATTAATTATTCCCATTCATTATTCTACAACCACATCTCCAATTATAATTAGAAATCACAATTTCCTTTTGTATATACAGCAACCCGAAACTTTTACAATTTAAAAATTGCCATTGATAGCTAAAAAAGATAGAACAAAGCCATTATTAATGTTTTGGTTGCCACTTCCATATAAAATACCACACATATCAACAATACTTTTCTTTCAGTGAGTTTTAAAATATAATTTAAATCCTTTGAGGAAGTATATGTTGCTGGCTTTTTTTACCCCAGCAATCTGGGTCCACCTGTAGTAAATAATCCAGTTTCAGAGTGCCCTGAGAAGACAGTCTGCCAAAAATGAAAAACCTCTTACATGAGGCATGAAAAATAAAAGGAGATGCATGAAAAAGCACCCTAAAGAAAATCACCTTCTCAGAAGTTTGTTCTGGCTTATAAACAACATAAAAACTCAGCTTCAGCTCAGCCAGGTGATGGCTTAGATGTTCAGAGCCTGGATTAGAGGTTGCAGGGAGCTGAGGCTCAGCAGGTACCCACCACAGCAGCTTTCCTGCTGCCTGGCCCTGCCAATGTGCTCCAATGCAGGTGGCCCCTACTCAGATGCATTTTGTGGCTTCCAGTCATCCAGACCCAAAGCCAGGTGAGGCAGTACAGTGATGTCCCTCCACCCTCCCCCTGCCTTGGTCATTACAATCCAACCAGAAAGCTGTGCTTTTTATTTCTGCCAAAAAGAACCAACCTTCCTCAATTATTATGAGGATATACAGCTAAGTATTCCCAGTATTCCCAGCAATCAATTTTCCTTGAGCTCAGTTCCCCTTTCCTCAGCCATGAACTCTCTGTGAAAAGCCATAAGGTTCTAAACCATAACTTATGTAAAAATATTTCAATCCATAGATGGTTTAACTCATCAGTAGAATCACAGTTTTAATAGGCATTTAAGAGATACTAAAAAGTTGGATCAAAGACCCTGCAATGGTGAGTGTAATTTCTTCCTTTGCTAAGCACAAAATTTAAGATTCCTTATCCAATGTAACCAGTTTAATTGCCAACTCATTTTCTGTCTATATTTTTAGGCAGTGTATAAAAGTGTTAAATCTGATTAAATCCTTCTAGTTTTCACGGCCACTAACATCTCAGAAAGACTATATTAAAAGACCACTTGTACATCTACAAGATATTAAATAAACGAAAGTGTTTTCATGCATAGCATGTTGCAGTATTTGGTCAGCTCTGGTTTTGACATAAAATGCCCACAGCTAAGGTAATAAAAAATTAAGACTGACATTTCATCAGTACTAAGTTCTCATTCTGCTGAGCTACTAGCAGTACATTATGCTCACATCAGTATGTATATGACATTGTATATTAAATGTAGTGTGATATTTAGGCACCAATGACTAGAATAAGCATGCAACTTCAGCCTCCTCTGCCAGTCTTCCTACAGTTAAGTGGTTGTGTCATATTTTTAATATGAAACATTGGATACAAATAATTATGTATTCACAGGCAGAAAAAGCAACCAGAAAAGGTCATTAGTGTTACAAGTATAGTAACTAATATACATAATATTTCCAATATTCTCAAGCTATATGTGCACACTATAGTACATTGCCTTCCAAGATAAAACACTTCCTAAGTTTAAAATAAAGGAAGGTACTTTCATTTGTATCTTACTGGCAATCATATACTGTTAATGATCAGTTCAAAGCAAAACATAAAAATAAACCAGAATCCTACATATTGTTTGTTCCATTTTGGAGGAAAAGCTGATACTGGAGGCATGCCTGATAAAATCTTATTTTCAAATCTTATTTACAAGAGTCATGTTTTGCTGAGCATAACATGTACCACTTGGCAAGAGGCTATTGCTAGACAGCACATAGCCCGAACTCTCAGAGAAGGTGAACACCTTCATCCACTCTCATCCTGTACTTGTGCCTTGTACAGGACCTGCACACATTGATGCTGGGCAGTGATAGCTTGCAAGTCCCTCCACTCATGCACGCACTGTTCCTTCCCTCTGGTGACAGCATGTTCAGCTTGCTCTGTGAAATATCTCACACCAAGTCATACACTTGGTACACCGATTAGCATCACCTGCTTAACTCAATACACACAAAAAGGGTCACCACAAAAAGTTTAATTTTCACAAGTATAACAAAGCATTCATTCGTTATAAGAAGACCAATATGAGCCTCACCTCCCCAGAAACTAAAATTGATTTTTTAATTACACCATAAGCTATCAAGAAAGTAGGACAAACAAAATAAAGTTCCTTTAAAATTTCTCACAATTCAAAGAAACAGTCATGTAAATACAGCTAATACTGGATGTTCTAAGGAGTACAGCAAAAATGCCTCCACAAATGACTCAAGATTGACTCAGCTCCCACCTAACGCACTTCCTCTTCTAGGGAAATTTCTTGCAAAGCTGTTTGAGCAGGCCTGCACATTTCTTACAAGCTCTCTGGTCTTCTAGTTGAATTCAGCTGAGGTTCAGTGCTTGACCCACACTGGCTACGCCTCATTACAGCACAGTTTTTGCCATAGGAAGCCCTGTGGGACCAGAGGCCCCAGGCATGAGACACCCAGGCAATCTGAAACACCCAAGACAGAGAGGAATAAGGGGTAAATCTCTGCTTGCCAGGAGCTGGACCTGTGGAGAAGCATGCCTCTGCACTGGGCTCCAGATTGCACATGGAGACACCATGGCAAAGTCGCATCAGAAGACCCATGGCATGGGGGCACAAGGGCATGGGGAAGCAGGCAGCCAAATCCTTCCAAGAGCTACACTGCTTTAGTACTCTTTGTGTACTGGAAGATTACATACTTCTCTAGAGATTCAAGTGCTTTAAAAAGTATTGAAAACAAGAAGTAGTATAAATATTTGTTTAAAATTTTTAAATGAATGAGAACATGAATGGCATTTAGAAGAAAGTTATTTAGAAGAAAGTACTAGCAGGAAAACAGCATTCTCAGTCTTAAAAGCTGGTTAATCCAGCAGTAAAAAAGAGTTAACAAGAAGTAGTGACTGAAAACTTAAATTTAAATAGAGTATTAAGCCACAAATGGAACAATGAGAGTAGTAACTGAAGAACAATAACAGTAGGAAATGCTGCATTTTCTTAATTATAGGCTGGGGGGGAAATAGAAGATGTTTCTCATACCTAAGGCTCCAAAGAAGTATAACTAAAAGAAATTACGCGGTCATGAAGGTGGTGACAAAATGAATTATTAAAGGTTTGAAAATAAAAACAAACCATGGAGGCTTTGAGCCCAAAGACTTGGGTTGTTGGGGTTTTTTTTTTGCAAAAATCATTCTGCATGTGTCACTGTCATACTTTCTGAAAAATCCCTTCGCCAGAATTTCTTCTCCTGGGAAGTTGAGAAGCCTCAGAGAGGAACGAAAACAATAATTATCTGATTGCTTCTCCCTGTTTTGCTGCTTTGGAACATGGTCTGGAGTTTGTTTACCAACTGGTCATTGTTTGATTGGTTTCATGTGAATTGTTTTAACTTAATGGACAATCACAGTCCAGCTGCATTGAGACTCTGAAAGCAGTCACGCGTTTTCATTATCATTCTTGTTAAGCCTTCTGATGTATCCTTTCTCTATCTTTAATATAGTTTTAGTATAGCATTCTTTAATATAATAAAATATCATAAAACAATAAATTAACCTTCTAAGAACATGGATTCAGATTCATCAATTTCTCCTCTGTCCTGGGGACCTCAGAAACTGCCACATGCATGTGGCATATATTTAATACAGACTAGAAATATTTCATTCAGCTCTCCAAAACTGTAAGGAAGTACTGCTCTGACAGGAGAATTTCAGACAAATAAGTTTATTTTGGACTTGGCCTATCTGCAAGGACACCTGGCTGTCATCTACACTGATAGCAGCCTGACAGGACCTGCCACCCCTCAGCATCAGTACAAGGTATATTAACACAAACAAGGGACTTTGCCAACTAAGGGGAAAGCATTACAGAAAACACTACTAGCCGGATAAGAAATTCTTCTGCTCAGTTAAAAAACAGGTTAAATGCAGAGGACTGAAGGATGCCAAGCTGAAAGCACAGACCTGAAGAACAGCAGAGGTATTGTGAACCTTAAAGTCACAGAAAGCCCCTGCAGTTTATTTTTAAATTTCCAACAAGATCTTAAGTTTTCTCTTTCTGTGCATGACAGACTACACTCACAGCTCAGTCTATTGCACTATAAGCTCCATCTTTAATGAGTAGTTTGGCCCTTAGTGGTTTTGCTGAATAACAAATATGTGTCAGATTGTGCAACAAATTGAGGACAGTTCAGTAATGGGAAATGAGCAGTCTCCTTGGCTTCTGAAAATCACGAAATGCAAAAAGACTGGAAAAAACCCAAAGCCAAAAAACCAAGAATGCGGTATATTTTCTTTTTCAGCATTATTGAAAACACACCACTAGGTCTACATTGCTCCAAGACCTAACACTTATCAGACTTCACATGGAAAGTCCAATAAACAAAATTTTATCAGGACAGTGTAAACCACCCAGTCCATACCTGCAGACACACACCCAGCCTTAGGTGAGAAATGCTGCCATGAGGGACTTAATTCATGGGATTCTTGCCTGAACACCACACAGTGGTACTTGCTTTTCTCACCTCAGCAGCCCACCTTATTCTTGTGACAAAGGAGAAGAACAAGAGCAAGCTTATTCTCAGCCAGACATACTATACATCAGCTACATAGACTACTCCTGCCCAAAAGACACAATGCATCTGAAAAATGTCAGAAAAAAGCAGGATGAGCTTGACTGCTGGGCAGGGCACATTGCAGAGGCTGCAGGAAGGCGTGCTTTCTTAAAACATCTGCAACCTTCAAGATAACTCACCTCAGAGCAGTTTTACAATCACCTCCACTACTGCAAGGCTAAATGCTGCTAAGAAATTAACACAATAAAATCCCAACCAACTGCAAGTCTTTTGGAGTTCTCACAAGCCTTGGCCATTTAATTAATAATTCTCCAAGCCATCAGCTGGCATTTTGATTTGTTCATAAACTCGTTTACCATTTTCTTAATAAATTTGTTTTTCTTTTTTTCCTCCAAGTGGACAAAAATGTCTCTCTATCAAGTTTTACTCATTTTAACCCATTTTCTACATTGTTAGCAATTGTACATTGTCAATTTTTTTTTCTGATAGGAATGTTTCTATTGCTCCCATCTTTGTGTTCTACAGCTAGCTTGGAGAAGGCACTGTACTGATGAGAAGGCAGACTTTTTCATAAAAATAACTAGCTTTGATATATTACACCATAGAATGACTTCATGTAGAAATCAGACGGCTTTTACAGTGAAGTGTTCTATGTAGCTACAGGCCTGCCTTTATTTAAAAAAAAGAAAAAACAAAACAAAACAAAACAAACCCCCCCCCCCAAAAAAAAAACCAACCAAAAAACCCAAAGCCAAAACCAAACTCCAAAAAAAACAAAAACCAATTCCAACTTATCTCAGCTGCTGTCCTGTGATCACAAGTGATGGTGGCTGCATGGAGAAACTTAAACAGCTCATGATCTACGATTCTGCTATAAGGGTTTTCCTCAAACTCTTTTTTTCTTTCAAATTTCACTTATGCAGACTTTATTTCTGTGACTTCAGAAAATTATTTCTGTGACTTTAGAACAGAATTTATCACAACTGCACAGTATTTGGCACTAGCTGCTAGTCCAGAGGTTGAGACACAATACCTACAAAATGTTACATTTTAATTAAGAGAGTTAGTTGTCTGGAACAAAAGAACTCATTCTAAGAAATGGCTTAGTGACCAGGTGGTATCAAGTGATTTATCCAACTCTCTTCAGAGAGTTTGCAAGACCATTTTCATTGTCTTTTATTACTTTAGAATTGATACTTTCAGTTTTCCATTTCAATAAACATTAAAAATAAATATCTATAACATTGAAATTCAGGTAACTACCTAGAGAATCAGTCACTGGAGAAAAAACTGCAACAAACAGAAATGGCAAATTTAATAGTGAGCTCACAGTACTGGCTTAGGTAGGGTACTGACATATTTCAACATAATATCTCTAATTTGGGGTCTGCAAACAGGAATAGTATGTCACAAGCTCACTTCAAGCTACTGTTTTAGCTTTGAGCACCCAATATATAAAGTTTGTGTCGTAGCTACGACAAAGTCTGCAAGCTCATGCAGCTAAAATGTATTTAATTTAGGTGACGTGGCAGTTAGTGACCACCTAAAGTGCTGAAATAGGAATTATTTCAGCAGTGAAAACTGCTAACTTCTGCATAGTGATGTTATATCCTATGCATCACTGTGGCATTTTATTCACCTTGATTTGAAACACCACCAAATTCTTTTTATTATCTTCCTTTAAAATAAAGGAACAGTGTGCAGCTTTAGCACTGTCAGCAGAAAGTGTAAACAAGGTTAAGAACATGCCCAGCTCATATGTAAAAAAAAAAAAAGTCTGTCCAAAAATTGGAATATGTCATCTCTCGGAACAATTTATGATCAGGACACATGCCTACTTTTTGAATTATAGTAGGCTATGTTACTATGGGAATCAATTAGAAGATTATGACACATTTTATCAAAAAGACTGCATTGTGTAAAGACACAGATGCAGCACACTCCTAGAGGAAAAATGAATAAATGTAAGAAAAAGAGGTGCCTGTAATGAGAAGACATTCAAATTTTAAATAGGGAAAAAAAAAATCAGTCAGCATAAATGACTCAGTTGTAGAAATGTCTCCAGCAAAGACTTGATTACAATGACTTCATTATCCACATGTATCAGCAATGCCCTCGAGATCTCAATGTTGAGATTACTGTTGGAAAGAAATATTTTATCTGCTTCATTGTCAGGAACCAGCAGGTTGAGAACAAAATTTAATACCTTCTTCAAAATTGGTGCTTCCCAAGAAAGAATTACTCTCAACTCTACAAGGCTTTGCAATTTGACAATACTGCGATTGCATGCACATCCACATGCTGTCAATAGTGAGAAGGAATAAAACTAGAGATTATAGAAAGAATGCCTGAAGAAAAACAAAATATCATTTGAGACTCCAAAATTTTCCTTTACATGGTGATGCAACATGTGATGTGAGCATATTTATTTTCTAAGTACTTGGATTATTTTAATTTTTTGTCTGAACTGGTCCTGTTGAGATTGTGAAGATTTTAGCGTTATTCTTATATCTGTGAATGCTGTAGTCATGCTCACACACTCAGTTTACTGCCTAAACAACCCAAATATAAAAACATTCTGACAGACAAGTTACAGTGACATATTTATAATCAAACTCAAAAAATTCAAACACCTGCAACAAAACAAGAGCATTTCAACAGAATTCAGTGAAGCAAAAATAAATTAATAAATAGATAAAAATAAAAAGAGGAGGAAAAAAACCCTAACACAGATTTATACCTCACTAGCTCTATCTATAAAACTTGAAAGCTAAAAAAATTCACCCAGACAGCACTCCTGTCTGTCCTGGAATTCTCCTGTACACCTTATTTTGGAAGTCACATGCCAGTACTACCACAAATTTTTATCACCAGCTCTCCTGCATGTCTTTTAAATGGCAGAGAAAAAACATGTCATGTGCTGTTGGGACAGTAGCATCATGAGACAGGATTCAAAACTGGATCATGCTCCATAAATGCCATGAGCTGTACATGTCCTTGTACCAGAAGGGTACTGAGGTCTAAACTACCTCGAGACCTGGAGATGAGAGGAATAGCTGATGTGGCTTTGGCTTCCAAGCATTTGCAGTTGTATTTAATAGCAGTTACAGAAACTTAAGAGATGAGACTGATTTTACTGTAACCATCAACTCAAACCATGGGTTAAATAGTTGATGTACAGAAGTGGGGAAAGGGAGATGGGAAGGGAAAGGAAAAGGGAAAGGGAGGGGGAAAGGTCACATATTTATTATTAAGGCAAGACCTTACAAATCTCTGCACAGGGGCAGAGATGAATAAAAAACCTTCCCCTTCAAACTTGTAAGGCATTCTGCAAAGTTCTTTCTCAGGTATCCCATTTCACTTATGGTAAAAGCTTTCTATCAGCACTTGAATACTACCATAAAAGGAAGGTAATATAAGGGTTACACATTAATGATTATGTAGAGGGATTTTGTGTGCACTCAGCCTATGCAAATCTACAGGGAGAAATGACAGAATTCATCACCACTTTTGAGCAAACTTATTTTTGAGGAGCTGTTTTCTTGCTCAAATCCCTCTTTTTCTATTCCTAATCTTTTCTAAGACACATATAGATGTTCCCACCAGCAACATCTTCACATTTCTTATTACAGCATGCCCAAATATTTCTTGCCAAAAATGCCAGAAGGCAGCCCACTAGAATGACAGAGAAGGGGACTAATTTTAGGAGGCACTGAGACACTTCCCTCAATCTATGCAATGAACCAACAGAAACCAAAATGGTTTTTACATCACAGTTTTACCTCACAGATGTGAAATACACATCATCTAACATGTACCTCAGAGGGCAACCCTACTCCTCTGCTTCCCATCATCAGTGTTGCTTACAGTGTCACTGCTCTACACTACATTCACAGAGGTTTAGGTTTAAAACCTATCTTGCAGGGCTGTACATGGAAGTTCCCTGCTTTCCTAGGTTTCTGCAGCAACTTCCAGTTGCTTTCAGACAAAAGCCAGTGTGAGCAGAGAAACAGAAACACAGGTTCAGCTTCTTGAGAGAGAGGAAAAGGGAAGGCAAGGATTGAGACTACCTTTTAAGAAGGCGCTGGCTACTACATTTGCTTTTACCATTAAAGCCAGCCTCAGAAAGGGGCAGGGGGATACATGTGGCCAAAATCAACCATCATCCTTGCCATAGCACCTGGACAGATGTTAAGAAATCCCTGTGAAATGAGAGTAACAAAGCAGCTGCCACCCACCCCATTGCCAAATGGATGCTGCATGCGATGAAAATTCTGAAAGAAATTTCTAGAAAAATTAATCAGAACAGAAAACCCCACCAGTTCTTCATGCTAATAAGATCTTTTTGAGATATTATGATTTTATACGAGTTGATGAAAGCCAGTTATTTTTGTTTTGTTAAAAAAAAAGGTTCAAAGTATCAATATTAATCTGGAATAGAAAATCCCTGAATACAGTAAAAGAGTCTAAATTTTGTAACTTATTTCAATTGGCACAAGCATTTAGTTTAAAAAATCCTTTTTTGTTCTCTTATTTTAACCACTCTATCTTATCAATTTTTTTAAGAGCAAAGTTAACAGTAATACACAGCTTCTTATGCTGCTACTGCATGTTTTAATTCTTGAATATGATACTAAACAACATCTACTTAAGCTGGGCTGGCACACAAAGTTCTGGAACCAGCCTTGTGTATTCACAAAAGAAAGGCAAACAAAATCAACAACTCTACAGAAATAACAAGAGAAAAAATTATTGGGGTAAAAATTGTACAGTACAGCTTTTCTCTGCAAATACAAGATTCACTGGTAATAATATAGTTTATAATAATATGCACCATTGTGAAATCTACAAAGATTGCACAAGTAACCCATGTTGTTTATTACATTTAGATGACCTATGCATAACGAGCGTTTTGTTGAAGTCTGGGTTTTTGTTGGTTCTGCATATTGAACCAAGAACCTACGAGCACATTACAAAGATTTGGAGACACAAATAAATCAGTTGTCACCATATTACCAGTTAAACAGACAGTAGTAATACCTTAAAGTAGCCTTTACATTTTACATAAATGTTGGTAACAAAAGCATGCCATCATGTCAAAAAAAACTTGTGCAATTTTACCAGCAAGCTCTGTTGGCCCCAGTACCCAAAGCTGGGAACGCTTTCTCAGAAATTTTAAATACTGTTTTTGATGAAGACAAGGAAAGTCACGATTCTTTCAGCTGAATTCTGAAGTTCTTCCTGAAACTTTTAATGTGAGTGAGTGTTCTTTGAAGAATTCGGCTGGTTTGTTTCCTTTAAATGACTGCAAGCACCAGGAAACTTCTCTCACTGGACTTGCTATCCTATCCCTCTGATAAATGTGAGTTTTGGGCATAAAAAAAGCAGTTTTGTCAAC
The DNA here is from genome assembly GCF_014805655.1 of Passer montanus. Classification (NCBI taxonomy): domain Eukaryota; kingdom Metazoa; phylum Chordata; class Aves; order Passeriformes; family Passeridae; genus Passer; species Passer montanus. Next base: position 25,695,824 of record NW_024366591.1, on the reverse strand, counting down.
TCAGTCAGAGGAATGGTGAAGCTGCCCCACTGAACTCTATTTAGGTTTCTGCCTCTCAATCATCTTGCCTGCTTTCAAGAAAGTCTTCACCAACTATTCACCTTCCTGCCCAACCTGTAATGGGAAAGGCAAGCTGGACTAACCAAAATGTTCAGAATAGATGCATATAACTTTTTTCTAAGCATAAGAAACCACAGCATTTTAACATTTTAAAAAATCTCCTAAACCTTCTCCTTTTCATTTAACATAGTATTTTTCTTTCCAAAATTCACTGGAGTTTTACTCTAAGAAGTTCTCGAAGAACTTCTTAGAGTACCGAGAAGTCCATGATCAGCAGGATTTGTATCTCTAAGTTCTCTCCACTTGGCACAGCCTCTATTCCCAACTTCTGAGGTACATTCTCAGGGTGAAAATCCTTCTCCTTAGTACCTACATTCATCCAGTGAAAATTCAGGGGCAAGGCAATCCTGAGCATGAAGTCGATTCTGACTTTTTTCCAGTCTTCGAATAATCCCTTTCTCAGGGCCACACAAGTACAGGAAACCTATTTTATAGTTAACTTTGGTTACAGTCAAGAATATAGAGGTACCACAAACCAATCTCATGCACACATATTTTATACCTTCCTAAGTGCAGTGACTTATAAATTAAAAACATAATAACTCCATATACACAAAAAAATCTTTCTCATTTGAAAAGAAACGGGCTAGAAAGGCTGAGGGGTTGCATTTCTTTATGGTGTGGAAAGGGTGTGTGTGTATGTGTGAAAAAAAATGAAAGGTGAGAAGGTTAAGATAAAAAAGTTCACCCAAATTCAGAAAATAGCTGCAAGAAAAAAACATTTACATTAGCATTTCCAAAATGGTGTTTTGATTTTTCAGCCTGGTTGCATGTGAGGCACCAGATTAAAAAAAAAAGGGGCATTCAGAATATAATTCAGGAATGTAGAGAAGCCACTTAACCTCTCAGCATAAGGACATTCCACATCCATTCCTCTTGTCTGACTGGAGTCAGAATTTGTGCAGAGCTTTTCCATTTCCAAAGACAGCACCTTAACCTAAAGGTTCAGAGATTCCCAGTCGAGTCTCTACAACCCTCCTTTTGAGGCTGAACCATTTCTTTAAACATTCACTAAGTCATATGTCTACCTACAATGCCAGTAAGAAAACATGGAGTTTTAGTGATGGCTCAAATTAAAGCAGCAATAGCCTTATCTGCTGTGCTACATAGCTGCAGGTATTTTGTGAATAGTCACATCCAGCTTTTCTTGTTTTCCTTAAGATACTGCAGAATTAAGAAATAAAACGGCAAATAAAGTCAAAGCTGATAAATACAAAGCAGTGCATTGAGCCTAATGAATCCCTTATGGAGTCTAAATCAGTATAATCAGACAGGAATAATATTTCTGTTGGGAATTTCAAGACCATGTCGCTTCAATTCAGACAAAAAGATAGGATATCAGTGATTATTAGGAACAGAACACAAAGAAAGCATAAGATCTTGTGTGACTGTGTAAACTCATAATGTTCTCTCTCAAAAAAATTGTACAGGTCTGGTCTTCCTATCTCCTGCCAGATGAGCTAGAAGAGAAGACACAGAAAAGGCCAAACAGAAGTTATTGGAGACCTAGGACCACTTCCTATGTGGAGACATTTAATCAATCTGTAACACTCAACATGAAAGAATCATGATTGAAGGAATACATGCTAGACGTTTATGAAATGACAAATGGCATGAAATGGATTAATATGGAATGACTTGCTGTTTCTTGGAGTGAAAATACTCGGCAGCTTCAGAGGGAAGTACATTCTTCCATTAATAACTGGAGCCAACTGTGGGAACTCCTTGCTCCCAACTGAGCAAAAACACAAGTACAGAAATTATTTGACAAATTTGTAGGTTTGTCATGGATATTACACACATGATTCATTGATATAGTCTCTGGCTTGATAAATCTTAAGCTATAGATTGCTAGATGCTCAGTGATATATGGAGTGCTTCTCTCATTCTTACATCTCTCCCTCAGCCTATACATTAAAGTAAGAAGATTTTGGCCCAGCAGCAATGCTTTCTGAAGTCACTATCATGTTCTCTAGAAGTAAAAAAAAGCCCAGAAACTGCTGCTATTGTCAAGCTACTCATTGAATATTGGATAATATTGGAAATAACCCATAGGCTCCAGTCCATGTAATCTATATAGATGAGTGTCCTCTGCATAGAGCCAGAGCTACTAATGATTCAACTATCCTCTTCTTTCACAATCTGGATGGTGCATGGCTGTATGGTCACTTTTCACTCACATTTAATTATAAATTATCAAGGTTTCCTTCTTTTTTTTTTTTTTTTTTTTTGAATACCTGAATGGAGAGCTCTAGGTTTTAAAACAAAAGCTACTCTGTAGAGCCGAAGCAGTATAAGCCAACCAACTGAAAACAGATTAATTGTCTGTTGATTTACATCTCTGAATGGTTAACATAATATAGATGCAGTAAGAAGACCATAATTATGTTGTAACTCCATTAAGTCATTCCACACACATCTTATGAAGTTTTTTTTCATATCCTATCATTGCTTTAATGTGTGGGGAAAATGATCAGCAAAGGTAAACAAAGTCAGCAAGCAAAGTAGCTTGTTTGAACTCCCTCGATTCTTCTCATTGCAGGCCAATCCATGAGAAATACTAGGGCTTACAATCATTAAAATACTTTAAAAGAAGATAAAACTACCACTTTCCTACACAGTCTCTCCTGCCAAAGCAAAATGTTTTGCCCTGATGTCTGCCTTTGTTTCACAAGTAGTTAGAATACATACCTGTACTTCCCCCACAGGTAAGTATTCTAACTCTGTGCTGTTTATACTTTTCTTGGCCTGAATAGTCTATCATTTCTTTCTCTTCAAAAAAAAAAGGTCAACGGAAGCAGGCCAGTAGCACTGCTGAAGCACAAAGTACCCTTTAAAAGCACTAAAGAGACCAAAACATTTTCCCTTTGATATGCTGCCTAATTTTTCTTAAGTTATTTAATGAAGCGTTTCTCTTCATGCCCCATTTACACCACATAATAATCAATCATTAAAAAGCCACAAAACACCTGTTATTCCTGCTATGAGTCCTCATGGCACTTTTCTCACTCAAGTTCATAATCTTTTGCTATTCAGTATACTATTTTTACCTTTGTATTGTCTTTTCTCTGAACTATGAACACTTACATTGCCCTCTGGTTGCCTCACTCCTTTTAAAAGTCCTTTTGAGAAACTTTAATTACTTCTAATACTGCAATCAGTCACTTTGTCTTCAGTGGAAGAATATTTTTTAATTTAGATTCAACATAGCCTTTAACAATAATACATTTTGCCTCTGCTTTGTTTCTTTGGGTGATAATTCCAAATACTTTTCAGAGCATCACAAAGATGTGTGCATAGCTGTCTATCTTATTATTCATTTAATATTGCTGATAAAACAACTACACTGATATGTTTGCTTTTCCATGCTTTAATTACACCTATACAAATCATAATAGCTTACTTCATTAGTATATTGTTGAAAAACCACTCTAAGTGTTATTGTATTTACTTTTAAATGGCCTAATTAGCATTGTGAAATTAAACTAAATGTCCAATTCAAGAGAAATATTTTGTTTATCTTTTCCTTTTTATTTACCTTTCTTTTTTCTGCTTGATTTCTTCCTCTTCCATACCAAGTCCAGTTGTTTTTTCCCGTAACAAGCCAAAGATGAGGTTTACTGCAGGTTTTTCTATTCAGGACTATTACATTAAGGCCTATCGTTCTGGTATCTGGTTATCTCGTCAGCTATGACAAGATAATGTGGGCTTGAGGGAACATGCTTGTATCTCCTGTCAGTCCCTTTCTGTTATATCAACTCCTCTAAAGGCATGTTCATACAAAGAAGCTGCTACCAAAGAAAACCCCCAAGACAACACAGTTTATCTCAGGAACCATTCCATGCCACAATTCCCTGTGGGCACAAAGATCTTTGCAGCACAGTGTAATCCACCTGCAAAGCAGGCTGAGGATGCAGTTTAACATAATATCTAAGCCAACTCAAAATGACCACATCACTGTGGGGAGTGAACCACCACCTCTTCTCCAGTCTTTCCATCTTTTCCAGACCAGTGGTTCTACTACTTGTAAATTTGTCTGACACAAAACCACCCACTTCTTTCAACAGCGTCAGGGTTTTTTTAAATTCAGCTCCCAGTCAGATCACTGGAGAGAGGGCCAAGCATGCTTCTGAGGTAGAGGAAATAGCAAGTCATGGGAAGTAGGAGAGAGAAAAGAGAGGTAGGACCACACCTTTTGTTGCCTCTGCTGTAACATCAGATGCTGTTGCACATAAGCAGACATTGCCCATACCAACATATATATCTTTAAGGAACGGTCCAACAAATAAATAAACAAATAATTGGTGTATGAATCTGGTTATGAGGCACAGAATCAGTCAAAAACAGGGCATGCAAGACATTCCTTCATGGACTAGAAAGCTCCAATAAATTATGGCAATATGGAGATATATTTTTCAGAAATTAGGTTGAAAGCAGACCAAATGGTGAGTGACAGGTTTCAGCTCTTTACTCGGTGCAAGTCCCTCTGGAAGGCTTCTTCTGTAACATTGTGCTATGAGTCAAAATAGGATTCTTGTCATTGAAGAATTGCTTCAATTATTCCCACTCAATTAATTAAATTCCAGAATCCTGAGAAATTTTTAATCCACCACAGGAATGCTGTGAGTTCTGCTACGCAGGTGATAATTCCCAGCAAATTTCAATAAGGAAACCTCAGGTGCTAGACCCCTGAAAGTCATCTGAGCTGGAAGTGCAGGAAGGGCAAGGACACTGAACTGACACCCACAGGAAACAGACTGTAGGTACCTGGTCCATTAATTTTTGTTAATTGCCTGAGAGCTCAACTTAGCTTCATTTGCTTCCACTTGGCATCTGCTTAGTCAGTTGGCCAGAAGGCTGTCTTCTTACTGAAATATAGTTCATCTTAATTATCAGAAGTCCTAATGATGCAAATGTCTTAGGGGATAGTCTTCTTAATAAGGTGACTGTTTGCATGTTCTGTTTAGCACATACGTTCCCCTGCCTGTCCCCTCCATTTTTTATAACGTAAGCAATAGCACCTGTAAAAAGCATTCAATTTCAGTGCAAGAATGCTGTCCTCCGTTCATGATGCATTTCTAAAAAATTCTTTGTTCCAGCCTGGAAGAATTGACACACCACTAAATCCCTGCTTCAGGGTTTGTTTTGGCAAAGGGAAGCAAAATCTGGATAAAACAAAAGATCAATTAGACCACTCTTATCTGTCTGCAACTCTAGAAAGTTGCTTGGTCAGCTTCATGAAACCATCACTTGATTTGGCCTGAATGAAAAGCCATCCTGTGTTCTCTCTATCAGTTCTTTAACCTCTTATAATATTATTCAAAGAAGAGGTTAAAGCTGTTCCTGGAACAATTGAAAGCAAAAAAAATGAGGATCATTGTGTTTCTAATTGTGAAAATGTCACTGATAATGACAGTAATTTGGAGGGGAAAGAAGTGTCACTAGGGCACAGTTCTTTGTGTTGCATAGTCCACATACCTAGTTAGAGGTCAAGTAGATATTGGAGGTGTTCCCAGGAAAAATAAAACTAATTAAATATTTCTTTAGGCAGCCATGTTGAAAGAAAAATGCAAGAAGGTCAAACAGATTCCTAAAATGGCATTAGGAGACAGCTGAAGATAAAGAACTTGAGCAAGAAAAAAGTAAAAATTAAAAGGTGGAGGCAGCTTCCCACGTAACACAAAGACAAATCTCAGGAAAGAAGAGAAGTCTGTAAGCCTAAATTCAAAATACATGTTAAACATGTCGGCAGCCAGCCATAATACAGACACAGTACATTTTTTTTCTTGAAGTGTCCAATTATATTACCTTTACAAAACCCTTTGGAAAAGGAGCTATTCTTTCTAGTAAAACAGATCATTTTATCACCTTTCAATTACCTCATTGTCATTTATTGGCACATTCCACCTGACATCATTGTCTTTGCTCCACTGATAGAACTAGCAACAAACATGCAGGGCACAAAAGATGGCAGACTTAAATCACATTGCAGAAAGTCCAGAGGTGCAAAATAGGGGGAAAAAAACCCAAACCAGAGAGGGCATCGGCAAAAGTGAGGATTGCAGGATGCTATATTTGTGAGAACTTGCAGATGTCTTCTCCTCTTCAGTGCACTAAGGTGGCCAAGTACCATCCTCATACATTCAAAGTGTGCCTCAGTATCAAAAATTAAAAAAACAAAGAAAAACAACAAACCACCCTGCAACTGAAAGTATCCAGCTGCTAATATGAAGCTGTGCTTCATACACTGCCAAACAGCTGCTCCTTTCTATCGCCAATAAAAAGAAGGGGAAAATATTGCAGTGGCTGGTGATGCAGGCCATAGATCACAAGCTTGATCACACTAAATGGGTCTTGTTTTTTCTAGGACATGCAAGTCATCAGTCTGAGAGAAGAAGAAAGTTGAAGAATAAATCATTAGTCAAGACATTTCCAACTGCTGTCAACACAATTCAAAGTCAGAGTAAAGTTCAAAGCAAGCATTAAAAGTCATGAGGCTTCAATCTCAATTTTTAAGCCAAAGAGAAACATCTAGTTTATGCCTATCTCCCTTCAAAAGTGGTAGCCTTTATAGCTCCAGCTGTTAAAAAGCACAACTTATGTTACCATGAGGAATGTTAATATAAGAATAAAGCTGAGCTTTTCACATAAACTCAGAACTGTAACTTCAAGCAAAAAAGTAAATCAGAAAAAAAAAAATTAGACTTAATCCTGATTGGATTGTGAAATAGATCAGGTAAACAATACAATACACAATTGATTTTCTCAGGAATGAGTAAGCCAGTTTAATAAAGTAAGATAGCTTTACTAAAAACACACATGGCATTGATGCTTTGTAGTATTCCACCTTGTGTCCACAAACAGGTAAAGTTCCATATGGCTTACAGGATCTACCACCAGATAGGCACAAGGAGCAAAAAGCTAATATAAATATTGAAGAAATTGAATGAAAGATTCATCTAGATTCCATAAACTATAAGATCCTTGGTACATTCAAATAAAGTTCAAATTCATTTACCTTATTATCCATTTATTTATGGAAATTCCAGAGAAAAACTCTAAATTGAGCAAAGTATTTTTCCTGGTATTTATTTATTCAAATTAACCAATTCACACAAAGTTAGGACAATCCTTATTAATAAAATTAGAACTCATTCAAAATTATCTGTGCTTTATAAACCTTGAACTAACACTATGCAATGTCAACACCTTTCAGACCACATTGATTAGGGAGTGTGTTCAGAGAAGGGCAACCTGGTTCAAGAAAGGTCAAGAAAACATGTCTTGCAAGGATCAGTTGAGGGAGCTGGGTTTGTTTAGTCCCTCTGGAGAAGAGGGAGCTCACAGGAAACCTCCCTGAAAGGACTTTGCACTGAGGTGGGGACTGATCTCTCCTGCTGAGCCTGTAGTTAGAGGACCAGAGGAAATGACCTTGAGGTGAGACAGAGGAGATTCATATTAGATAGCAGAAAAAAGCTTTTTCATTGTTCAGATGGTCAGGCATTAGAAAAAGTGGCCTGGGAAGGAGGTGGAGTCACAATCCCTGGAGGTGTTTAAAAGGTGTCTGGATCTAGCACTGGGTGATGGTTTGGGGGTTGTAGTGGTAGTGCTGAGTTGATGGTTGGACTTGATGGTCTTAAAGGTCTCTTCCAACCTTGAAAATCCTATCATTATGTGATATTTTGTACTTACATCCTCCTTTCTTGAAGGAAAAACGTAACATTAACTTGACTGTTAAGAGGCTTTTCCCTACCATCCCTACTGACCATTCTTATTAGTCTGTACGGGTTCTAATATAAGTCAAATCTAAGCAATTTTTAATTCCTAAAAAGATGGTCTCACTTTTTCCTAACACTGGTCACTGAGTATTGTCTCTCTTTAGTTTCCAAACCGATCAATAGAAATTTTCTCATTTGTTTAATAGTAAAGAATTCAGGAAAGTGAAAAATTTCACTTGTTACCACATACAGACATCAACTGGGATAGTACACTCAAAGTGTATAGCAGTACAAGACATGCCAAAAGTCTAAGAAAAAGGACACAGAATAACTATATGACATGTTATAGATGAGGTCCACAAAACAAAAGTTTAAAAATAATTAAAATAAAAACCACCAAAAAATTAGGGAAGAGATGAAAATTCAAATACCAGTCCTAATGCAACAGTGTCAGCCTTCCTCATGGAGGAGGTAGGAACAGACTCTGCCATTAGCACTGTGAACATACCTGGGGAACAGGGGAGAGAAACACATTCATTTTTCTTGTAACACTCCTTAAATGTTCTCCAAGACATGCCTGTTAGCAGCTCCATATCAATCTCAATGACAAGCTCTCTAGTAAACCGGCACATCCAAATTCAACACTGCATCTCAGCAGGAAGAAATCTATCTTTCTGCATGTAGCTAAGCTTCCCTCTTCTTCAGGAGAGGCAGATATATTTCTCACCTCTTTCTGTATAATTCTGCAAATATTCCAGCAGTCAACACTGCAGAAAAATCCTGAAATATGAATTATTAAACAGACAAATATTTAAAACTCTTTAGGAAAGGAAAAAAAACTTCTATCCAAACTACTCTGTGCAAACTTTTTGTAATCTCTTTAAAATTATCTTCAAATAACTCCCCAGCCAAGATGATTAAAGGTCACTGGCACATTGCAAAGCATATTTTTATGAGATAAATTCCATTATAATTGCAACAACTTTTCCAGCGACAATTTAGACATAGAATCAAATTATCCATTTCATTTTTATTTACACCTCATGGGCTAGATCATTTATCATGTTTCATGATAATGATCAGAGGGCACATAGAAAATGATTTCTGGAGGTAACAAATTACCTCTCATATTAGCACAGCTTACAAGATCCTGTCAACAGGTATCACACATAAATAAGAGGTAATTAAATTCACCATGTGCAGGAGTGTTTGATATGCTGCTTGCTTTCCTAGAAGCTGGCAAAGAATCTAGGTTACTAAATTCAACATTCCAAATTAGCTGCTTAAGTACAATAGTTTAGCTCTCCATAACACATCAGGAATCATTATGCCGCTAGAACACCAACAGGTAGACAGCATGCAGTGAGCTTAAGATCTGGAGACAAATCTCTCATCATCAGGTATTATTGCTTCTTGCCACTGAATCATCCATCATGTCTCTGAGACAGCTTGGAATGATAGTGCCAGACCCTCACAGTACTGCTCCTTGAACTCTGTCTCATCCATCTTTTGCATCATTCCCCATTTGCAGAGAAGTATCATCTCCTTGCTGCAAAACTGAGTGTGAACCTGTAATGCCTTTAACCTGCAGTGCCACTCTAATAGTAATTGATTTCTTTTTATTGAAGGGATGGTGCTCCCTGTGTCTACGTACAGCTGCTGAGGATGAGAGATGGTCAGAATGGTACAATGCAAGCACCTATGACTTTAGCAGTATAATCTGTTTTCAAGGAAATAGTTATATTTTCATTGCTAGCTATTTTATAGTATTTGTACATTTACCAATATATAAAATTGGTGTAGGAATATATATGTAGTTTGTTTTCCTGCAGTTCAACTACAATTTAATAGCAAGATTCACCCAAATGCAGCTGTCGGTGTGGCTTCATTTTGTATTTTTGTTAAGTGATTCAGCATTAGAACACTGTTAGATTTTTAAATACGTACTAAAGCGCACAGGTGCACCTGCATTAAAAAAGCAACTTAAATTAACTCTACATTGATCATGGCGAGACTTCACTAGCATGATGACTTGTGTACCATAAACCACCCAAGACTAAGCGTTTTAATTCAGCTTCGTCTGAATGCTGCTATAAAAGTTTAATAAATCAAAATGATCAAAATGCCCCCAGTGGCAGGTTGGGATTCAGTTTCCAATTCAAATTCCCTTTAATATATGGCTTCTCTGACATCCTGCATTTTCTGCCATCTATGTTGAATTCCAAATGCACTCCTTTTCATCATTACCATGCATCTACTCATCGGCACCCTTTTTAACAACTCTGCACAATACAGAGATGTCAAACCTAGAGGGGTTTTCCCCTCCCCAAAACTGGAAAATGATGGCAAGTAAGGGAACTTTGTCTATACTTAAGTAAATATTTTAACCTCCATGGTAATGTCAGTGGCATTTAAACTGAGAAAGACCATCCTGAGCTGCAGTATTTAAATGAAATATTTGATTTAAATAAATGTAGAGACAGACCAGATACTGGAAGGGAAATTATCCAAGTGAAATACAGCAGTGCTGTGGTGGGGCAGTCTGGAGACATCTCTAATTAAGATGAGAAAAATCACTTTACTGCAAATGATCTTCATGTCACTGTACTTGGATAAAACACAGATATAAGAAACAAAGAATCCTCTTATTTCCTCTCTGAAGTGACGCCTGCCAAAAGCCTTTCCCTTGCCTCTTTTTTCCTTTGCACCGACTCCCATCAAGCCTATAGGCCAGAAAGAATCCCACTATTTAAAGTGATTACATTTTAATTTCCCAAATGCTTTATTTGGTGTTTGGATTCACTTAAGTAATTTCACAGTAAGGAGGCACATGAGGACATGGCAGAGGTGTAGGAGAGCACCTAAACAGTGAGATCTCACTCATGCATTCACTGATGCATGATATCACATCTGTGATATCATTGGCAGCACCATTTTGAATCAGGATGAGTGAAGCTGCATTGTTTCTCAGCTTTGCTGGATTAGGCAGAGCTGGTGATACCCAGTTTATGTTGCCTGTAAGGGGGCTGATAATACCTGGTCTGCCACAGAGGCAGGAAACCTGTGAGGAATATTACCTAAAGCCAGCACAAAGCCTGACAGCACAGAGCTAACTCTGCAACTGTGAGCCATTGGGTCAAGATCATCCCAGGTCACCACCCATTACAGGCTCCCACTGATTTTCATTGACCCTGCAGCTGTATTTATTTTGCTGCCAAGCCATAGCAAGGTCTCCACAAGAGCTTGCGAGAACAACAAGAACAAGTAGCAGTCCACTGCCTGGAAGGGCCCTTTTCTGGAGATTTGCTTTGAAAGCACATTCCTACTTGAATGTTTATGTAACATGGTCAAAGAGGGCCATCAAAAAACCAGTCAGGCCTGCTACATGTTCATTCCTGGACACAAAGTAGTGTGATGCCAAATGACAGACAAAATAAAATGTCACACCTACTAATTAGAATGACAGAAGAAAAGCTATATGTAGTTCTAGATGTGATCAGATGCCTAGAAATGCAACTCTATTGACATATAGAAAAGCAGCCCTCAGAAAAGAGCAGAAATAGCCATGCAAACATCGATCCAGCTAATTGTCAGCATTCCTAGTCGTCGTCCTCCTCTTTTTTCTTTTGTTCTGATTTCCACCCAGAGCCTGTGAAAAGAGTATTTTCATCATACTTCTTGCCACTGAGAAGCGAGCAGAAGACAGAAGAGCTTCCACAGAAGCTATCCCATGTGCTCTCATGCAGGCAGTATGAAGCCTTGCAGAAAATACAAGAGGAAATCAGGCTGCTTGGACTCGTGAATCAAAGTGCCACAAAGCATCAACATCCATCATGCATGTCAGGGAAAAACATACACCAGGAAATGAAAAGTATAAATAGAAAATGGCCCTTGCACCAAGTGAATTAGTTAATCATTAATCTGTTCTGGTTCCTGCATGGTTATGAGTGAGAAACTAAGGCACAACACTTACATCCAGGCTAAGATGGTATTGCCCTTCACTTAGATGACATCTGAACCACAGAACCCTGGGAAAAATTCCAAGTCAGCAAAGGATGCTTCTACATCTACTTTTCTATGATACTCTGTCCAATCAATGGCTATTGAGGCAGGACACAGAACTACAGGATTTGGGTTTTTGCTCTGATCTAGACCAGTCACCTTTAAGTTCAGAGAACACATTAAGAAGATGTGTATCAACAGTGAACATATTAAGAAGATGTGTATCAACACTGAAATTGCTATTTTTTGCCTAATGAGAATATTACTTTAGCCTATATCAAGCAGTACAAAATTCATGTCTTGTGAAATAAAAACAAAACATCTGTTTTACCTTAAATGTTTCAGGAGTTCCTGAAGAGCACATCAGAACTACAATAAAGCACCAGCTCACATAAGAAAAATTTCAAGAGTCAGCTGGAGATGAGATGGCTCAGGGGGATATTGCCAATGTGCATAAACAGCTGAAAGGAACATGCAAAGAGGAGAGAGCCAGGCTTTTCAGTGGTGCCTAGTGACAAAACAGGAGGCCCTGGGCACCAAGAAAAATAGAGGAAGGTCTCTCTGGACAGCAGGAAACACTTTTTCTTAATGTGAGGGTGCTTGAGAACTGACACAGGTTGCCCAAGGAGGCTGCAGAATATCCATCCTTGGAGACTTTCTGAAGCTATCTGGACATGATCCTGGGCAACTAGGTGATTCTGCTTGAGCAGGGCAAGTTTGGTCTAGATGACCTCCAGAGGTGCCTTTCAATCTCAGCCGTCCTGTGATTTTCATTTCAAATGTAAACCTGTGCAGCCAAGATTGCTCAACACAGAAAGAAGGAATGGAGCCTATGCCAAATACCTGGCATTTCTGTTACCTTGTGTGAATCAGTCTCTCTGGCTTCCTTGAAAAATTCTGTCAAAACTATTCTCTCCTGCTTCTCCAATAAAAGCAGCTTTCCTACACTTCCTGAAGAAAATGAGCAATGCACCTATTAATTATATAAACCAGAGATAAATATTGCCTGAGCAAAGGAGCTGAGCAGAGTTACTTCCACAGAAGAGTTGCCTGAGCAGAAAGTAAAGCTGCTATTCTTTCTGATATGTAGATGAATGATGAAACCGTGACTCCTATCTCATTCAATTTATCCATTATGAACAGAAAGACTTTCTGAGGCATTTCATTCTTTTTATGTAAAGGAGGCAGGATTTGACTTCAGGGTGAAAGCCTCTCTTTACCTGCTGTAAGGAACAGAGCATTGAAAAATAGGAAGATTCACATGTTAAACCTACTTAAAGAGGATAAGATCTTAATACAATAGAGAAATTAAAACCAGAGAATACCACAAAAAGATCAAGTTAATTGGATCCTTGACTCTCTGACAAATGCTTATACCTAAATATACACTCAAAATATAATTTGTGTTTTATTAGCAAGGTTTAGAAAAACTTTACAAAATAATTTCCTCCTTTTCTAACTACTCCAAAGTAATTATAACATTATCATCTGCTCTTCTTGCAGGGATACAGCCATGAGAGAACTAGGCTACAACTAATTAGGAAACTTAAGAGTATAAAGTCATTTTGAAAATGAGTTGAGTGTCCAGAAGAGTACCAGCATTAATATCAATACTCTAAGAAGTGCACTTATGAATGAAGCACAACAGCCACAGGGGGCTTCTGACACAAATAAAATATTTGCATACCTCTGTTGAAGTCTGCTGATGATTCAAAAGGAAACCTAGCCAAGGTAGTGATGAAAAGCCCACAGATTCCAAAAACTTGGACTGCAAAATCTCTCTCCTCAATTTCCTCTCTGGACTGAAATTCAGTGAGTTCAGAAAAACACACACCAATGGTCTTCCGCCAGACTTTTCAAAGATACAGTCCAAAGCCACTGACTCTTGGAGACTGAACTTCTGAACACATTACAAAGCATCTCTAATAACCTGAACTGTCTAATCTTTATGATGGTGGGTAATATCACCAGAGGGGAAAATTTATTTTTTTTACAAATGTCCTATTTATCAGAGAACTTAATAATGGAGGGCAGAAATATGGGGCATTTTGTAAAATTGGTGTAAAAATATTTCCGTCCATTTGCAAGCAGGGAACATAAATTTAGGCTACCTGATGTATTTACTTTTTACCTGCCACCTAGTGCTCTCCTTGACATATTTTTAAGTCTGTTATTATCCTGAACAAATAAACCAAGTCACAAAATTGAATACACACATCTGAAGCAAGCTTAGAAATTCCACTTATTTTTCCAGAGAAAACAAGCACCAGTGAAATTTGGAAAGTGCATTTCAGTACACAGCTTTTTCAAATGGAAATATTTCAAAGCTTTCTTGTAGGAGAAAAAGAATAATGCTCCCATGAGAATTACTTGCCAGGGGCAAACTCCATCTTCACAGTGCTCTAGCATCACCAGGAACCAGCCAAATTACTAGTTTTCCTATATAAAATCCCTAAAGAGATTCAGACAAGAAAGGTAGAAAAATCACTGCCAGGCTTGCATAACAGGAACTGCTTCCAATGGCAAACTTAGCTCAATAAGGCTAACACAGAGTCAAATATAATCACAAATTCCAAAACTTGAACCTGATGACTTAGAAGTGAGTCCGCTTGCAATGTCAAATCAAACACAAGAAATAATGATATCCACAAACTCATACAAACAGGTCAGATGCCTAGAAACAGGTCAGTTCATCAAAACTTAGGATTTCTGCAGCAACATTCAGAAGACGAAAACTTCAACAGAGGAAAACTGCCTTTGTCTGCTGTTACTAGCTTGGATTTACCAGATATATAAAGACAATTCCACATTGAAACTATAATTCAGGGCAGAGACTGTGCTTTGGACGCAGAACAGATGTTTTGGTTGGATGAAGAAATGTAAAAAAAAACCAATTAAAAAAAATAAAAATCATGTAGTAAACCCATAAAAATTGCTGTAATTTATGGCTCAAATAACACTTATAAACTTATCAGTAGAATCGGAACTCTCCACATAATTATTATTATTATTATTAACAAATGCTACATTTGATTCCTACATGTCAAGGTTTTTATCCTTTTTCTATTTTATCTTTAATTCTAACAGTTTCTTCCACATCTTATGTGCAAGATACACTACATAAGATAAAATGCACCATATTTCTTGCTGATTTTGCAGCATGTAATAGCATAACATCAAGTTTTCTACAATTATTTTTCTAACAATGTGCAGCTACTTTGCTAAACACATGAGAATGTAACATCAGCTTCATTCCCATCTCACAGCCACTTTTAACATGCCATGTCAACTAAGAAGTTGATCACATCTGCTGTGTTGGATACTACCTTGTTTCTTGATGTACAAGGAAACTTTTCTGGAAAATACTGACAACTTCAGAGAAAGATTCCAGTACGTTTTTTAGAGCACAGAACAATGAAGCAGTACAAGAACTGATTATGGGGGCAAAATTCTCTACTGATTGAAGATCAGAACAATTAATACTGTAACTTGGAAAGGCTACACAGTTGTATATATCAAATATACACATGAGCTGGGGCACAGGTGATCTCTTTGGACACTTCTTTTGGGCACAATTGTAGGAGTCTACAGTTGCACACTAAGCAGCAGAGACTTCGAGATACACTTGCTCTCAAAAGCAAGTAAGAAACAAGTAAAAAAGAAAGACACCATCAGCTTCTTGCCCACTCTTACCTATCACAAATACTACAAATACTGTTCCTTCCTCCCAGCATCTCCCTCAAGCTCTAATGCAGCCAACCCTGAAGACTCCAAGAAATTCCCTTCCCAGAAATTGCCAATTTACCAGAGAAAATATAAATAGACAATTGATCTGATGGACGTATTCAGGAGGGTAGGTCAACAATAATGACAACACCAAACTTCCTGTAAAAGGAAGGGGAAAGGGAAAACTCCTTCAACATGAATCCAAGAATAATAGCAGCGCCATTGAAACCATGTAAAAAAAAATCAATACTGTGCAGCCACTGAGCTGGGAGCTGAAGACCAGCTCTATAAAAAAGTGAGCCATTAAATCATTGACTGGAACTACTTTTGGTAAAATTTCATAATTTAATTACAAATCCTATCCTAGTTCAATTTTTCTTCAAAAAACTAATCAGAGTAATTGAGTTATCTCTTTCAAGGTCTTGAAATGTATACCATCCCTCCCAGGTAAGTACATTTGTAATAGAGTTTAGAACTCCACTAAAAGTAATTCTTCTGCTAACGCTCAAAATGAAATAAAGATGTTTCAACATAATGTACATTATAGGACTGGAAACTTTCATTGCTAATCAAGACTAACTTATAGTTTGCTCATCAGGAAAATAGCAGATGCCTCTAGACCTATATTATGGTATCACACGTCTGTATAGACATGGGATATATCCCAAGATATATCCATATCTTGGCCATGAATGCAAACACCAAGGTTTTGAGTTACTGTGCAAAAACTCCTGTTCCTCATGCCTTTCTCTCTAATAAACAGTGCTGTCAATAAAGTTTGGCTTCTACAAACCAAAAACCCTATTGTTACTCAGAATTATCTGGAAGCAATACTAAAGCCATGACAAAGTAAATTGTGTTTCATCGTTTTTTTCCCCTCCTCTGGCTGTGAGAACACACAGATCAATACTCTTCAGTATGAGAATTCTGCAGTGAAATTTTCATTTGTTACAAACAGCAACAAAAGGGCCCCAAGCATGCCCTGTCACTTCCAGTTTAGAAGGAAACCCACTAATAAACTCTTCCCCCTGGGTCATCTTTGACAACGGGCAATACTATGCCAGCTCTTATTAAAGGCAATTCATATCAGTGGCCCAAAAATTTCCTCTAAAATTATCATCTTTTGTATCCATGTAGCAGGATGTCAGCTTTAAAGTGCCACTGAGATATAGGACCTGTCATTATGGTTAATTTTCAGCACAGTTTTAACACCAGGGTAGCTAATCCCTAAGGGTATGGGTATGCTTTTTTGGCTAACAAGATTTATTTAGCAGTTATCCAGACAAACAAGAAAATATATTACTGTATATTGCTTTTCAAATACATCAGCAAGCAATAAATTCAACTATAAAACATATATCTTTGTTCTCTACCATGATGTCAAATAGATGAAAATGGTTTTGGAAGGTTTATCTTTTAGGGCGTTTTTTATTTTTTTATTTATATACATATATATATGTGTGTATATATGTATATTTAAAAAATATATTAATATTCTTGGACTTCCAATAAAAAGCACACAGAAAGTAAAATTAAACTTAAAATAAAAAAACTTATATAGATTTTATATATATATATAATATATTATTTGAGCCATAAATATGATGTTATCTATGAAATTACCCAAGTTTTTCAGCAGGACAATATGAAGCATTTTAAAAGATGGTACTATGAAATTTTATATTCTTGTTGGGGTTTTTTTTGAGATAAATAGTATTCTTAACACCATTTTATTGTGGTTTTATACTAGAAAAAATAGAAAACTTAATTTATTGGATAAATACATTGATTTGCCCTGCCTTTCTAACAACAATAGTCTGTTTTCGTGCCTCAACAGGACTTATTTCAATTTATTAGGATGAAGACCATTTGCAGTTTCCTAGACAAAAGGTGCATCTAACAGAATAAAAAGAAGCTCTTAACATGTTGTCTAAATCTTTGTATAGTCAGCAAGGCCCATTTTTATTGATGTTTTATAGCAGCCATAAAACCTGGTTGACCTCAATCAACCGGCCTCCCAGGGAAAATACCTCTGCCAGCAAATACCAGACAAAAAATAGGTCAGGGCATTTCCTACATGGCTTTAATTTCTACAAGCTGAGGACAAACTTGCTTGCCCTGTCCCCGTTCCCGATGCAGGTCTGACTACAAGGTGCCAAACTGAGCAAACATCCTGCTGCTCCACCAAGGAACCAAGCAAGAGCCCAAAGGTGTCAGACCCCTGCACCTACCTGGCTAAAACAACCCCTCTGGCAGGCAGCAGCCCCCCAAACAGATTTTGTACACCTCTTCTTTTTTCCCAGTTAAAAAACTGTAAACCTCATCACAGCTAAGAATGAAACAGGAAGTTTTGGAGGTAACATCATTAGGCAAGAAGCGGTTCAATAGCTTATTCCAGGCCACAGAGCACACAATTTTGGAAGTTAAAACTGAACTTCTGTGTTCAATCACATCCTCTGCCAGTCAAGATTACATGTTTCCAGAGCAAAAAATGCAAAAAAGAAAAAAACCTCCAACTTGATCACACCACAAACCAGCTATGGTTGCACACCAGCAGGCTTTTGAATTAATTTCAACCAAAAAAGTATTTCAAGGGGGAAAAGCAAGTGTTCTTTTCTTTCCATTTACTTCTCTATTGGAAATCATCACAGAACATCTCCACAATGCTCCCAGTAGTCCTTGGGTAGGTGAAAGTTTACAACTCTTTTAATCTACCTGTCTCCCAGGTAACAGACCAATGTATTATTTGCTCTACTACCAGTATGCTCAAAGGAACAGATTTTAAAAGGGAATGGTAACTATGTATGGTTAGGTGGAAGGTGGAAGTCTAACAAACAGCATTCCCAGAAAAGCATGCAGGCACATTCCACACACTGTGGGATCAGGGTTTCACACAGGTACATTCCATGGAAAGCAGTTTTAAGCTTTGCAATCCAGTCCTTCATCTCATGTGAGTTTCACAGGGCTATCTTTGTGCGATCGTTTCAGATCAAGGCATATGTAGGCTAAATAAAAAGTGCAAGCAGAAAACATTGGTATTAAAAGCATTTAACTGGATAAAATGAAAATAAATAAGACTTTACCTCGAACAATAAGTTGAGCAAAGTTTGAGACTCCAGAACCTCTCTCTGACTGAGTTACACAGCGGTATAAATCCTGGTCAGTTTTTGTCACCTCTTGCAACTTAAAGGTAGCTGCAAATCTTCTGTGATTGATATTTTTAGTCTGAGCAACTGGAATATCTTCCCCATTTCTTCTCTGAAAATAAGAGTAACAAGGCAGAGTTAACTCAAAAGATATAAAAGACATTTACCATTATCGTCATACAAAGAAGACACAAAAACCAAAACTTCAACCCAAATGCACTCAGACCATGCTACCATGCATTTCCATGATAGAAGAGCTCAGGACCGAGGTCCCATCAAGAAACAAACAGTACTCAATATCATTTCAAAATGGAGTTAGCAGCGAAAAGTACCATCAGGATTTTGCACTGGCACAAAAACACGACCATGACATACTCAACTGCAACTGCCTTAGAGCTGGAATCATCCTAGGATAGCCCAGCAGCAGCAGTTGTACTCCTAAGAAAATCCATTCAACTTTAAGGAGATTTACAACACATACACTGGGTGTATTGTAAGATATGTTTAAACAAACCTGGCATTGAGGTATTTCAAAGGTCTGCAACAGCTCTTTTTTCACCAACCAACCAATGTTTCCTTTTTAATGCTACCTTTTATCTGTCCAAGTTCAATACCTTCTAAAATTTTAGCTTTGTTATACTAAGCACCACCTATCCATCTAAAGCTAGCTGAAATAAAAAGTGGAGGGCAGGAAGGCACTAAAAGAGGAATCACACAGATCTAATTTAAAGGAAGAAGCTTAGAGAGTTCTTAAAAAAAGGCACAGCTACCACAAATCACAGAAAAATTTAATCTGTCTGGAGCTGCGGGGCCAGGTGACAGGTCAGGAAGACAGAAACAGTTTGAGCTCTTGTGGGATCTCTTTTCCTTATTACCATTCACATGAAATGCTCAATTTTGATTTCCATTGAAAAACAGACCCTCCACCAAAAGTCAGCATTAAAAAACAGCCAGAAACATGCACAAAGAGAACAAACAATATCACTGCTCTCTCCCATGGATCAACTGCATGTTATTTCCTGATCAGGATACAGTTTCTGAGCACTCAGCATTGCTCAGTCCCTGGAAAGATGGTAGAATTTGCTTGCAACCACTCATTCTGCTTAAAATATAGCAAAGTGTGACCTCTGTGAATGTTTTTAGGTCTAATCAACCCCTGGAATGAGAAACTTCATTGAGGTTTTAAACGCCAAGCTTTCTAACACCGAAAGCACTACTGCTGAGCCACAGAATTTAATAACCTGAAAGCCTGTGGCAAAACACAAAGGGCACAAAAAAGAGATTATTTAATGCTGCATGTGTATATCAGCCAGCCTCGTGTCACAGGCAGGAGTACTTCATAACATTTTACATCTACCCTTTGTCGTCCTAGCACGGACTAGTCCCTTTAAACAGTTTTGAGGCAGATTAACCAGTTTATCACCACCAAAACAAGCATTCACTCTAACTATTAACATGTTTAAACTATTTATACCAAGCAGGCAGATTTCATTCACTCACATTCCAGTACAAAGACCTTGCCATTATCTTTACCAGCTATGGGTTTATTGGTGTGATTTTCTCACTGCAGGAAGACACCATCTGGTTTCCCTCACCCAGCCACCCTCTCTGCCATTTCCTCAGGTGTGAGCTGTGTCTGCAGGGCTGAGCCAAAAAACCCACAAGATACCAAGAGCAAAACCAGATTTCCAGAACAAAAAGACACACAAGACACTTCCAAAAGGTACTCTTATTGCTCCTCCCTAAAACTGTCATCATCTCATAACAACAACAAGCCTGGTTATCACAGGGGTGGTCTCTGAGGGGGTGTTCCCAGGGCAAAAGCAATGGATGTTGGGCTCTAGGACACCTGGACCAACACTAGTGCCACCAAGTCACCCTGTGACAGACACAAGCTCCATTATCAGCTCTGTGGGTATCTGATTCCGATTTAAAAAAATTAAGGAAGTTTTCTGATGCCTGCAAATACTCCTACACATGAAAAGCCTTATTGAACTTCAGAAATCAATGAAATTATTAAATTTCAATATAAAGAAAATTAGGGATGATGTTAAAGGCTTTATTTCAGTGATGCTTAAACAAGAG
The DNA here is from genome assembly GCF_014805655.1 of Passer montanus. Taxonomy (NCBI): domain Eukaryota; kingdom Metazoa; phylum Chordata; class Aves; order Passeriformes; family Passeridae; genus Passer; species Passer montanus. The sequence goes on along the minus strand of NW_024366591.1, from coordinate 25,675,027 downwards.
TAGAAATATTTTGTGGGAGGTGCACCTTCCCCTCCAGCTAGTTAGCTTCTTTTGATAGAAAATACTAAATTTGAAATTAGTATTTTCAAGTCTTGCACTCCTCACCCTCCACCCCTCCCTTAGCCCTGTTCTCCTCCCCAGTATCAACCAAAGGCTTGGACTGTCATAAATTTAATTTGCTTTTAATTTGTTTGTTTGTTTAATATAAACCTTGCATCTAGTGCCTTGAAATAACCAAAATAAAGAAAACTCATAGTACTTTCTTCCTTTCAGGCTTGTCCTATGCCCTGATAGCCTTGTCACATCATAGCCACCCAGCAGATAGAAGTCAAACTCCCCCCTAAACACAAACTTGCCATATGATTGCTAAAAATACCAAGCAGCCAATGGTGTATCTTCAAACCTTATATGATATCAGACTTGATGAGGAAATCATGTAATGTAATCATTCTTGTTCTGCTGTGAGGGAAAAATACATATTAGGGCGCTCTCTAAAATGAAGGACTCCATTTCACTAAGTCCAGTGTTTTAAACTGGAATGCCAAATGCTTAGTGTGCAGCAGAGAAGCAAATTCAAGCTACACTATGTAAAATAATTTACACTCTGAAGATCAGAACTTGCTTACTTAAGCTCATCTGCATGCTTCAAGTTGAGAAACAAAGTGAATTTGGCTTCTACTTAAAATGAAATATTAATTTACTTCCAGAGAAATTAATTAAAATAAATTTTGGCAAGCTTTACAGTTCTAGAACAACACTTCAGATTTCCTTTTTTTATTTATATCAATGATTTCCTACCATATTATCTTTCAAGGCTTGGAGCAGTTGCTCTAATTTCTCTGTATTGGAATTTGTTTCTTGGGAAACAACTGCACAACTAGATTTTCAAAATCCTTCTTCATGTATGGATTACCCATTAGAATATTTCTCCATCATTAAAATTATGAAAAGTTCAAACAGAAGAGAGTTCTCATGTAAAAATGAATGTTAAAGAAAAAACCCTGCATTCATTTCAGCACATATTCCTTACACTGGTAACCCATTAGCCAGTCAGAGTTCAGATGCACTGTCACGATCTCTTAATTAAATTCTTCTTTTTAATGTCAGAACATTACTACTGATTTTAAAGGAGAGGAAAGAAAGGCAGCAGTGTTCTCTGCTTATTAAGGGTTCCTGGTACATACTGTTTCAATTTATGTCCTGCTCACACTGAACAGATCTTGAAAATGCTGCTCAATTAAGTTTTAAAAATTCAATTTAAAATTAATGTGGAGTTATACTAATAGGTAATGGCTGTACCCTGTGCGATCCTTGGTTCCTCCAGTCTCTTGCTGTCTGATTTGATAACCCTGAATTGCTCATTTAAGAGAGGTCACGACCAGGCAGTTCTCTTTTGTGAAAATAACTCTGGGCTTCACAAAGAACTACTCTCTCTAAACACTTGATTAAAAGAAATATTAGCCTGTGAAAAAACCTCCTTAATTCTGGCATTCCAGCCATTTAAAATTACAATCTTAAATAAATCGCTCTGACTTCAAGGTTATTTTTAATTTGATAGGAACATGATTTCACTAAACATTTTTCAGGCAATGAAATTAGATCATCTATATTTTAAATAAAGTCAACAGCAAAACCTATGCAGCTTAAAAACAATCTTAGGTAAATTAACAGTTAGTCTTAAATATCTCTGTTTTGCCTTACAAAAGAAATCAAACATTTAGTAAATATGAAATGCAATTTTAATTGATCTTTTAGAACCAGAGAGGAATCAAAAGAATTTAAACTCGAAAGTCTTATTTAATTGGTAGAATTTAAGTGCATATCTTATACAAATTAAAAACTCATCAGCCTTTCTCCCTTAACTTGTCAGGTTGAAAAGTGGTGAGCATGGCTTTTATTTGGTTAAACAGCAATGAGACACCTGTCTGCAGCATTGGTCCCTCTAAATTTTCTAGAACCCTTTTTTTCACACGAGTGATTTTTATTAGCCTGGACAGTTCAACCTTACACATCCCCATCCTTTTCTTACTGTAAACACCTTAAAATAAGCCCACTCTACTGCTAATAATTACAGTCAGCTCTGGTTGCCTTCTCGGGCTCTCGGCTGGATGCCAGGATGCCTCCGGAGATCAGCCGATGTCAACGCTTTGGCTGCAGTGACACCCGCGTTACTCTGGCAGCAGTGCCCTATCAGCTGCCCTGCACTCGCTCCCTCCTCACCTTCCCTCCTGTGCTCATGCACAAAAAACAACCTGGAATATGAAAAATCTTCCTGAAAACTCTGTCCCTCCCCATATATTATCATCACCAAATGGATCAGCTTGTGATCGGATTCACTGCATGGCCACTGGCAACAGAGGAGAGGGCAAGGTATGTGTGGTAAGCAGGGCACAAGTCCACAGTTTGTCTGAGCAACCCAGTCCCCAAAGCTGCAATCAGAATGTCAGCAGCAGCACAAGGGCTGGAAAGACAACCCCATCAGCCCAGGGCATTAGACCTCTGCTGCCTTGAGCAAAGGGGCATTTGTAAACAACATGTTCCGAAACATTACTGGGTTTACTCATTATGTAAAGGGAGAAATGTCTCTTTTTGATGGGGGAAGAAAAGAAAGAGGGTTGACTGTGGATAGTTTGAATGCCAGCAATAATGCACAATCTCTGCCAGATCATGTTTTCCAAAAAAAAATAAATAAATAAAACAAGGAAAAAGGAAAGTAAAAGCTATAAATAACTATAGTGTTTAAATCTTATTTTATATGCACTTGTCTGCCACTTTTCCATAGGCATACGTATTCTTTTAGAGCATTTAAGATACAATTTCTAAATGGAGAAAAATAAAAAATTATTTATATAATATTATTGTTGTTATATTTTCATCTTTTACGCAAATGGCTCAATAGATTCACGGCATTTTGAAATTTATTAACATACTAGGAACATAATGAAGCATGACATATATTTATTGTGGGAAATTAAAATTTTATTTTTTTCCCCACAACAGATTTAATTACTGAACAAAATGGTATTATTTTTCCAATTTTATTTATAAGCACAAAATTTAGACTAAGAAATCATTTTTTTCAAGCAGATCATGAATTAGAAATATAGCTTAATTAATATGCTTAAATAGTCCTATCTCCTTAGAATAAAAGCAGGTGAACTAACAATATATTTTGTTTGATTGATTATTAAGGGGAAGCATTAAATATTTTTTAAAATAGGAAATTAGTAGGACTTTCTGGTCTCCTACATGAATAGCAAACCAGAAGAAGATTCTACTTTCCAATGAACTACGTATTCATTTATAAGCAAGAAAACCTGCACAACTTTTCCCATGCAAACATACACTGAAGATCATGAACAAATGTGACAAGCCAAGCTGCATCCTGCATGCTGCACTGCAGTACAGAAAAATCCACGACTACTCAAAATGTCTTGGTATCATGCACTGCTGTTACTCAAATATGTCCCCTTTGAAGTAGCTCAAATTTCTATCATGCTGCACTGACCCTCCTACTGAAGAAATCAAGGGCTCTGATGAAATAATTTAATTGAGAGCCATCTGGCCCTTTAGAGGTAGCACTTCTAATTTATTTTATTATAATAAGAGCCACCCGAGGCAAACTAGCAAAATTCATAGTATCGTGTCCCTGGCCATGCCACCACACAAATAAAAGCCACACTCACTTTCTCTGAGCATTTTAAAGCCTCTCAGTTTGAGCCTAATCGAACATATGTTGAACATTAAAAAAAAAAAAAGGTGGTTGTTTGTTTGTTTTGTTTTGTGTTTTTTTTTTTTTTTTTTTTAATGGAGTGGGTGGTTGTTTGTTTTGGGGTTTTTTTTTTGTTTTTTTTTTAATGGAGCTTTTCAGAGAGCTTTGGTTCTGGAATGCAGTGTTCTTGATTAAAAAAAATAACAACAAGAAACTAAAAACACATTATTCACAAAAGTATGGATTCCAGACACAGTGATTTAAGGTGACTGCTCAATGTCACTTCGAGCACTGTATAGTGAACTACAGTATTTATCCTGCAGCACAAAATTAAAAAAATCTGCTTAGTTAGAAGGAAGGAAACAAGTTGCACACAAACCCACCACTGAGGGCCAGCACACCACAAGACAGCTCCTCAAAAATTTCTCAGCAGACCATTTTACCCTTTTCTAACAGCATCCAAGCCTACCAGCTGCTCTTATTCTTCTGTAATTCATGAAGTCCTGCAGCTATTTGAGTAAAACTAGGGCCTGGGGTATTAAGCTACCTACCACACACCACACCACTGAGAAGAAGACAACCTGGATGCAGACAATAGCAGACAAGAGTCCCAGGACAGAATGGCCAAGGGATTTATAAGTATATCTTTTTGTATACACACCTTTATTTCAGGTGTCTCATTTAGATGGGTGCTTCAGCCACTGGCTGACTGAGGACCACAGAGAAGGACCAAACTTCCATGGCAGCCATTCTACCAGTAAAGTACAAAATGGCAGGAGGGGAAGGAGCCACCACTGAGGCCACAATCAGCAGCACAGCCCCCGGCACCAGATGCTCCAGTCACCACAGGACCCCAGGGAAGACCTACAGGGAGGACAACTCCAAAGGCTGCTGTGTAAACTAAATGACCAGTAGCTATGCAAACCAGAGGACTTAGCTAACTGGGGCAGAATTAAATTAAGACCAGGAGGATTACAGTATTTCATGTTGTTGAAACCTAGGATGACCGGGCATCTAGGGGAAACTGCCATATTTATCCATGAAGCTGATAAATTGAGGCAGGAGAGAGGGAGAATGGTTCATTCAGGGTTAAATTAAATAGCATCAAAGGTGAATAGAGGGGGAAGAAAACAGAGGGGGGGAAAAAAACAAACAAGTTATGAATACTGTAATTTTCACAGGTTGAATATTTTGTATAACCATGGCTGAATCAGGAGTGTGTGATACAGAATAAACTACAAGTCAAGTAATTTATAAGGAGCCTAACAGATCACTTCAAGGCAGCTTTTCATACAACTTTGAAAAAACCAGAATGTCTATCACAGACCGTAAACATGATGAGGTGAAAGTGAAGGTGGAATAGACAAATAACTGCAAAAGAGTCCTCTATGCCTCCCTACACTGTGTCTTCCTTTCAAAAGCATATGTTCTGTAAGTAAAAGCAACCAGTATGAAACAAATGAGGAAAGTGAAGTTTCTGTGCAAGACTCAAGCACAGAAAAAAAAAAAAAAAAGAAAAAGAACTTATATCATGCTTAGCCACTGTCAGTAATCAAGATAAAGGTAAGATGATGTAGATTTGAGCAGGATTTTACTGGCTGAGGAAAAAAGGTTTGTCACAAACAGCCCAGTTTGCTGTGCAGATTAGCACTTGCTTTAGGCAGATGATGCTGATAATCCAAAAAATCCTTCTATCTCCCCAGAGGCTCACCCACTGCCACCCAGGGAGGAGAGCAAAACCAGAGCCATAGGCCTTCCCTCTTCCTGCAGCCTCCACACAGCATCACAGCTCCCACTCCTCCTTAGGGCAAGCAGACCTGACTGACTTATTACAGTTCAAAACCAAAAAGCATCAAACTTGACAGTTGACCAAAACCAAAGAGGGGATCAAAACTCTCCATCACAGTTCCATGGCTGAACCCTGCGGATGCTAGCAAGGCATCCTCTCTGAACTCTCTCTAGGCAGCACTGAACAAAAAAAGCAAAATAACAAAGCTTTTCTAACATTCAGAGTATACTCAGCTCTCCTTAGCTTTCAGGGATCATAAAATTTGTGCAAACCAACAAAAAACATTCTTCCAATGTAATGAACATGATGAATAGACAAGTGCACTCTAACAGCAAATGTTTTATCATCAAACTAAAGAAAGGGTATCTTAACCAGTTAACCAGTATCAAAACGCAATGGTATCTCAAAAGGCAAAGTTATATTAGAAAACTCATAGAAAGCAACATACAAACAATGTAAAACAAAGTCAAATTGGACATGACTCTCCTATTAGAAATGCATTTTTTCTGAGACCAAAAGCAGCCTCCCAGCATTCACTGTTAGGTTAGCTAAATGGTTTACCCCAAAGATCCAGGGCCCACACTCCAACCCTCCTGCTGAATACTAATCCAAGTCTTCACCTGGGAAAAGCATGAGGAAAGGACTTCTGTTGCATAACTTCTCTCCTTTGAGAGGAAACAGCCCTTCCAGAAAGCAAAACAAAACAGTCAACGTTTTGTCCTTCAACCCTTTGCCAGAGGCATGAATTCTTATACAGCCTTTCTAATCTAAATTCCTGGAATACTTTGTTGGTCTTACACAATGCATCATAACAGGATACCATCTGCATGTGCCTGGTCCAAAGACTTGTTAAAGAGTGTATATATATGCAGTACCTAGCAAGAAAACTTAAGATAAATATCACATCCCATTCTGTGGCAATCAGCAGCAAAACCCAAGAGGATGGTGAACAGGGCATTGGGGATTGTGGCAGTTTCCTCTACAAAAGGAGTGGGATGCAGCCAGTTGTTTGAGCCTGAACAGACGCTCGCTCATCCTCCAGTAACAGTTGGTACCGCTGGGAGGTCAGCCCGACTCCATTGTTTTTACAGCAATTTGCATTTTATTTTCCATAATGCTGTTTAATTTCACTTTTTCAATTATTACTCTCAGGCAATTGCTTTAATTATCTGTTATTCCACGAGGAAAGACACTTTCCTCTGGCAGAGAGAAGGGCTGCATCAGACCATATTAACGCTGACGAGTCTCTCCACGGGCGAGCGCGGGGCTGCTGCGCCAGCCTTGGCAGCCCAAGTGGAGGGCGGTTAGCCAGCACCCACAGATATTGCTGACAGATTGGCCCGCTCGCCACCGCTCAGATGGCAAATCTGCCCAGGATTACAAGGCGCATATTAAACCTTTAAACGCATGCAGCCGGTACCCCTTTGAATTTCAGATTCGCCAAGGCAAATGGTATCACCGCGGAGCGTGGCAAAGCACATCTGACTGCAAAGCCAGAACAAGCCGCTTTCCCTAATCCAATGCTATGTTAATGCAAAGCTCAGCAATGATGGATGGACTCATTAGTGCCGCAGTTATCGCCATCTGAACCAGGTGCCAAGACATATGGTTTAACAGATGTTCCAGCAAAAAGCTCTATACGCTGCACTGTACGAGTGTCCAGCTAAACCGGACATCGATAAGACACTGAAAATCGTATTGGCCTTCTGGGAGCCACAATGGGCCCATCTCAGGAAGCTGTTAAACACAGCCCGATTATGCAAAAAACCCTATTGCTCTGATATCCCAATTAGATTGACAAAACAAATGCTGGATAATATATACACTGCTTTCTGGAGTCTTGGTGTACACAAATGTTATTTAATTTCCCCAGTTAATTCTATTTCTCTACTATCTTAGCAAAGAAATTAAGCTTTCTTCAAACAGAAATCATCAAATGAAATAAGGAAACAGAGCCCCCATCCCACTCTTGCATTTTCATGTTTAGAATGCCCTGTGTGCACCGTTCTTTCAAAAATTTAATACATAACACATTCTGAGCATAGGATTACCATGCAGAAGAGACTTGTTTGCAAGCTTATTTACTGACACAACTCTAGTGGAATGCATGACATTTCACAGGCAAATAAATAAAATAAAACAGGGGGTCTTCTTACAGTAATTTAGCAAATCAATGTGCACAAAGCAGCAAGGTGCATCAAATGTTAATTTAAAAAAAATCACTTATTCTTTAAGCATCATTTCAAAGAAAGAAAATTAATAGCTTTAGAAAGAAATAAAATCAGCACTGGTTAATTATTATATCTATCTATGCACACTATATTAATTTCTTTTTACACACACACTTAAGGTCACCACCTACAGGAAAGCATTTTTCAGCAAGAAATTCTGCTAATTCCTAAAGCTTAGAAATCAGAGCATACCAAAGCATAACAGGTGAAAAACCTAGGTTACCACCTTGGGTTTAGGAACTCCTGTCAAACAACTCACCTGCTTCAGTGTGGGCAGTAAGACCAAACTACAGCTGTTGGCGTGTGATATATTACATTGGAAATTTTAAGAGAAGTTGGAAAATACTAAAAAAAAGCATTAAATTCTGAAGGGAATGACAAGTAAAAAGGATACTAAGCACTGAAAATGACTGAATGTATTTCAGAAACATCAATGTTGTTTAACATTTAAACAAAAACTAAGGACTTTGAAAGCCTTTCAAAATTTGCTAATAATTGCAGGTCATAAAGAGACTCCTTCAGCATATAACTGTAAAAGATTTGATAGCAGATCAGGTTGAAAAGGTGAAGAACAAAAGAATCTGAGATGCATTTCTGTCCTGCTCCCACACCTACTATTCACACTGTCACAAAGGTGTGTTTCAGATCGTCTTGTTCAATCAGTTAAATCTCTTTATCTGTCCAAATATTTATTCTGTATTAATGCAGCCTCAACTTTTGAAAACTTCTGTTATCTTTACTGCTTATCTTTCAATGACAGAGCTTTGACTGTCCCAAACATTGGTCCACTGAGGCTGCAAAATACAGAGTTGGCAGGAAAGGGATATCAAAGGGGACAAGAGACCAGATACAATTCAAAAACAAACAAACAAGAGCAGAATCTGCAGCCATGAAAGTCAGGAGAAGTTCAATTCAGTGTTAATCCCTATTTGTCTGAAATGTTTACAGACATACATTTATAGAAAATGGTGTTGATGAAAATACTGTCATTACAGCAGTAAACACACAGGAAACTGTGCATTGAAACGCTGTGCCTATTTTTGTCCATTTTTATTTTTAGGCACATAAAGCTATGTGCACTTAATTATATATACACTGGGAAAAACATAAGATGGAAATGTACTTGCAGATAGAACAGCTAGTATATAATCAGGGCCCAATAACTAAAACAAAATTGAAGTTTACATAGGTCTACAAGGAGACACGCTACCATAATCCCCACTTTCATATTATGTGGTTATAGTCTTTCCCTCTTCCCTGCTTCTAATCAAACATCCCAATCTTTTGCCACCTGCTGGCATTATTTATATGGGTAACTTAGACGTGAATCAAGCTGGGGGAAAAGACACACACGAAAAAACCCCAAAAAACAAAAAAAACAAAGCAGACAAATTAAAATAAAACAAAAATAAAACAAGAAAAAACATGAACAAATCAACAAAAAAAAAAAAAAAAATCATCCACAACCCCCTCTCCCCAACAAAAAAAATCCAATTGGAGTCAAAATCTTTTTCAGTCAGATCAGTTTCCTGAACTGACTTACTGGAGAGCTGCAAAAGCTCCAGATCAGTGCAGAGAGGGATCAAGAGGGTGAAGATGATCCCAGAGCAGCTCAGACCGAGCCCCGCTGAAGCAGCCATGGGACTGCAGGACTTTGAACACAGAGCAGGGTGGCTGCTATTTTTTTCTAAGTGCTGCTGAATTTACTTCAATTCTTCTCAAAACAGAAGACTGCAGAAAACACTGGTAGAGTCTTCAACAAAATTTCTGCCTGCAAATATTTACTACTTCAATGTAAGCATATGAAATCTTAGATCTCCTCAGATAGAAAAAAGCCTGATGTCCCAGATTGCCCCTCAAACTTTTGCTTATCAAAGAATGTGTTTTCATAGCAAATTCTTTGCCATTTTTTTTCCTTCTTTTCCTTCCTCCTTAAGGAAATAGCTTTTCTTTTTCAATAACGACATAATCAAAAGCTATTTTCTCTAAAACTATGTGCTTGGCAAGTGTCTTCTTCCCCACCATCATCCACTTAGTTTTCATTTTTGCACTTTGTCTTTTTTTTTTATTATTATTTTGTTTTTTGTAATGGCCTTTCTTGTTATGAGAAAAATACATTCCTGGAATGCTTCAGCTCAAGACTCTCAAAAACAATTACTTAGGCATCTGATTTGATCTGCCAGTTCTTCCTTTCAGTCTATTTGGGCTTTACAAATCTTGAGTTTGGTCAAAGGTTAAAGCAAACCTTTTCCAAGTTACACTCCTGTGTTTTATGAGGCCCAAACATACCATGCCAGTTTTTAAGGATAAAAGAGTAAATTCAATATTAACTATGTACAAAAACAGTAACTTTAAGTGCAACCTAAAGAAAATTTTCCATATAGGGAAGATTGCCAATTCATATATATTGGGAAAGTAGGATTGCAAGGTGGAATGATGAGTGAAAAAAAGTTACCCGCAAAATGATGAAAATTCATGGCTGTTTACAGGAGAAAAACAAAGAGAACAGAAGCTCAAGTATCAAGGTATCTTCAAGAGTATCAGGGCACTTCATAAGCCCAGGCAAGCAGAGTTATAACCTCTGAAGTACTTCATCTATCACACTGTGAGAAATTATCATATCTGTGATCCATATACGCACACACAAAAATAAACTACCCATGAAGCATATGGAGGGACAAAACATATGTTTTCTGAGTTGATCTGGCTGCTAGTTGGGCTTCTCCAGGGAGTGAAAGTTAGAAAGGATTATCTGTCAGAGTTATCTGCCTCCAAGGAGTGAGTGAAAGGGAAGATTTCCAGCTGGCTATCTCTACTGGGTCTTTCTGACCCACAACCAACTGCAAGTGGCGCTTCACAGGTTTGCTGGAATGCTCCTCGTGCTATTGTCTTGCCTTGGATACAGTAAAACCCAGGCCAGTTTCATTTTTTGTGTGCTCTGTTTGGCAAGTTTCTGAAATCAAGCTGCTTTTTCTGAATGAATGCATTACATGTTTACTCAATTTAAACAAATTACTGCTCAAAGACATGGAGTACAAATCATTCCTACTGCTGTGATACCTTTTCACTAAATACATTGCAGTTACTGCTTGTGTTCCTTTTTAATGTTGCAGCATATTTGTCTATTAATACCATTTGCATATCTGATTTTTAAATCATCTTTTAAAAAAATTTCTTTAAAATTTCAAGCTTGTCACATGCCTATATGCAACAGTTAGCCAAGGTCCATTAACTCCACTATTAAAACAGAAATCAAGCTGAAATAAGTGAAAATAGTTCACTTCAAAATACATTTGACCAAAAATACATATTTTAAAGTTCTGACTATAGGTAATTTAAAAGCACATTTCCCAAAAATTACATAGATTTTAGCTCTGAAAATAAACAGAAATGCACATTGTAAGAAAATAAAGTTTTTGAGAACATATTCAGAAACTATTCTAAAGGGATGTTGGTGCTTAAGATTTACATATAAACATATAAAGAATGCACAGAAGTTGTACACCTACCACTTGATTTTTTAAAATTCTTTTTAAGCGGTAAAATTTATTTTTTTTAAGAGCAACTGGAAACTTTGCCATCATTTTACTCAACCAGTGGTCTTAAATGTAAGTACCCCATTGCCATAATACAGAGGAGACTGGGTATTTTGGACAATGGTGGTGTTCATTTCTTTTTTTTTTTCTCTCATAGCAAAAAATGGTTATAGTCATCTTTTAAATTCTGACATACATACTATTCAGTTATACATGGGTAAAAGTCAAAGTTCCTCCTATTACAGAGATGGAGAAAAAGCATGTGCAGTAGTCCTTTTAGGCTCTTCCAATTAATATGCTACTGAATGAAACTGATATGCACACAGAAGTACAGCCACATCTCTCCAGCCTGCTTGGACAGATGATGAAAAAGTCCTCAAAATTCATGACAGCTGTGTTACATCTGTGTATTACTAGATCCTAAATTCCAATTATCTGCATTTAATGATAGTAAATTTTTAAACAAAGTTGATTTACAATAAGAGAAAGCACACAATGCCTTTAAGAGCCAACCTTATTCCAGCACCCACCAGTTCTAATTTTTAAGTGAAACTTTACAACACTGCAAAACTGATTACAAGTTTCTCCATTGAACAGATATAAAATTCCATTTAAACTACATATTTTACATGCAGAAGAATAAAAGGCTTTGAATTTTAAACATTTCATCTTCAGAAAGCAGCTTGTCCTCTAGCCAAATAGACTTGCATGAGTTAGCCTTACCTGGAGCCATAACTTGTTATTCACTGCATCTCTCCCTGTAGCAATGCACTGAAATGTAGCATTCTGCCCTGCATTGACCTCTACATCCCCCAGCCTCAAAAAATGTGGAGATTTATCTGCAGAGGGGGAAAACAAAAATTACAAATAAAAGTCATTATAAAAAAATAAAGGTGTCAGAAACATTATTATCTCCCTCAACCTCCATGTTTTAGCAATCTTTGGCTAAAAAAGAAACAGAAAAGAGAATATTATTTGTCTCATCTGTGTTCAAGGAGTGCTTTCAGTCCTTCCCCTTCTCCCCTGGTGATTCTACTAACTTTATGTTATACATGTGTTATAATAAAGTGTTTTTTTTTAAATATAAGCTGAAAGAAGGAGATCAGATACCAAAATGTCAGCAGCACTTGACAAGAATTATCCCAAAGACTTTTGACTGTATGAAATTCATCATACTGAGAAAAACCCAATTAGCAGCATACTGCTCAAGCAAATACATACTGTTCATGTTATTTGCAATGCAACTCAGAGTTCTTGTTTTGGAAAACTAAATCATTTGTGGTATTGAATATAGTATTTCAGCAGCTGACAAATCTATTTCCCACACTGAGAAAGGCTGTAGGAAATCTCAAGCACCTGAAGGATTCAGCAGACCTACAAAAGCCAACAGAAACATTTGAGGAATGGGCACATTACACAGCTCACCCACCCTTTTCTCAAGAACGACTACAGAAAACAGTAGCTGAACTGTTCTTTCTTTGTGCTTACTAAAGAAACATGACGCACAGGAAAAAACATTAAATTGGAACAAATAGGATTTAAACATCAGTAACAAAAAGAGCTTGTCTGAATACCATAACATACTGATAATGTGCTGGGATGACTGTACCCGAGTGCCTTTTGTTTTGGCACTTCAAAACAAAACACAAAGAAGAGGAAGAAAATACATATGATATTGAATCCAAGCAGGGCTTTGCTGAGAACAGGCATTAGATATCTGGGGTGGCTGAAATATTAAAAAGGTAACTCACTCAAATATCCAGTAAGCTTGGTAGCTCCCAAGTGCTACAATTTTAAAAGGTTTGGAGTAGAAGGAAACATGATGTGAAGTTGCCATTGCAACTTTATTATTTGGCATCATTTTGCGAAGTTGGAGCAGGATATTGTTATGTCCTGGTCATTTCAGAAAGCAATTAAATTATCAGCCATGTGGTACATTAGAATGAAATAATATTTTAGAGAGGGTATGTCTAGGGGAAGATGAGAAGAGTTAAACAGAAAGAAATGGCAAAAAAATTTTGATAACAAGCGCCAGGAATGCACAGTAACAATTTCTTCCTCACAACCTTTTATTAGTAGAATATTCTTATTGTTATAACTTTTGTTTGCATGTATGCAATTATTTCCCAGGATTAGCAGGGAAAGGCAAACATAAATGCCTGAAGCCCGTCCACAAAAAAATAAACAAAATGCAATCTCTCAGTAGCTCAACAGCCAGAAGCCTTTTCTTTTTCCTTTTTTTTTTTAATCTATTTTGTCTGTTTAGAAAAAAAGAAAAAAAAAGAGAAAGGAAAAGAGGTATAAAATCTGATGAACCTCCTACAAGCATCTGCCAATTCAGTTGTCTTTAATCAGTGAGTATATACATTAACATTAAAACCCATTTTGATTATACACACCAACTGTGTATGACTGAAAAGACTTTGAAGAATGCTCTTTTTTTTTTTTAATCCCTGTATAATTTACTTCTGGCAGAAAAAGATCTCACCCAGGTAAATCACTATTGCAATCACATTTCTTCCTGGAAGTTGCAAAAAAAATACTATTGAAAGAACAAAGAATATCAGTGATCAAGTGATGAAAACTGAGCAGTCCACAGCAATATCATATATGTCCTGAAAAGACAGAGAAAAATGCAGCTCTTAATCATTACTTACCGCAAGGGTAACTCAGGACCTGGATGTCATCAATGGCAATGTAGCCATTTCTTCCATCTGAGACTTCAGCTTCAAATATTACCTGTCAAAATGAAAGAAAAAGTGTTTACAACACTCATTTCTACAGAATTCCCCCGGTGGCAAGCGTGTAGATATAAGACACATTGCCTTTTTCATTTAGTTGAAGTTCCTACAAGATTTGACAACTGAATGGAATATTTATTACTCAGTGTGGTGCAGTTCCATACCATTCATATACATGGCTTGCTTTGGATTTGCTGTTCATAGCACACCAGAAAAAAACATGTTTAACTGCATACTGCTTTATCTCAGCTAAATGTGCAAACATGATTCAATTCTGAAAAAAATGCCATTACTTTCAGACAGGTTAGGCATCACAGCACAAAAGTGATCAACCAATTTTAAGAAAATTTGTTTTCTTCCTAGGGGTCACAATATAGTCTCCTGTAACCTTCTGCAGCACAGTTGCACAGGAAAAGACAGAACAGTGCGGCACTCCCCAGTGGCAACAAAATGAACAACTGTAGCATGAGATTTATGCAGTAGTCATTAACTTCATTCTTCCTTCTTGCAAGGCAGTGAGGAAATTCCTATGCATGAAGAAAAAGAAGACACTGTCTTCACATCCAGTGTCTTGTCCCACCCCAAACAGGCAGTTAATAACAAAAATTGCTTGGTGGTGGTTCAGAGTTCCTGAAATTGTGCTTTGACTGCAGAAAGAGCATGCCTGTGGGGAATGTATATTTTGATAGCACTGGGCTATAGTCCTTCTGCCAGTTTCTCCAGACATTCTTGCTAAAACTGCACCTCTAGCAGATTTAGTTTTTTTCCTTCTAAATTTTTTTGCACCCAAATGGAATTTAGTTACAAGAACCACTTCATTCTCTGCCTCTTGCTCCTGCCTTGGCCAACAACAGCATGATGGAAATTAATTGTCTGAGAGTCCTACTTTCACAATGTCCATTAACATTTCTGACCAGAGCACTGTTTGACAATGTCTTACCCATTCTTCAGGCATTTTCAGAAAGCTGGCACTTGTTCCCCGTAACGAACATCAATATAAATATCTTTAATTCTTTAATAATTTGGATTCTTATCTTTTTTTTTTAATGTAAATGGTTGCATGGTATGGAAGACAGCTCAATAAGAAAGAAACATTATATTTAAAGTCCTTCTGACAGACTGGTTTCTTTACAGCACAATGCAGGTCTGTAATATACACAAACTCTGAAAGCACATTGTTTCTCAAAATCTAGTTAAGAAATCTGTGCATCAGTGTTAAGAACGGAACCAAATTTGCACCTCATTCTAACTGGGTTATTATGAATTCACTTGGAAATAACTTAGATCCAATTCTTAGGAAAGCTCTGCCTATATAAATGTGTCCTCTTGTGTGTTGATGCCTTCTTACACCGGGAGTCAGAGGACAGAAATCTACATTTCTTGGGATACTGATGGGAATTAATTTACTTCAGTTTTTTTTTCCCCTCTGCTAGATTAATTTTAGTAATCTTCACCCAGCAGGAGTAGGAAGTTAGCAGAAAAGGAGAAATCCACAGAAAACAGAAAGATAAAAGACATGGAGAACCATGAAAAGAAGAAAAATAACAAAAACCCCAGAAAACATGGAGAAACATGGAAAGGCAAGAAGTTTATGAAAAGTTATAAGGGACAAGGTTTACAACATAAGAAAAAGAAAAACAGTGATTAAAAAGACAGATATTAGACAGCTGAGATTTCATATATATAGTATCCTTTTTTAATAATCATAATTGGTACAAATACAACTATGGAACATTCATAACTACAGATGAAATAAAGCAAAAAGTGCTTCTCAGATTAAAAAATTATTATCAGGCTTTAATTTGATAACATCTGTTCACATTTAAAATGGGAAATGGAAAAAGGGAATTGCATACATAGGTGAAAACAGTTCAAAATGCTGACAAGTCAGGCAAGAATCTGAGGCTGTTCTTTTCCTCAAATCCACAAACTTCATGAGAAAAAAATAAACTATTGAGCCATTGCTTTCACCAGAGGGGGCTTATCCTAATAAGACACAAGTCTTTGGGAGTGAATCCTGCACTTCACCTGCACTGCTGCTCAGTTTACAGTCCTAGAAAGAATAGCTTCAACACTTTTGTTGTAGCTGAAAAATAATTCAGATTATCACTCTCACCAGAAAACATTAGTTGTCTGTGCAATCATAAATGTCCTTCCATTTATTACAATTTAATTGCATGCTCATATAGCGCACTTCTGAGGGATGCTCACTTTCTTTAATGGAGAAGAGAGAGAAACTGTTTCCAGGGGATGAATTGGGCTGGCACAGAGCAGGGTTATGGACACAACTATCCTGTCTCATTTATACTAGAACTGACACAATGAATGAGAGTGGGAAGTGCTGAATATTTCAGGTAATTCAAATGCTACTCAAGGGAATCAGACTTGATCCCAGAATGTTCTACACAGTTCCAAGATGATACACAAATAGTCATTTACTTCTCCAAATAAAATTGCATATCCTTTTTTTATGAAGTACCTACATTCAGACACAAATTAAGATCCAGACACAAATTAAGGGCCGGAACTCCCTGAACTGGACACACTTCTACATATTTAGCCATTCCTAATGTACTTCTTATCCATATACTGGCCATTTTCTCCCTAAAACCATGCAAGCTTTTAGTGAACACAGTGTCATTTGGGAAAACCCATGGGTTTACTATTGGCAGCATTAAGAGACATTTCCACTTGTATGGTTTACACCAGACTTCATTTAATGACCCAAATCAGTGACAAATTGATCCCAGCCAGCCTTTTATATTATTCACAATTTTGTAAACCTCTAGTATATGTCTCAAATGTAAATGTAATTTTGTCTCAAATTTGAAGAGTCCCAGATTGTTCAGCCAATCTCATATAAAAACTTTCCCTTTTCTTTGATTATGCTTATCCTTTTCTCTAAAGCTCTTTCTAACAACAATATATTCTTTGAAGATAACAAAAGCAGAGCTGGCACACAGTAATCAAAATATGGGTGGGTCATAATTTATTCAACAGCTTAACACTATTACCTAATTTATACTGAACTTCTTTAACCATTCTTAACACTTCATTTGCTTCTTTCGACTATCATTGGGCTCTATGCTGATGTTTTTATGAATCTCATGATTTTGCTGCAGAGTGGCAATGGCAAGATTCAACTGAGTCCATCATTCTGTGTGTGAAATTCAGATTTTATGGAGTGTGCATTTTTTTATATCTCATTATCAACACTAAAATGTGCCTGTCATTTTATTTCTCAATCACTCTCAGTTGGCGAGTCATTCTACAGGATCTCATAATTACATACTGTCCCTGCAATTCCAGTGTAGCTTTTACCTACAAACTTCTGTGTTTGTACTGCTTTTTGGCACCCACTCTGGTCCCATATGAACATGATGACACAATTCTGTATCTAAGGAAGTATCTCACAGAATGGCAGCTTGGCTTCACTATATGTTTGTGCAGAGGGACATTTGGAAATCTAACTAGATCTAGATTCTGTTAATCACATCACTCTTATATACTTGTCAACCTGTAAAGGGGTGCAAGCTGAAAATTAGGTGTATGATGAAAAGAACAAAAAAAAAAAAAAAAAAAAAAAAACTTTTTTTGGTTTAGGCACTGGAAAACAACACATACCTTTTAATATCCCAGCTCTAAAATCCAAAATATGACAATCACTATTTATCTAATATTATTCCAGAAATAAACATTTTGACCAATTTAAATACTCAATAGTGTTTGAATGCAATGGAAAAAGTAGTAATTATTACAGCAGAAACTCCTACAGGCATTTAGTTATTGAAGTTTAATGCTTAAGAAATACTTAAGCCTCCACATTGCTTCAGAGCCCTAATAATGCATCCTGTAATCATCAAAAGGCTAAGCCTGCACTTGCAGGAATATAAGAAATGTACTTCTAAAGGACTGACCTCACTGAATTTTTAACTCTTGTCAGGATCCAAAAGTTTATGTATCATTATCATTAGCTCATTTGAGGCACTGAGCAAAACAAACACTCCCAAAGCATACCTAGTAAATTAATGTAGCCGGGGAAGACGGAAAGCAATTTTGTAGCCCAAAGCCTACCCTTAGGAATACAATTCTTCCTAGGTTATGTAAAGGCTGTTTTCTTGTAAGCAATGCACCACCAGCAAGAATGGTGTTTTCACTACAATCTGGGGACCTTCTTTGTCCTTTCTCCACTTGACTAGTTCTGACCAGTCATGGTAGTGAAAGAGGCACAATCTCCCAGTTTTGACATCAGTCCTGCCACATCAAATATACCGAAAGCAATGCCTCAGTTAGATAAAAGTCAGCATTAAAAGGTTTAGTTACAACAAAAATGTAGTGTTTCACTGACAATTTTTCCTGCTAGGCTCTAATACCTATAATTAAAGAGAGGTGAAGTAGAATTGGAGATGAAAATATAAGAAAGTTTTTAAAAGGAAAGAATTTAGATACTGTAATTTTCATAAAGCATCCAACCTACAACATAGTTTTGTTCAGGCATAGTAGGGCCTCTAGTAGCTGGATTATCTGAAATCCAACTTGTACATGGATGAATTCCAGTGCTTGGTGGAAAGTTGTAGTACAGACAGAAGTTAACACATCTGTGATAAACCACAGTAAAACAAGAGTACAACACAAAAAAAAACAAAACAAAAAAAACCAAAAAAACACAAAAACCACCCCAAAACAAACCAAAAACACTAAAAAACAAACTACAAAAACAAACAAACAAAAAAACCCAACCAAACTTCAAACCAAAAGAAGCAGCAAAGTTGTATCAACTAACTTCACCAGATGTGTTATGTTAACCTCATCAGATATGAAACTTCAATCTTTCATAAGAATATAAAAATAAAACTTTAAAACTTTGAAAGTTCTTTTTCTACTTCATACACACATCTTTCTTTCATTAATTTTCAGTTTTGTAACAGCACAGTAGGGTATTCCAGATATACTCATACCTAGTACTTGCAATAAAATTGATAGAGGTTAAACAGCACATAGAAGAAAGTTTGTTTCACAGTAAAATAATTCTCTGCAGATGAAATGCCATGCAGAGCAAGACCAATTATATAAAAACCAATAACAAATCCTATTCACTGACAAGTTTCTAGCCCTATTCAATGCTTTCACAGTGTTAAAAGCATTTTAAAACACTGAATCAAAGGTTTTAATTACCAAGAAACTAAAAATGAATATAAACATGAAAACAGTGTCATGTTACAAAAGAAACGGTTAATGGAAGCTAGCTAAAAGGGACACCTAAAGAAATTCTATCTAACAGACAAAAATTTTGTTGACATAATAAAAAGCATTTCCCTTGTGAAAGTTACAGACAATTTTGCTGAACTAATTTAGAAATCATGAAAATATAATTAATTCCACTTGAATGCTCAAGTAATGCTGTGAGACAGCCTTTGCAGCTGACACGACCCAAGAGAACTTTAGCACAGCAAATCAAACACTTGAGTGAAAACTTGGGAATCTCAAGTCTGCCAGGCCAGCTAACACCCAATCACTTCTTTTTTTTTTCCTAATAACACACCTCCTGACATTGGAAACCAAAGGAGTTAAGGCTATCTTCTCACTGGTATCCAGCTGAGCTGACTATCTCAGATTCTTTGACCATCTCAGAGTCACCAACAAGGAACCCTGACATTCACAACTCCTCTCATCCCTAAAGTTACATTCAAGTTTCACTTGGCATAGGGAAATCGGTACTCCAAGATTCATCTCAGTTCATGCTCTCTGGTGAAGGATCACCTACAAAAAACATGCCATCAAAGGGTCCTAAAGGGTGATTTTTAAACAATTTATTAGTGGTAAGTGACCTAGCTACCTATTCAGTCCTTGAGGAAAAAATAAAAAAACAAACAAAAAAAAAAGCCACACCTCAAGTGTAAAATCATCTCTTTATGTGAAAGCGAGAACTATAGGTTAGATTTTGTTGAGCTAAACAATTCAAACATGATGAGAGTTAATAACAATATTTTACTTTCACAAACAAGATACATGTTCCAGTAAAACAGATAATTAATATGAAGCATAATAAGCCTTTGGAAGGACCTGCATGACAATTGCCTGATGGCAGGAAAAGCTAGCAATTAGACTCAATGACCCTGGAAACCACTGTGTTAGCAACACAGTGAACACCAGAAAGAAAAGAAAAAAAAATCACATCTCTGCACATATCTTTGCTTACTTCTTTCAAGTTGCTTATGCCAAATATTTCTAGATTCCTCCTAGAAAATGTCTGGATGAAGAACCACACATGGATGAGTTACAGTTACTCTGGCTTTGGAGCAGTAGTGGTTTATCATGTGGGAATACTTACAGCTTTGTAAAATTCCCACCCTGCTCTTGACTGACTGAAGAACTTGAAGAAAAAATATCCTTACATAGCCCATAAACACCAGATCATCAAAAAAACCAAACCATTTGTTTAAGAGTGAATGCTCTTGCATGGTTGAGATTTTAAAATAACAGTAATGCCATGCACAAAGGCACGACTCTTAACCATAGGCAACAAAATATTGATACCACTGTAAATCATGACATTTAAAGGCTAAAATTGGGAGAGTAGCAGTAAGAGACAAGTTAGGAATCCATACTAAATACTCAGTGCTTTGCTTATTTTTGTGACAGACTAAAACCCTAAGGAAACTCTTCCCAGTAGCACACAAGCAGTCCTTTGGAACATGGGTAGCTACCTGAAAATGCAGCAATACAAGCCTGGCATAATGCCACTTCTCCAAATCTAGAGCAGAGGTCAGTCCTTTTTTACTTCCAATGACCTTTGGGAATTCCCTATCACGTGGAAAAATTTTGAGCAGGACTTGATAATCCACAGAGGTGCTTTTCAACTTCAACCATTCTGATTTTCTGAAACTCTTGTCCTACAAAATAGTTTTATTTCACTTACATTAAACAGAAGGGCTTAAGTTCAGTTTTGACTATCTATTTTCCAGATACTCACTATGGGTTGGATTAAACATAATCCTTTTCTTTTTAGAAAGTGTTAATTGAAATTTTTCATGTATGCATTTTACAGCTTTTTATATCTACTAGATATATTCTGTCAGAATGCTGGCTACCAACCAACACCTGCCTGTTTTATGATTCCTGCCTATTAATCATTTGTGGGATGATGGAAGCACTATTTGAATAAGTCACCTGGAAAGGTATGCTTTTCCCTTCCCCTAATAACCTAGTAAAATATATTATCATCCATCAACAAAGTTTGGAGTTGTAAAAGCAATCATTTTTTAGACACAGAGAAGCAGAGACACATTCAAGGGACAACGCAATGTACTTCCAACAGCCTTGCCCTACCCTCAGCACTTGTAGAGGGTGCTCACAGATACTTCACTGACAAATGCTGACATATGAATAGGCAAGTTTTTTATCATGCAAAACACAAAATCTATTGTGTTAATTCCCATATTTCCATGTAAGAATCCAAGCCTAAATGATCATGCTCCTGGACTATGAAGCTGACTCCATAAATTATCTTGTATGGTTTTTTTGATACTTTCTTCTTTCTCTGTTTTGCATCTCAAAGTTTTTCTGTGTTTTCTTTTAATGGACCAGAAGTTTAAGAGGGTAGTCATTACAGTATTTTTAGTGATGACAGTTTATCAGCAGTAACTACAGACCCACAAAATCCATATATTTGTCAAGGATAATCATAGGGCCCTAATTTACAGGTAAAACAATTACATGGAAAAGGCAACGCAAGCAAGTTCTCCAGAAGCACATTACTGCAAAGAAATCAAGTATAAAATGGCTTTTGTCACAGTGAAGCAAAGGAATGCAAGCTAAACTTTGTTAACCATTATTTATTGTTCCACAGTAGCTTTGAACAAATCAGTTTGACAGGCTGCACCTTTAATGTAAGCAGAAAAATTTCAACATAGGGTTAGAATAGAAGAACAACCCCAAGCCACACCTAATAACTGATTCAACACCTTTATTTTTTATCTGTACAACAACTGAAATAAATTAATTCCCCATGGTTGGTAAAGTGACAGCAAAGCCTACAAAATTCATATTTGTCAATGAAAAAGCAGAAGAACCAGGCGATTCTTGAGAGTGTGATACTTTGAAATTGAGACCCTGAAGAAGAAAGAGCTTAAAGTTTTGCCCCATCTTCATAAACTGATACACCTTTAAAAACATAACCAAAATGCATCTCCACAGATACGCAATGGTACCCCCAACTTTTCACTCTAAAATTTTAAATTTTGTAAAGTTAAAAAAAAAGGCAGAACCCAAAATTAAACACAAAACCACCTCACAAACCCCAAAGAAACAAAACTAACAGAATCTTTCAAAATATATTAACTGACATCCTTGTATATTTCATATCGAGGGTGTACACTTGGGACCAAGTTTTGGTGATTTCACCTTGACTTAACTACCTAGAGAGCTACAAAGAGATAGACTTTGAAAAGGTCTCTAAATACACCAGATATGCCAGTCCTTCAGATACTAAGATGTAATTTCAACAAGTCTTTCTGAATATTATCTTCCTACTTCTGAAAGCATTAGACCAGGAACACTGAAACCATTTAAACTGTCACTACTACTTGGTTATACATGACATCACATGCCTTGCTTAATGAAATCAGACAAGTCAAATTAATTCCCTAAATTCCTAGTTAGAGCAGAAACTTGCATTTGAGATTGTGACAGTGAAATATTTATTTTTCAGGGCAGTAAAGGTAAAAAAAAAAAGGTAGTAAAGAAGATGAAGCAGCAAAGGTAATAGCTGTGAACTCTGTCTGAGATGTTAAGTAGATAAACATCAGCCAGGAACAATACTAGATCCACATTTCCCCAACACTGGCAATGACAAATATTTAACCAATATTTAAACCAACTCAGATGGGATTCTCCTGGTATATTTTTCTGGGATATTTTTAGAGCTTTTAGGCATTATATCATTAACAGTAATAGAATTAAATACAGAATTGTTGTCATTTCTTCTATTTATTTGGAGTAGAAAGCTAAAGGTATTCAGCTTATATTCTCAGTTTGCAGGGAGAAGTATGAAGGAGTTACATACTACTAAGGAGCTCAACAAATGAAACTGAATCAGAGCAGAGCAGACAAGTTACTGACAAGTCAAGTCAGGCACATCACACAAAGATAAAAATTAACCAGACAGAGACTTGGGGCAAGGAATTTCCTCTGTGCCCCTTAAAATCTTTAACTTCAATATATCCACTAAAGTCTTATTAGTTGTTTTCCTTTCCACCTTCCCTCTACTATCAATCTGCAAAGACATCTGATACTTCAACTAGTCTTTGAACAAACAAGCTAAATTGAAAAGTCAAACAAAGGAATGATGAATCCTAAATTCAAGAGAAAAGGGTCTCTCTGTTCTCACAACAATTCCATTTTATATTTTTAAGTGGTGAAGATTAATATTGAGCAGACCTTATTTGTTTCTTCTATAGGTGTACCATATAAGCTATTTCAGCAATTTTGCCTACCAAAATGAATAATGTTTCTGGTCTCTGGTATTGCACTTGAATGTACCATTTTTCTCTACAGAAAAAGGAAGGCAAAAATACTTCCCAAATTAATAGTCTCCTGAAAGAGAGAAATAACCAAGAATCATTCATAATCACATTCTTTGAACTTTTTCAGGATAATGCACCAACCTGGTTTTCTCTTTTAATTGTTCAGAAAAATAGCTGTGAAACACCAAGCAATTACTATTCTTGAAATAGCTTAGGTTTTATAATGAGCAGTGCAAACTTACCATAGCTTCTTTTAATTTGAAACACATATTTTTAGCATGCCTATAAAATAATTTTCTAACAGATGGATTATTGAATGGAAGAAAAAGACTGCATAGATGAGTACTAACCTTTCACCTCGTAAAATTACAATTTTTATCTACAATGAGCAGATAAGAGAGAAGGACATCCTTACCAGTAACCTTCAGATAGGTTAAGATAAATTTAAGGCGCAAGACAAACACATTTTAGAATCTCTGCTCTCAAGGTTCATTGTTCATTATTGTAAGCCATTGTAAGTTAATAAAGGTTGTGCCACTGGCTATTAAAGGAAAGTCATAACCTATATTTAAAATGCCCTTTTTTCCACTGAGGGGGCAGGGACATTATCCCACCAGTGGATCCAGTTGATATCTGTATCACAGCACTCTGCATTATGTTCAACACAGAGCTTTTCACTTACATGACATTTTATAAAAGATGACAAAGGCAATTCTTAAGTGGGAGTAAATTAGGGTTTGCGATTGGAATGATGATTTCTCTCCTTACCAGACTGAGGCTTCTGCAGTCACAGCCAATTATCATCATGTTCAGTTCACAAAGGTTTGCAGAACACCACAGGCCACAAGAAATTCCCAACATTAAAACACAGCTTTAAAAACCACAAACAAATACCAGGCAAAAGCCAAGAGTACATGCTCCACCACAATAAATATTGAGAAGGCAGTGCCAGTATCTGTCACAAATTCTCCTTTGTTTCCTAGTGGAACATCCATGTAGATTTAAATTAGCAAGTTCACCACAGAATATACATTTACTTTTACTCACATGTTAAATACATGTGCAATAATATTTATTTTCACAATTTTAAAGACAAGCTACAAAAATAATTCCAAATCTGTCTCTGTGGATGTCCATCTCTGTGGACTATAGGCCTTGATCTGCTTTCACTACTTCTGGATATCAGTTCTCAAAAATCTTTTAAATAAAACCACCATCCTAAACATAGCACAATGTTCAACTATATATATACACACATATATATATAACATCTGGTTGTATATACATAATGTCCAAATGAGATACTAGAGATACTAGAGAAGAACAAGTCATCCACTTCTAGCACATTAAAATATTTCTGCATTTAGTAATTGATATAGACATGTGCATGAATGTGCTTACATGAGCCAATACATACTTTGAATTTGGACAAGGTATTGATTACACACAAAGAACAGGGCACTGTGTCTCAGCAAATATTAACTACATTTATTCAAAGACTGCTGATAAACTGTCAGACTCATTATACCATTTTTAATTAGCAACATTTTCATATTTTTTATAAGTTCCACTGATCCACATAGTTACAGATTCCTTTCTGCTTTCCCTTGAGTAAAACAAATCCAGCTCTTTTCCATGTGACTTTAAGGTTCTCCTTCCCACATCTCCTGGTAGCTTTGAACTAGAGAATACTGATTGCAATGTGTAATACCTGCACTTGACATACAAGACTGAGTAAGCTCATCTTAACTCTGCAAAAGAAACACTCCCTTAAGTCAAAGGTAACTTGTGCAACACTACCAAAACAAACATGGAGATCATAAAACAACTTCCAATGTTTTTGTTCAATGTCAGACTTTCCAACAACCTTCTTAGGAAATAAAAATCATTTCAGGGGAAAATTAACATGTAACATTCTCCTTATGCAAACTTCATTTCTCTTCATTTCTCCTCTCCTCAACAAAATGTTCCCTTCTATCAGGCATTTCTGGACAGCTTTGTGTGTTCCAGACTCTCTCCTCATTCGCCAACTCACGTATCTTGCTCCCCTCACTCCTTCCCAGAATACACTCAATTTGCACATGTGAAAACAAGGCTTCCTGCAACTGTAACTTCATCTTCCTTAATTCTCTGTCTCTCTTTTCAAAGTTGGCATGTCCAAAAGAATAATTTCACTGCTCCATTTCCTCGGATCATCTTTCAAAGCAAAATACCATCACCAAGCTGCATTCCTCAAAAAAAGTAAGATTCATTTCTATCCTCATCTGACAAGCTTACTGTCCTCTCTTCCAAAATTGAGTGCACTTAGCTTCCATAGCACAATTTTCTTTTAGGTCTTCTATTTAGATGTCAGTTGAGGTTTCTCTTGTACCTGTAGGCACTGGGACTTCACAGGAGCTTTACACTATGCCTAAGACTCATTCTGCTTCCTCACTGCTGACAGTCTTGAACACTAAAAGTTAAAAAAAAAAAATTATTTCTATACTTTTGAAATACAAAGTTAAAATGGTGGGGAAACTTCTGGTTTCTGAGGTAAGCTGAGGTAAGCAAACTTTTTCCATCTAAGACAGCTGATTGAAAGGCCAGTGCAGAAATAAAATAAATTAAATTATGAGACTGGAAACACAAGCATCAAGGCGTCAAAAGGCAACAAAGACACCAAACTAATATTCAATTGTCACAAATTTCAAACTCCAGCTGATTACTTTGTCACATCTGGTGTGATGGGCATGTCTGGTGGTGCCCACTGTTGTCATGAAAATGGGCATCACCAAATAGGGAGGAAAACCCACACATATAATGCCCCTAGACAACACTACAGGTAGTCCTAGATTTTTTCTCACTTCCAAAGTACCTAGTAATACAAGAGCCAGTGTCTAAGGAATTTTGGAAATAAAATAGATTTCATGAGTTGTTTGTATTGTGCACATTCTTCCGATTTTCTTCCAATAATTTGTCTCTAATCAATTTGGAAATTGGAATGCTGTACTTTCTTTTGCTGGTGCTTCTCTAACACTTTCTCAGCTGATAGTACTTTTCTAAGTTATTTTGCCCACTTCATCCACAGATATAAATAGTGCTCACACACACAGAGGAAAATTCTACTCTTGCTTGATATGAACAGACACTATGTCTGTGACGGCAAAACTTAACATGACAGAGAAATATGTAAAAACAATTTCATAAACAGGATTTCACTTTGCTTCCAAGTACCTCAGCCATGCATTTCAGACCCTCTTCTTGCAGTTTCAAGCCAGATATGCCGACCATGTCAGCCAAACCTCTGCCTGAGGTTTCAAGGCTTTCCAGTTACAACAACCAGCTCTTTGGATTCCAGAACTCTAAACAGATCTAATCTCCCCACAGTGTTCATACAGCACCAACAATTATATTCTCTCAGTGGAGTGTGTCGGCCGCGTTCAGGCAATCCCTGTCCTGTCATTAACCAAAGCTTGAGGTGTGTCAATTGTAGAAAGTTGATAAAGCCTCCATTATTGGAAACTAGATACCAGTACATACACACTCACACAAAAAACATGCTGTCTCCTCCACTGCACTTTCTCCTCAGCTATCCTGGCCTGAAATGACAACCATTAAATTTTGTATTTAATTGCTCAGTCAGGTAAGTTATACTTTGGCCAAGGATGCATAATAAATAACACGAACAGTAACCAAATACTTATAAAATATTCACTAAGAAGCATTTCTGATATTTAAGAAAATTGGTGTGATTAGATCTTGTATCATGGTGGTGTAATGCCCCAGAGAGGTTCAGTTAATCATTTGCCACCTAAAGCAGCATGACTATTACTTGTAAAAAGCAAGCTGAAACTGCAAACCTGAACAGTAGTTTTAACTCAATGGCCATGTTTACTTAAGACCTCAACTCCTGACATTTGAGCACAGAAGCTCTACCCAGATTTAATTATTTTAAAACACCACACAAAACCTATCCTTTTTAATTTACTTCATAACATTTGCTAAAATTACTTTTGCACATCTTGCTTAAAGAACCATAAATATGATTCAGTAACTTTTATAGCCAGCTCCTTTATAGGCAGCAAAGAGAAAACCTTTCACTAACTAACACACCAAACCACTACAAAATATTCAAAGATCACCTTTAATTTACCAGCATTTGCTGATAGCTACAATGACTGATATCCCAGTGGATGGCTTCTCCTCTGTAATCGGAATGGGAAATAAACAGTGCACCTTGGCAAAGCAGACTTCCATTTCGATCAAGGTAAAGAGTGATAGGATAGGGCTATTCAAAGCATTTCTGTTCCCCTCTCTTACAGTGATTACTGTTTAATAATGGCAGATACGACAAATTGAGTAATAGTCATTTTGTCCTTTGGCATATCTGGCTATCCTTGGCTTAAGCTTAGTCAATCCTGTGCACAGAACAAAAGTCAAACATCATGGTCCTGACAAAAGAAAGTGATAAATAAGGACAATACAAACTAAAGAAAAAAACCTGTGTGATCCATCTCTGTGCTGTAAACAGGTCTCTGGATGTGAAAAAATTCAAGGTATTTGTAGAACAATAAATTCAGTGGATGCCAGAATATCTAGGGAACTTGGGGGCTATTCATCTTGTGCCTGAGAGATATGGAGAATAATCCCTTACTAACAGTCTTGCTTTTTTTTCCTCCTTACATTTCACTGTAAGGTATTGAATGCCTCAAATCTTACATCCAAAATGGACTTCTAAGGACAAAATGCTTTCATTGTGAGCTAAGCAATTTATTATGGACATGTCAGGGTATTAACACACACCTGCATGTGCACATAGGATTTTTTCCCCTTACTGTCTCAGTTGCCACTCTCTCTAGCAACATAAAAGATTTCAAGACACTGTAAGAGAGCTTCAATAAAAACTTCTGTTTGCTGTAGAAACTCCATCCACACACTACATAGTAGTAGAAAAGAGTAGAAAAGGAAGTATATTATTACCATGACAATTTACCTTGAGTATAAGGAAACATGAACAGATGTTTATAATATTCAAGCTGAATAATTTATTGTTTAGACATTGAGACATGTCTGATTTCAACCTAGAAAAAACTTTGTCTTGTATGTAAAGCAAACTTTTGGTGAGCTCCAGAAGACTGAGGTGCACAATTATTAACAAAAAAAGTGATTAGGCTCCAGGGCTTTAAAGCACAAGTCTATGAAGTGCAAAACCCAGAAATTCAGCAGCATCTCTTACTATGCCTCAAATACCCTCCTGCTACTATTGTGAGTTAAACAAATACAAAAATAGATAAGCTGGACATATGTTAAAAGGCTATTTTAGATAATTTTGAAAGAAATAACCAAACATATCCTTACCACAAACTTGTGATGGTGGAATAGTCCTTAACTGAAATGGAAATATATATGACATACAAAAACAACTACTTTTTAATTATCAAACATTTTAATTTCCAAGGTGGAAAATCCAGAAGTACAATTAAAGGGAATGCTTTTGACACTGACACAGGGTGCTTATTTTCAGACAGTTATCTTCAGCAGACCCTTGCATCTCTGTGTGATTAAGTCACTATAGCACCTCATGATTCCACCAGCCTACAGAGGTCTGACATAAATCATTAACTACCACACAAAAACCAGCTCCTTCCTTCTGAAGATGCTCTTTGATGCACGTCCTCCATGCTCTTATACATCCATACGTCAAAAACTGTAAATATTTGCTATGTAGTCTCAGCTGTTAAATTCTTATTTAGTTTCAAACTCTTTTTCTACCCAATGAATAGTGGGGAAGCTAATCAAAGGATAGGACAGAAAGAAATAATCAGGATTTGGGTTTGGTTGGCTTTATGTATTTCCATTTAAAAAAAAATAGATAAAAATTGTCACTACAGCAAAAGTTCCTAAAATTGATGCAATGTGAAATTAAGCTCACAGCAGTTAGCTGAAATTAAGTTTTTTGTGGATGTAGCTTGAGGAAAATGAAAATAAAGAATGCAATATTATACCTATAGAAATTTTCATGTCCTCTCCTAAAACTAACCAATGAGGACTGTATTCCAATATTTACATGTGAGTAAGATTTACTGAGATGTGAGACAAGAGTAGCCAGATGAACACATGCCGTACTTCATACACAAACTTTTCTAGGTAAAAGTTGGGAAAGACACCATTTTAATAGCCCAGTTTATAACAAGGGCTACCTTGACAGGTCGATACAAATAATTTTATACTTAAACTAAATTACATGAAAGTAATTACTAAAATTTCTTCTAAAATTTAATAAAATTTAACAGACTTAAAAATGAACATTTTTATGCTGAATTCACATCATTCTTAATTGGTTATCTCTTTTGACTTAGCTGCCTTTTCGATCAGTAAGACTAAAGAAGGTAAAAAAACCCAAACCAACCCAAACCTCCCCACCTAGGCCATTAATGAATAGATTTGACAATAAAATGAGTCAAAATGCTTTTCACTGTCAAACCAAAAGGGTAGTATCCTTTTTCACAGATTGTCAGACAAACCAGTTGTAGTAAGTCACTTAATGAAAAAGACATTCCATAAAAAAAGAAACGTAACCACTGTATTCAAGATGATGTCTTCGTTCATAAGTTTGGTCAGTTTATCAAGTGAGAGTACACATAAAAAGAGATGTGATTTTTTTTTTCAAGAAAATATTATTCCCCAAACCATAATTTCCTTTTTTCTCCCCTCCAGTCTTCCTGACCATTTCCTATTTCACTGTTTCTTGCCCTCTCTGCAAAAGATAAAAGGATTTTGCTATCCTCCAAAAGGAGTTTTGATGGTAGTAATTTGATTCCTTTCATTTAAAGTGCTCCACTTCATTCATGAAAAGCCATGAAGCTTCTATTCAAGGGTATTAATATATTTTTCAAACAGATACCTGAAAGCTTTCTTCATAAACAATATATTCATTTATGAGGTAGTGCAGTAAAAATAAAGTCAGAAGTTGAAAGTGTCCCATAGCTGGCAGCACAAGTCTGGAACAGAAGTTTAAATTACTTAAAGTGAAAATAAATTAATAGAATCATAGAATTATTTAAGATTGAAAAGACCTTGAGATCAACTCCAACCATTCTTTATTCACATGCTTATCTGAAAATACCTCTTAATGTCCTTTTAATTCACTCATGCAGGAGCGTGTGTATAAAAGTTAAGCATATGAGCTAGAAAAAAAAGCCTGAAATCTTGCTTCTTAACCACCATACACTATTTTCTCCCTGGGAGGTGGGAAATACTCTTAGCTCATTTCACAGTTGCCCCTGCCAGCAAAGCATACACTTACTTTGATCCAACCAGCAAGACCAATTTACCTGAAAGCCACTTTTCAAAAACACATGTGGCTAAATACTCCACTGAAACAAAAAGTCTTCAGTGTTTACTAGGGCAAATTTGACCAATTTACAAACTGACTTTAGCAAATCCAGCAATTACATACTTCTCTAAGAACAAAGCACTAAATTAACTTCTAAGAGACAAAATAAAATATATGTGAAACAAAAAGCTGTGTTCACACAGTGTTTCTGAACAGCAGGCAAGCATTTCTTGGCCATTTCCCTATGCTGTTAATAGAAGCTTCTTGCTAAGCATAAAAATCTTGTCCAACTACGGCAAAGTCTCAAAGGATTCAAAACCATGTTTTCCCCTTCTTTTACACTGCCTGTTGTGTGTCACCTGTTGACATGACACAAAAATGGTCAGGTTCTCCCCTGCCTCCTTACAGTCACTTATCTACTTATCCATTTACATGTCAAACCTTAGGATCCTTTGCCCATGTCTGGGATAAATTTGCAACCGTCACTGGTTTGTTTTCTAGTCCTGCCTTCTGGAACTACACAGTTTTGTACATATAGGGCTTTTCTACCTGTTCTGATTTTGCATCCGTTTTTCATGCTCATATACAACAAAGGTGATAATGCTTCTTAAGAGAGGTCTGAAATCTGTTTCAGAAGGACAGGAAGCAGTTTGCCAGGCTAAGGTCTGAAAATGCAGCCTCATACACTGCTGATGATAGATGGGGCAGGACTTGCTAAAGGAGTAGGTCTGATCTTTGCTAACAGACATAGAGAATCTACATGGAACTTGTTGTATTCATGTACCATGAAACCTTACCAAAAGTACATAATTATTATTGAAAACAAAGAGTATTTTTATCACAAATTAATTCAAAATGCCTGTATCTAAGAGAGCAATTATTTTACCTGGTAACATTTATCTATACCTATAAGTGATCTACTTTTTACGGTGCTATAAATATACATATGAGTATTAATGACTACATTATCAGTTAAGTGACTGAAGTCTGTTTGGTTTTTGGCTTTGGTTCTTTCTTGAAATAGTAGTTCATAACCTGTCTGAATTACCACCCACCTAGAGTTATTTCCCCTTACCTAAGAAGGTTCAATGCATATGCTTCAGCACATACTGAAAACAAACATATAAACGTTTATTTTACTGGCATTTCAGACTGCTCACATTTCTGAAATTATTCTTTTGACTCACTGTCATTTACATTACACATTTTCCCTTTGTAAATAAGCTGCTTGCTGCTATAAAAATGTGCTTGCTATGAATCAATAAAATATAAATCTATTTTATACAAATCAAAGACCCATCATATGTCAATGACTGCAAAGAGCACTATCTAGCAGTTATGTTTTCAGCCCACCCATGAAGAACACACAGCTTATACTCTGCAACCTCCTATGGTGAGCAATTCAAACATATTTGTTGTGAACTTCTGCTTCTCAGGAGTCAGGAAGTGCTTTGCACTTGCCTCTTTTCCAAATTTTCATTCCATACACAGAGAGGGGTTTTGCCTTCATCATTTTCCTCCTGCCTATGTTCCAGTCCATTGTGCCAGTGAGGAACACATTCATTCCTTTTTCCTCAAAAGCTCCAGGTCTTTTCTCTGCAATGAAATGTGGCTGGTTTTGCCCAGGTGTCAAGAGTTGGCTCTTGATTTCACAGGACAAGCTGTGCTCCTGAAATACATACCAGTGATGTGCTCCATCCAGAGTCAGGATGGTATGCAAAGTGCAGACAGAGAAATTAATAAAGCTAAATATACACATGTTGGCATGAATGGTAACACTGGTGTTTAAATACTCATTTTTTCTGTACATCCAGTCAGACTTGTAACTGCTGCCTCTTAACTACTTGCTGTGCATGCCTCAGAAGAATTCAGTTCTGTATTCTCTTGAACATCTTCCAGGCAGTAGATTCAAGGTCAACGCTAGGAACTTAGATAGTTTCATCTATTTAGCTTGCAGCTTGCTTTTCTACATTCTTTTGAAAAATAGGTTGCTATCTATATGTTTATTCAAATACACATATGAAAAAATGCCAGAGAAAGCAGAGCAATGGATGAGAATGTTATTCTACCCACAGAAAAAAAGGAAACCTGTCATGCAGAGATTTCTGATTATTAGAAGGAGAGGTCTCAGGCTCTAAAATTTCTTTAATACTGTGTGCCATTTTAAGCAGCAGTTCAGTGATTTCCATCTCCTAGCTAATGAGATGTAGGTTTTCTTAGTCAGAAAATGCTGTCAACAAGAGGACAATGAGAAAGATGATGGTAACTATAAATTTTTTTTTCCTTTTTGGAAATGATTACTTACAGGACACTAAATAATAAGAACTCCCATTTTATTGTTTGCCCTTTTAGGATGAAAGATGGTTAAAATGGAAGACCAAAAACTACAGGACTCAAGAAGACATCTTCTTTAATGTACTAAAGGAAGTAAGGGTGACACTTAGCAACACGAACAGCATTTCATATCTGAAGAATCCTTTAGATTAGAACTTATTCTGAAGTATATGAATCTGAATAGGTTGAGAGTAGACAACTTTGCCTTTCCTCTAAAAGTTGTTTTTTGGCTTAAAGCCAAAAAAAGTACACTAAACTATTATATCATTTTACTACCTACAGCATGGATCTCTCTGGCCTCTGTAAGAATGACAGAGGTTTATTCAGGTATCCTATTAGGTCCTCTCCAAAGCAGAAGCTCCAAGATTCTTATACTTTTTACTTGACACAAAATATATGTTTTCCTGTCAAAATGTGAATTCCAAAATTAAATATAACTCTAAAATTACTCTTCACACTTTGACCAACTTTTCAAATTTTCATGAACATATGAATCAATTTCTGAGAAGTTAACAAATATCATACAGACAGAAAAAATTCGAATCAAATTGTTCTGTATTGTATAATACTGCACCAAAAAATACTTACAAGAGTATTTACCTGACATACCATAAATGGCAAGAAAATACCCTTTTCTCCACTTGTTGTGAAATACATGTAATGAAAGCACATATTCACCGTTTTCCCTGCTCTTGAAGACCCTTTTCCTACCCTGAAAGTTTAGGGAGTGTTTTTTTTCTTTTTTAAACTGCCTTTTTCTTTTATTTAACCACAGTTTACCTAGCTGTATGGCAGGCACCATTTCAGAACAGCTAAAACCTGATGCTATTAGAACCAATCCCAAAAAGCTTTCTGCTTCATTCTTTCTGTATTAATTCTCTTTTTGAAATTTTTAATGTTCTATTTTTATTTATGATTATCTTTTCGAGCAATGATATTCCACAATCGCTCTAACAGCTTTTTTTTCCTGGCAAGTTCCTTTGCCATCGTCCATGACCAACACTAGTAGTAGGAATTTAGTAGTAGTATTTCTCCTCAAACACACTATTTATTCTGTAATATTTTTATCATTAAATTTATTTGGCTCAGTCTTGTGAGTATCCCTTTCTAATCCTTTCAAAGGCAATTTAAGCTTTGACTATCCAAAACAATTGTGAACGATGTGAAAAAAAATTACCTCTTACTTAACCATCAATTTTTGAATTCATTTGTGAGGATGCTGAAGTGCAGAGCTTCCAGAAGATTTTTTGAAATTCCATTATTGGGTTTTCCCTCACCTTCCTGATCTATGAACACAAATTTTACTCCTACCCATATTTTTTTATAGGCAAATGAACTGCACATTGTCTTTTTACATAGTTTTTCACAAGAAAATTCAGGCCTTGACAAAGAACCTTTACTCAAAACTTTTCTCATTGAATCTCAAAAAGTATCAACTGAATCATCCTTACACTTGTCCTCACATAATTCTTTTCCATGAACTCAGAGGTGTAAGAGGAACAATTTATTCTCATGAAGAGAATGAAGATATCCTATACTCAATTTTTGTACATTTATTTGTGTGCTGGTTTTAGAGAGGATGAAGTTAATTTTATTCATATGATGCTGCAGTTTGGCTTTGACCAAAACAGTGCTGAAACCACAGGGATGTTTTAGTTATTGCTGAGCAGTGCTTGCATAGCATCATGATTTTCTTGCTGCCCCACCAGCGAGGAAGCTGCAGGTGGCAGCAGGTTTAGAGGGGGCAGGAGCAGGATGGCTGTACCCCAGCTGGCCAAAGGGACACCCCATGTCATATTGCATTGTGCTCAGCAATAAAAGCTGGAGGAAATAAGGAGGAAAGGTGAGAACAGGGTGGGGGGAGACAGAATGGGGGTAGGGGGAAGTGATTTTATTTTTATTTCAGTCATTAATGCTTTAGGCCTGGTGTGTTAGTGTTTTACATTCTCACTCCCTTTTTTATTACTGTCATTAGGGTATGGCTTGCACTGTTTAAAAGATCTCCTCCTTGTAAAAATCACCATTGCTCTGTTCTTAAATCACAGCAGCTTTTGGGTTCAGTGGTGTTGGGATACTCTTGACCCTCTTACTCTTATCCTTCCAGACCCCTCTTACACAGGATGGTAGGTCCATGTTAGCTGAAATTGCTTTAACCTTTCAGCTGTTCCTTTTTATGTACTTTTTTGTTTTGCCATAAAAAAATCTCACTCCTGTGAGACTGCTCCTATGAAAAGTAACAGGATCACTCCTATGAAATAGCTCTCAAAAAAAAAAAATAGTCATCATTATAATTTTATTTTTTCCAAGGCTAGACAGAGGTTTCCCTTTAGTTAAGGTTCCTAACTCGTTACCTAGAGAAATAACCATTCATAGAAGTGAAACCTTACTCTCCACATTGCATCTTAACATTTACCCTACCAAAACCGTATTACTGGCTTAGTATATCCCATAACAGTAATCATCACAGCAAGGCTGGGAACATAGTTCCAGGATAACACTTGTAGGACAGTTCTATTAGTCATAACTGTTCACAGTATTCCACTTTTTCACAGGCTTTTGCCAAAAAATCACATTTTTCATTTTTTTTAATGGAGCTGACTCAATTTTGAAGAGACTCCTTAAATGAGCTCTTTGCTTAGGAGCAAAAGATTCTAAAACGTCCATAATGACAGAGAGAATAGGAGAGTATTTCTTAAAGAATTTAATTTTTTTTCTTCTGCATATCTTACCCTTTATTAAAGGAAATAAAAAATAGTAATGAACCTACATATTCAGCAGAATAGAAGATTCCAAGCTCATCGGAAGACTCGGGGGGAAAAAACCCCACTCATTTAAAGTCACACTAACTTTTTTTAAAAATGCCCAATTAAGTACTTTGTTCTCATTTTAACAATAAAAAAATCCCCAATTAAGTATATTTTGTGTTCATTTAAACAAACACCTTAGCAGCAAAACATTGTAAGGTTTGGTTGCTATGGCAAAAATTATTATAATTAATATGATTGGAAGCAAAATAAAAACTGCTGTGCACAGGAGAAGGTATAACAGGCCACAATGAGAAAAGGTCATTAGATACTGTAGCTAATAATCATTAGCTGCTCTGAAAGGTCCCAAGAGAAGCTTCTTTTCAGTTTCTGTATTCTCTAACATTCCTTGAATCACAAGTGAAGCTTAAGCTGAAGTATGGACTGGATATCTCATCTACCATAAGCCAGACAAAACAGCTGTCTAGTGCAAAACTCTGGTTTTCAACCCTTCCAGTATCCTTCAAAGGGCAGGAATGCAATTTCCCCATACTTAACAAATTGGCTTAAGCAGTGGGAGTTGTCTCTCTTCAAATTCTAATATGAAAAACATACTTAAAGCTGTCTTTTGAAAACAGAAGCAGCTGTTAATTATAGCTTATTCCATATCAACCTTCCCATCTTTACTATATTGTAAGTGCTACTTTGAAATGCTTTTAAGGGTTTTCAGGTTCTTAAAAATAATTTTACATACATAATTTTTTTAATAACCGTCTTTAGATAGTGATGGTTATAATTAGAGTAGTTACTAGAAGATAATGATAATTTGAGTATTAAAGTGGAAACTGAAGACTATGTTTAGAAACCTATAGCAAAAATTACTTTTTCAGACCAATAAATACAATTTGGTAACATTTGACCCACCAGATTTAAATTAATTTTTTAAGTAACTACACTGCTTTATAAAGCCCATTTCAACTGTGTGCTAAATATTAAAAGTGAGAACTCTGAGATAAATAGTGACTGACACTGAATCATGAAAGGGATCTCTGTAACACAGCACATATAATAGGTGACTTTTTTCCGAAAGGTAATGCAGAATGCTCAGTTTTTAATACATAAATCCATAAAAATTTCTTTTTATTTCACAGCCTCAATAATAAATCCCTGCTTGTTCAGAAAACAAGGGTAAAAAAATGCTGAAATCAAGAGACCATATTCACAGGATTACTTTCAGATCCCCAGTATTGCAGCAATTTGTAATTTCCAGCTTTTGATAATAAGAAACACTGGGGATTTACAGATATGTAAACATAAGTATTTTAAATGAGCTATTAACTTACAAACACAAAAACTTCATGGATGAAAAAATATTATTTTTCCGAAATTTGGATAGTTTTGACAACACTTTAACAAGCAGCTGACACTTTTAGCACTTTCCTATTAGCAAGGCTGGTTTCCTTCTAAAGTCTCAACTGTTCCTGCCTACCCCATGCTGCCTTGTAACAGCATCAAAGCTCATCCTTCCTTCCACAAGGCAAAGAAACTCTGCTGACTTCTATTGAAGGGTTAGGTTTCTCTGCCAGGCTCAGTGGTTAAACCAGTGGGTTGGGCTAAAGCACACAGAGTGGGGGGAGTGGCCCTGCATAGCCTCAAACGGGAAGGAAAAAATGAAGTTCAATAAATTTGAATTGTAACAGCTTTTCTGGGCAGTAACAAAACTGAAATCACAGATGAAGCAGCCTCATGCTTTCCTGTGGCCAGGTAGTGCTTCCCCTACTAAACCCTGGGAAGCTGTGTGGGGCCAAGCCAATGCTGGCTGACCCATGCTGGGAATAGTGGGGAGGGAAATATGTTCCTAATCTCATGTGAAAATGCAGCCAGACTTAACAGCCCCATTTTACAATCATGCCCCAAGGATGTTCCTATGCCTTCAGTAAGTAAAGCTCCCAGTTCAAACTGCAGTTCCTCAAATTTTCAAATGTCAGTCTTGTGACAGTTTTAATCTGTCTGTACTGCTTGCTTGTAAAACCTGCCCACCAGGATTCCTGCTCTTTAGACTGGGAAAGTGGGTGAATGAAGTCTTCCAATGGAAAAAAATAGTCAGTCCTCCGAAGGTGCTGTAATTCAGGCAACAAGCTGATCAGAGAAATCACTGAATGTTGCTTACCATTTTTATCCAGTATCATATCATAAACCCACAGTTAAAAGTTATGGAGAGACAATAACAAGGTAATATAAAACTGAAATACTTCAGAGAAAGCAAACAAATCCCCCAGTGTAATAGAAAAACAAAAACTACATGGAAGCTACAGGGTTCTCAAACTTTACTTCTGAGAGCTAACCCATGCATGCTGATTAACTGCACTTTAACTTAACAAGATGGCAATAAACATCAGAACTGTTTGTCCTTTCAATTTCCTGTCACCATCAGTCCCCTCCAAATGTTTCTTATTAAAAAAGAACTAACACTTCCAAATGACCAATGACCTTAGACAGACTTCAAAAAACATAACAAAAATATCTCCCTAGTTCTTTTCTGGGATAGATATGACAAGGGAAAAATAAAAAGGACAAGCAAGTATTCAAAATTGCAGAGGATTTAATTTTACTGCTGCGAGGTACAGAAAAAAGTGACCCTTTGATTAGTGTGACTAAGGAGAACTCATATTGCTCAATACACTTCAAGAAAGAAAGGTTTCCTCTTCTTACAAAAAATAATTAGGGGTTCAAGATTCTTTAAGTCCCTGAAAATCATATTGAAAACCAGTGTTCTGAACAGTAAGTTAAGTATTTTAAGATTTTATAACATCAGCAGAACCCAGTGTTTCTCTATTCAAATGGACAAAAAAATCCACTTCAAATCCTGAATGACATTCTCTCTTGCAAATATCTGTTTCTGCTCTAAAGAGATGACAAGGAGTTGCTCTGATGTTTTTTGCAGAACTGTTATTTAACATTTTTCAGCTCTGCAAAGGCATGAGAACATTAAAAGTCTTTTGTTGGAAGCAGAGTGTTTGAAAGTTCATTGGCAGAGTAGTTACATCCACTTTTCAAGAACACATGATAATTCTCTCTTTGGTTTCCCCAAATAGAGGAGGGGGAAGAGCACAGAAAGAAGGAGCAGCACACTCAATATGTTTTTACTTCCATCTGCCATCTGTTAACAGTTTCAGCTACTTGGATAAATATGTGTTTGTACTCATCAGGAAAGATTGCAGTCTTGTCTACATGCAGATACTCAGTACAGCTGTTCATGAACAAGTCCAAGGTGAGGGCATTCTGGCAGAACCAGTAACTAAGAGTGAGCAGAAATGTAATATTTCGAAACAAGAATAGCTAAATAAAGATCTATTCAATAGCAGGTGCTTACAAATAACTAAATATAAAGCAATTCCCACAATTCATCACAACAGTGTCTACTTACCTACACCACTATCTACACAATGCAGAATCTGCCAGCATGGCCTTGTCCTTCAGAAATCAGAGGGAGAGGAAGAAATTTCATGTTGAAGAAGTGTAGTTACATGGACAGATGCAGAAGCTTTTTACTGCTATGTTTCCTATTATTTAGGAATTTGAATTAAAGCACACATCCATCAAAAGGTTCTTTTATCTTGAGAAATTTAATTGCTTTTTCACTGCAGTTCAGTTGCCTCTTTGGCACACAAAATGTAAAAACTTTGCAGTTTTGATGAGCTCAGCTTAGCACCACTGTCATCTCAGATCTTTCCCACCTTGGCTTCCTGAGGAAGTGAAAATAACCTGAACTAAGATGACATGATAGTAACTACACAGAGGGCAATTGCAGCCTTGTGAGAATTTTTCAGTTTTCCCCTGAAATGGTCTGGTTTTCGGTCTTCCCCTGAAATAGAACTGTCCTGCAAGAACAACAAAATCTACAAGACACAGGGCACTGCTAAGGCAGAGTTGTCACAAGCAGAAGCAAATCAATATGGGCCTGACTCACAGTCAGCTTCTTCTGAAAGCAGCCCAGAATTGCCTCACCTGGACCAGGAGGCTGTTTTCAACCTGTGCATGTTAAAAGCCACATGGGAATATGAGGTTACAGGTTGGTTTACAGCCTATACCTGCTAAGTGTGAATAAAATTTGTCTCCAATGTTCATAACTGGCGGACTTACTACTAGTAGTAGATTAACACAAACATATATAATTGAACTTTTTTTTTTTAATCTTGTAATTAGAAATAACCACTGAAGACACCAAAAAAAGTTAAGCCTCATCACTGCTAGCTGACATTAGATACAGCAGTACTAGCGTTGTTCCTCAGCTCCAGACCCATACAGAAGCTAAATATACAAAATAATAGTCATCATGTTATTTTCAAGTAGGATATCTCATTAATTCTCAATGCTTACTGTATGAAATGCATGCTAAGCTAACACTGTGTCCATCACAAATCCTCTTCATGCAGACATCCTTTGCAAAATGAATAATTGTTTTATTCTCCAGCTGCTCATTTCTCTCACTTCATCTCTATTTGTGTCCTTGGAAGGACTAAGATGGGCTCAGTGTGGAGTGTGTCTCCATCTCCACTGCAATGCCAGGCAAACGGAACCTGGTGATTGTGTTACAAATTAGAATGGGAGAGGCTGAAGCCAGTTACTACAGTGGAGCTTCCCTGGGGATTTCTTGAACTTGTAATTCCCCCGCACAGCATTAGTTGTCTGTCAGCAATCACACTGTACTGCATTCTGGCTGTGTTTTAGTGCTGATTTGGGCTTCTGTACACCTAAGTTGTCCACTTTAATTTCACTGGAAATGAACCAGTAGACCATTTGTTAACACACCCCATGGAAGTCATATTTAACTATAATTAAAGATGCTCAGTTAACTGACCTCAACCTCTTTTCTGTATAACATTGACAACCTAGAGCTGCCACAGTGACTCATAGATACTGAATGTGAGTTACCAAAAACTCTAAACAGGCTGATTTTGGTGACGGATACATGCCTGCAAGACATGACAAAGATTAGTGGTGCACAAAATATCTGTATCAGTTATCAAAGACCAGTTCTTAAAAACTGTTTACATTCCACTTCAGGAAATGCATGTCCTGAGATGCTGCTGCTAATCAGAAGAGATGGAGCAATTCATGCTCAAACTGAGTTGTTACTTGTTTTCAGGACCAATGTTTCCCTTGGTCTGCACCATGCTTTAGCATGCCGGCTCAGCATCAATCATCCTTAGAAAAGGCAGCTTACAGCCAGCACAATACCAACAACTCGTTTACAGGAAAGGAAACAACCATGAAGGAGCAAATTACTCCTTTGAGAAAAATAGCAAAGATTCATTTACAAAATTAAAATACTGAATGCTGTAATATGGGTGATGAATTTTCAAATTAGGTAGAAGGTGATGATGGAAGACCAGGTAGAAAAAAAGCTGCCAGAGGTTTGAATCTTAGGTTGTTGCTTTATGCTACCTATATGAAGCTACCAATGAACTCAGTGGAAATGAAGGGATAACACAACAACACACAATCAGGGGATGGAGGATAGAAAGGTATTTTTCATTTTAATTGGCTTGGGAAAGAAAACCTGAAGGAGAAACTAAAACACATATTTAAAGCTGCCTTTAATTACTGCTATCTGCCACGGTAATAAGAGGAAGAGGAAACACTATTCCCACCTTTATGTGGGAACTTGCCTCCAATGGCAGCCACCAGATACATCTTAATACTAAGAAAATCAAAGCTTACGTATATTAGCTACCAAAAGAAACAACAATAAGCAAAAACATATTAAAGTCCACTAATAACCACCTCTGGATTCACCAGTAAAACCCACAGATCTAAGTTTTATTTCAGCTAGGGTGTGTGAAAATTCTCCCTGGAAAATTTCACAACAATCAATCCCTTACTGAAAAAATTTATACCACAGTATAAATCATAGCATCTAGAATACAAAATTATTTACCATTCTTTTATATGTTGTATACAAAAAAATCCCCAAAAAACCCCAAAAAGAAACAAACAAAAAAACCACCCAAAAACAAACCCTCTATAAAATATTCTTTCCTGAATACTTAGCATATTTCTGCAGGTAATCTTCATCAGTTTCGC
This sequence comes from Passer montanus, assembly GCF_014805655.1. NCBI lineage: Eukaryota > Metazoa > Chordata > Aves > Passeriformes > Passeridae > Passer > Passer montanus. The sequence continues at coordinate 25,633,014 of NW_024366591.1, read as the reverse complement.
AACCAACTTTTATTCTTATTCTCTACATAACCAATTTAACTTTGTAATTGTATTAGAGTGGAAATACAGAAACTTCTATAGCTCTAAATGTTGAAGTTTAATTATATATTAAATATCATCATTCTGGAACTAGAGGAGGACATACCTGTGAGAACTTCAACTTTAAATAACATGGGTATAAATTACTTATCAACGCAAATTCAAAATATTTACATGGAATTGAAGAATTTAGAAAAGCAATTAAGATCTGCAATAAGGCTCCTTTATACACCATGAAAAATTACTGCATTTAAAATTACAGTAATTGAACTGATAAAAGTGAAGCAGTCAAATGAAATCACATTTTAGCATAAACACAACCATTTTCTTTATTAAACTAATCTGATTTGAAACTATATGAATGATACCAATGGAAAATCAGAAGTCTGATTTCTGTGATTGACAAATTTTCCTGAATCATTTTTCAGAAGTTCAGAGTTAGCTTCCTCTAGCGCTTCTACACAAATGAGTTCCATTTGCAGCTGCACACCTCCCCTGTGTGATCTTTGGAAGCGTCAAGCATCTAGCCCTATTCTCGCTCTGGAATTAATTGACTTGACCAAACAATACTGCAATTACTATGGTTCACACAGTTGATATGGTTTGAAATTGATCTGGTTTTACATTTTTACAAAAACTGCCCTTGATTTTTTTGCTTGCAATTTCAAAAGAAATTAATTCCTTTGGAGTTTGTTTTGTTTTGCAAATAAACACACTAAACCTCCTTCCACTTAAGGAAGGAGATTCGATTCTCACTTTGATATGTATTTTTTGAAAGCAAATATTTAATCATTAATATTTTTTGCCAAAAATAAACCCTCCCTAAAAATACTCCTGGTATTCACTTCTTGCCAACATTGGCTCTTCAGAGGCAACTTAACTGGCCATTAAATTATGCCTCCAGAAACAACTTTTGCCTTGTACTGATATCCCAGTTCCAGGAAGTTGCAGCTAAAGTGACAAATTTCTATTGTCCTCCCCACCTTTACCTTCTGCTGCTGACTGTTCCAGCAGCTTGTGCTCTGCATTTGGAGCCTTCCCAGCAATTTACCCCTTTGTGATCAGCTGCAGCTTTCTGAAATAAAATAAAGCCCTACATGTATTTTGCATTTTTCATGGGTTCAGACTTCCTTTCCCAAACACAAAGGCTACAAACCCAGCTAAAGTAAAGCCAAGACTCCTAACAACACGGGAGCAAGCTTTTGTCTCAGTCAGCCCTGAGAAAACAACCTCCCTGATCTTAAATGGAAATACAGCCTTTTGTTTCCCAAAAATCAATAAGGACTGGTTTGCTGAGTGCGGCATTGAGTTAGAAGTCCCAGATAGTTTTGACACAGTCCAGGTTAAGCAAACAGAGGTCTCAGCATCAAAAGCAGCACTGTGCAGACCCGTAAGCTAAAAAGTGTAGGAGCCTCCTGATCCCCAAACCACTCCTCTGGCTATGCAACCCTGCCTATTACACGCAGCAGGGAAGCATCACACTCTTCAGCAAACTTAGGCTACGTACCAGCCTAGAATGCAAAGACTTGTTTTTTGCTGTGTGGTGAAGTTAGGCTTTGCTTTGCAGAGCTTGCAACTTTTTATTATGTAATTTATTTAATTTTTTTACAGATACAGCATGAACCTGCTCAGAAAGGAAGTCGAACTGCATCAAGAAGGCTGCATTTGCAAAATAATGCAATTAACTTATTTTTTTCATATGCTATGCTTTGCTGCCATCGTGGCCCAAATTAAAGTAGTCTTCCCTTAAATTTATCAGAAAAGATTGTTGAAAAAGTACAAGAATTTAGAATACATTTGCTAGCACGGTGTTTTCTGCAGAGTTTTGGTTGAAGGTTTTTCACAGCAGGGAAACTGCTCTTGGATCTCAGCCATACACAGGACTTGCAGAACCAGTTTTAATTTTACAGTAGACTTGCTGGACTATTCTGGATTTTAAAATGGAGAAACTAGTTTCCCCAATTGAATTAACAATCTAACTAAGATGGAGAAGAAAATTACTTACCTTTGTTATGATTTTACTTCTGAGTAAAATTACAACCCTCTACATGATTATTAAGAATATCTGTAAAAGAAACTACATTTATTGTCTCTACTACAGATCCTGTCACTTCTTTTTCAGAATAAGACATAACACTAGCTCAAAATAAAACTCTTTCAAGTTCAGAAGTGAAGACACGTGTGTTTCAGCAGACTTTGCCATTGCAGATCTGACCACAGCCAAGAAGGTTCTGAAGCTGCCACACTTTCCAGTACTATCTTCTCACACACAATACCCATGACAAGGGGAGGGAGGGGGTGGGGGTGGGAGAAAGAAAGAGGAGGGCGAGAAAGAAAAAAAGAAGGGGGTGGGTGGGAGGTGAATTCAATACTCTTAAAATTTTGGAAGGAAAAAAAAAAGGGGGCAGGGGGGAAAACAGTTTTAATTTGGGGTGCAGTTCTTTATTCAAATGTGTTGAATCTAACCAATGGTTCTGTGATGCTACAGCCAAAGAAAGCTTGTGTCTGATTAAACTGTTTTGTTGTGACAAAATACCCACTTAACACATTTTTCTGTTTCAATGCGCTATGCCACATTTATCTAACATATGTAAACAAATAATACATTAAAATGCATGCCATGTTCCATTTCAGTAGAATTTCTGAAACAAGACAAAACTGAAACTACTTGCACAGTGTTTTAAAAAATATTGGTTATGCTACACATTATACTTTGGGCAAATAGTAGTAAATCAACATCCAGAACTGTAATTCAGATTGAATTCAATGCTACCAAGATAAGTGCATCTGATGTTCCAGCTCTTTTTGGAAAACCAGACAGCTGCTGCTAATTTCCATTTCATTGTTCAAATATATGCTGTTAAGACCTCATAATTAAGTGCAGGGACAAAGATAAAGCTATACTTTAAGGCTCATTTTCATCCTTATAAAAGCAAAGGAACAAACCTAAGCACATGCAAACATATGCTTGCTCATATACACACAAATCCTATCACGTGTATCATTTTTAGTTAAAAGAGAAACATGCCAACCAAACAAATGTCAGCTTTGTTCTGATTTCTCTGTTAAGTCACATAACAACTGATCCTCTAGCTATGACAGAAAACATTGTTTAGCAACCTGGAAATGCATTGCAAGCTGCTTGATATTTTAACCTGTATCAAAAAAGCATAATCATATTTTGAAAACTTATCACATCTTTCACTACATTACAAATAGTTTAAAAATCCAGTTCATATAGAGATCAATGTGAAGGGCCCATCTCTCTCCCACGAAAAAAAACCCCAGATTGTTACTTTGCATTTAAGTTTTACCTTAAAAAACATTAGAAATATAGTAACAAGAACTTGTCATCCCCTTGGCTAACCATTATGGAAAAAGGGAAGGGCTTGGTTAAGGGTGTTTTTTTTGCTGCTTGCCTACAGCTGTGGGTATAGCAGGAGAGAGAAGCAGGGAACAGAATTAGAGAAATACCAATGTTCTGTTCATCAAAATTAAAAATGGCAATTCAGGCATATCAGTGGCTGATTTTCTTTTAACCACTAAACCTCTGAAGGGGAGAACCAGTTCCCAGTGCAGACACAAAGTGATTATATTGAATATAAAAAGTAACACAAAACAAAGAAAGGCAGGGGGAAGACAGATGATGCAGGTTGTAACTGCTTCTTAATTAATTTACTGGAGGTTCGAAAGTTTACAGTAATTGCTTAAGCATGGTGGAAAAGAAAAGGGTCAGAAAGAGGGAATCAACTCGCATGACAGAGTATGGACCTGAGCATGTACATCTTTAAATTCTCACAAAGAAAGAAGAAAAAAGAAATCAGACTAAATGAAGACTATCTTTCTCCATTCATGCCTAGAAATCCACAAAGACAGAAGACTTTCATTTTTGATCTGTTTGGATGTTGGGTTTGTTTCTTTGTTTCCTGGGGGCTTTTTTCATTTTCAGATGAAATCTACTTGTGAAATGAACCAGTCAACTGCAATACATGAAGCTAATCTGGTCCAACCAAATCAACTAATGATCAAACCCACCAAAGTTACATGGCATGAGCAAAATGCTCATCCAAAGGGCAGCCACATACACTAGATAAAAAGTGTTTCATTGCTGAAGTTTGACAACTGGAATATGCAGTATCATCTTGTTTTCTATTGCAAGGTGCACTGGTAATGCCTTAAGCATGCCCTAAGCCCTAAGATACTTTAGGTGTCTGCTGTTGAATCTGGCACAACTACTGTTTCTTTTTCTGTCCACAAAAATCAGTGGCAGGATGAAAACCCCAGAAACCCACTGAGTTACAAAATTCTCTTATTCTGTATGATGCCTTAAGGCCACCACCAGTTGAGTACTACCACAAACTATCTAATATTTGATTTATCTTTCAGTAACTCAACAATTCTGGAAGACCAGAATTAGAGGACTTGTATAATTTAATTTTTTAAAGGCTTATCATGGTCATTCACATTGAACAAATACGCTTTCCTTGCTTGTAAGTAATTTCATTCCATAAAGAGCAGCAAACTGTTACTACCACTTCCAGGTGAGAGTTATTTTCTTCCAACAGACACCACCTAACAAATAATGCACAACCTGTGAGATACTTTCATTGCCTGGAGAAGATAGCAAAGACAGCAAAATTGACAATTATGGGAAAAAAAGTAACCCAAGCTGAAAAGCTGACTCTAGACTAAAAATTTACTTTATGAAATTTGTAAAGGTAAGTCACACACAAGCACAAAACAGCCACACACAACCACCCCCAGTAAATATGATGTGCACACGACAGCAAGTCAGTAAAGTAGCACTGCAACAACCCCATTATTTCCTCTGCTCTGCATTAGCAGGGGTGCCCACACAATCTGTACCTTTCACGAGCATGGAAAACATGTCTTTGCTCTTCCTTGCAGTTGTCCAACACTAACAGCACTGTTAGGCTTCTATTTGCTGTTGCTTGTCTGTGACACAAGGAGAGATGCAGTAATCCTGGCAAATGCATCAACAAAACCACAATGGTTTCCAGCTACCCGACCCACTCCAGCAAATGAATAGTACATGAAAAAGTCTCATGGATGGCATACAAACGGCTTCAGAAGACACTGAGGCCATCAAAAACCAAAATAAATAAACCAAAAACCACCAGGAAGAAAGAAGCTTAAGTTACACTTTTAGGTAGTCAGGATACTTCACTGAAGGAATCCACTCCAAAAAGTTTTGTACCAATTCTTTGTCTTCTGGCAATTGCACATAAAGATATTTAAAGAAAAGAGTGAAGGCAGGTAGTCAGGATACTTCGCTGAAGGAATCCACTCCAAAAAGTTTTATACCAATTCTTTATGTCTTCTGGCAATTGCACATAAAGATATTTAAAGAAAAGAGTGAAGGAGCTCCATAACTGACTAGGAAGATGGGGAAGAGCTCTCTAAGAGGAAAATAGCATGTCTGAAAAGGCACCAAGGCAATCATTCCTGGCTTGGAGCCTGGAAAACTATCTGTCTGACTGTGCCATTGCTCCATCTCCCACAGGGCAATTGCCTGTTTGCAAACTCCCCATCACTATCTTAGGGACAGAAAGTTGTTCTACTTCAGATGGTGTTTCAGAACTTCCAGAACAAAGGTATCATTTACTTCACTCTGGTAAGAGGGGCAAGGAGGGTGAGAGTGACTTTAAAATGCTTTGTAATATCTTTTGGACAAAGCAGAAAATTCAATACCAGTTTGCTTAAGTAGATGGACCTTGTACATTTGATCAGAATGTGATTCTAGCACAAATAAATTGATACACTTCCCCCCATCTTTGAATTTTGATTATTTTCTCCTTCAGAGCAACTATCTCAGCTGGTTTTTTCCAATGTCACCTCAAACAAAGTCTAAACTTCAGAAAATAAGCACATGCAGGGTAGAGAGAATTATAAAGGTATGAGGTACTTATTTCTCTCTGAGGAGGTCATATCACCAGTCAACATGGGATTCCTAATGCATACTACTCTGGATGAAGAATACCTTTTGACTTTACTCCAAGCCTCAGGCTTGTTCACAATTTAGCATTAGAGAAAGAGAAAATATTTTAAATTAAACCATCAAAACAACCAATACATTATAGTATGGTGTGTACATACTCAAAAAATTCTTCTTGAGTATTTCATCTTGCCCTGAATAACAAAAGTCAGAAAAGGACAAAAGAAAGTTAAGTAGCTGCATAATTCTCAGGGTTGGTTTTTTTTTTTTTTGGTTTTTTTGTTTTTGTTTTATTTCCAACTGTACAGGTTTTGGCTGGGATAGAGCTCATTCTTTCGTACTAGCTCGTTTTTCATAACATGGCAATGTTTTTGATTTGTTCTGGAAACAGTGTTGATAACGCAGGGATGTTTTAGTTACTGTTGAGCAGTGGTTGCACAGAGCCAAGGCCCTTTCTGCTTTTCACCCCTGCAGTGAGTAGGCTGGGGGTGCACAGCTTGGGAGGGGGCACAGCCCGAACATCTGACTCCCCACACACACAAGTGACCAAAGGGGCACCCCACACCACACGGCATCATACTCAGCATATAAAGATGGGAGAAGAAGGAAAAAGGAGGGGACATTCAGACTGACACCATTTGTCTTCCCAAGTCCTGTTACATGTGATGGAGCTCTGCTTTCCTGGCTGAACACCTGCCTGCCCATGGGAAATGGTGAATTAACTCCTTGTTTTGCTTTACTTGCACTCACAGCTTTGGCTTTACCTATTAATCTGTCTTTAGCTCAACATACAAGTTTTCTTGGTTTTGCCCTTCCAGTTCTCTTCGCATGCCACTAGGAAGGTGGAAGGAAGTGAGGAAGGGAATGTGTGGGGCTTCATTGCCAGCTGGGGTTAACCCACAACACCAAAGAGGCCCTGGGGGCTGGGGGTGGTCAGGGAAAATACAGACTACTGGCAGCATGCAATGCTTCACAGCAAAAATTACCTAAAAATATATCCTATCAGTGTTGAATTGAGGAGTTCAGACTTTTAAACTGAAAACCCCGACTCTTTCAAGGACCGTGAATTTGGAGACTGACGGGTTTCCAACTTTGAAGTACAGAGATTTTAGTGAACTTTCTGATAATGATTCAATACTGCACTATTATATTTTTTCCTTTTATTCTCTTTCACTTAGGGGTAGTCCAAAAACCCCTAGCAGAGCACAATTCATTACTCAATCTTTTCAGAACCCATATAATGAAATGAAAGTATTATCAATTTCTACTTTCTTTTAACCATCTACTTCAAGCATATATCACTGATTTCTGCCATAATCCTCTTTCATTCATTTCACTTTTCATGTGAATAAAAGAGCCAAGTGGAAGAGTATATCATTGCCAGCTCCTTGATAGTGTGATATTCACAATTTTTTCTTAGAAAGGGATAGGATCTTGCAGAAGCTGATAAAAATATGACAAAATCTGAGCTTCTTATGTAACAAGTAATTATGTTTTTCAACTGCAGACTAAAATCCTAAAAAAGAATAATCTCTACAACTCTACAAAAGGAACCATATCCAGAACTTCTTTATTTACACACCATGACTTAAGTCAATCTTGTATTAAAAAAAAAGAATTAGGCACTCCGAGATGTCTGATTAGCAATACTGTGTTTTCCACTTCATGGCCTGACAGTGCTTGCAGTATGACAGGGAGGAGAATGCTACAGGCTTTTCATAATCTTGGTAATCAAGGTTAATATAAAATTTGCATACCACTTTGCAGATGCAAGGAATGCTTCCTGGAAGAGCACTGAAGTTAAAGTCACATATATCTGCTCAGAAATTAAGCACCAGCTAAAAATGTTACATATTTATCTCAAAGTAAGTCCAAATGAGTTTACAGCCAGTAGTGTTCCACTTAAGATTTTTAGATAATTATTAAGGTAATTCATAAAACAGATTCATATAGCATACTAACCTCCAAATCTTTCACTGCATTGGAAAACACAAAGCATCTATTAAATTTTTATTACTTCACCCTGAAGATAATCACTGTTTTGCAGGGAACAGTGAAAAAAGGTCAAAATCTTCATCAATCTCATTGGCACTACATTATTTGATGGAAAGAGAATTGAAGAGTCTTGTATGTAGAGCTATGCAATTCCCTACAATACTTCAGTACTTCAAGTATAATATTGCTACTCTCCTTTAAGTGCAGATCATACACATAGCAAAGAAAACCTAGTGCACAGTAGAACAAAAGAAAGCTCCTCACAAATTGTAATATAACAAAGAGAAGCAGTGGAAAAGACAATATTGAAAATTTTGAACAAAGGAAAAGGGAAGGAGTAAACTGCTGACATCTCGTTTTTCAGAATACAAAGTCTTCAGAGCTTCTAAATTCTATGAATTCAGTTTTTCTGTAGGACTAAGAATAGAGCAACAGAAGCAATTGCTCAGATTCCACAGCTAGTCTGTAAAAATGAAGGCATCCAAAGTAATTTCTTCTACCCCCCTGCTGGAATGGAGTTCTAGGTCTTTTGTGGAGGCAGAGCCATCTTGCAGTGGTGAAGTACAGCTTGGATCACTGACTTAGACACAGCTGAAATATTTTACCTGAGTAACAATAATTTCTGCTATTTTTAATTGCAATAATACTTTGATACTAATTAATCAGCTTGGCCTTTTTTTAATGCAGCAGACCCCAGAATAAATTAGGTCTCAAAATAGGCTAGCAAAAGTCAAACCCACCAAGCCAGGAAAGTTATTATATACATCTCTTTAAGACAATTTTAAAGTTCTTAAATAAAAAAAAAAGAAAGGTGGTGGGCAGGAGGAGACAACATGTGGGGGAAAGGCCAACAGCATATATGATCATTATTTACCTGCTTTTCCACCAGCACCATTTGCCTATCCCTCAGGAAGTTCCTGTGCCCATAAATGAGCTAACTCTGGAAGGAAAGTACGTTGTGGCTGGCCTGCAGAACATCCCCTGCTGAAACAATGCCACAGACCTGAGCTAACAGTCAAAGCCTGCTTGTTGTCTCTAAGAAAAAATAAAGAGTTTCCAAGAAGTCTCCAATGGTGTTACTGAAAACCCAGATGCTGGCACTTCAGCTGTGACAAGGCTTGTTTGGGCAATGCTCACTTTCACTCCCTGCACTATGGTTTCCCAGTCTGAATACTGGAATAAGTCAGTACTTGTACAAGTCCTTTGAGACCTGTGAGTGCTTTGTGATCTGCAGAACTAAATTATTAAAATGGTTCTGGTAATCACTCTATTAGAAATTATGTGGGTTTTTTGTCATCACCAAATCAATAAATATCTAGGAAGAACTGAGAGAGAAATGTGACAGATATGTTTGCACGCATTCATGTTTATCCTAGCAGTTTAAAAAGCTGGTGTTTTGTTTGTACTGGCAAGGCTTGGAAAAGCAATAAGAAAGACTTTTTAAATAATGAACTTTCTCCAACTAACTCTTCAATTAACTGTATAAAGAAGTCTTCTGATTAAGTTCTGCCTTGCAAGTAATAGTCAGGAGAACACTTAGAGGTTTAGAAAGTGTTTCTGATGAGAAAGCATCATTCCTCTTTGGAGATATTTTCAAACATTAGAGATAGTGGTAAGTAGTGAGGCAGTTAAAAGTGCTTTCATCTGGTGAAAACTATGAAGGAAAGAAGGAAGACAAAGGAAACAAATGTATAAGCCATTCCATTGTGCAATAATGAACTAGAAACAAAATAGTTTATTGAAAGTCTTCTTAAATTCTTAAAAACCACAAAGCATTCTCAATGGAGTTACTCCCCAAAAAAGAGTGCTAAAGAATGATGCACCTACACAAGGAACATTTCAGTGACTTATACTACCTGCAAACATAAGCTGTTCCAAGTTTAAGGAAAAAAAAAAAACCCTCTCAGTTTATTAAGTATTACCTTGGATTTCTGTAATTATACAGCTAACCCATCCTTTACCAAGACCTTTTAAGAAACAATTTTTATATCTCTGGTAGAATGAAACATCAACCACTCCTCCAAAAAGTTCTAATTCATACTTTATTTCTGAGAATCCTTAGAAACTTGAATAATTTGAAAGATTTAATTTTAAACTTCAGTTTTAAAAAGTCTAAAATATTATGCTCCCCCAAGTGAAATTGAAAGGAAATGGTAAGGGGAAAAGAGCCAAAAGAAATGGGTGGTAGTGGCAGACAAAGTTAGGTCTTATTTCTACAGCCAGACAAAAATTTACACAAAATATGACCAAACTGGTTTAAATAACCACTGAATAAAAAAATTAATTACATTTAGGAATCCAGAAAAAAATTAAGCACACATCAACTTGGAGGGTGGAGAAGGCCGGGCATCCACAACAGCTATTTCTGTCAGGCACATTCATGGGCACATTCATGAAATCTGCAGTGTGACCAACCTCCATTCACATTTTTTCAGTCTGGTTTACCCACCAGACCAAAAAGGCCCCTAATTCTTGATCTGGAGGAGGATTCCCCTTCATATTAGTGAGGGGTTTCCATAATTCTATCACATTCCTCTAAACTGGGTCTTTCCCAGGCCAGATAACTTAGCCTACTTCAGCATTGCCTCTCACATACTGTTACAGATCACTCTCCTCTGCCCCTGAACTCCTCCTTGTGATGAGATTTCCATCAGACAATTTGCACTGTCTTGCTACTGAGCATCCAAGACTGTTATACAGAGAGTTGTAACATTACTGGTTGGCTGCTTATCAGTGCTGCTTAAAATTTTCAAGAAAAGCACTTTCCATTTAACACTCTTACATTTGACTGGTCAAAAAACTTACACTAACTCCAAGTTTTATAAATAAAGTGTGTCTTTGGTATTATTACCAGTAATTTTCTGTATTCCAAAATATTTTAAATAAAGGTCTATGAAAATATCAGTCCTTTGGAATGTTGCTGGGTTTTTTAATATATTTTTGTATTTTCTCGATGTTAGATAGTATTTCAAGAGTAAAGCACATATACAAAAAAAGGACCTTTATCTTATAAATAGGAAGTTGCAGTTTGGGAGGGTGGGTTTCTTCCAAAGTTAGCCCATAACTCAGTTCTACACAGGTATTTTCCATTTCACTATTGGCTTTCCTTCCTTAGTTACAAATGACTAAATCACATCAAAGCCTGTCTTCTTAATTTTTTCTGCATGCAGCTTGTTTAGAGTCTCACATGTCTACAAGTTCAGAACAGTGATCTGATATCCAAAAAGGCAACAAACGCTCGTATTTCACAAGAAATCTGTTTCCTACCTTATGTGGCATATGGCCCAACTGTACACACCATTACTCAACCCTCAGTCTACCATCCTCCTGTTATGCTTCTATTACAGTTCCAAGACCTTTCAAGATCATAAAGAAAAGTAATTTTCCAAGATCTTTGAGTAATTTAAGCTTTTGTAAATCCAGTAACTCATCAGTATTATAATAAAGAACAAATTAATTATCCAAATCAGGATTCACAATTCTGCAAGAAAATTATTTGGCTTTCCAGAATTTTGCTGCAGTATTTCTGTACTGATTAAAGACCTGCTCAGTGCAGCTCAGTGTTTTTACTTTGGTAGCCATACTTCCAGGTGCAACATCACTGCTATGAAGCCAGTATCCCAGCCAGCACGTTTGCTAAACTACAGAGCACCACTACTGTACAGTGAATTTTTAAAGAAACAAAGTAATTGGTGGTTTACAAGTTTGAAATTTATGGATCCAATTCAAGAGTTTATTTACCAGTTTCTAGTATAAACATCAGATACCTAATATATAAAACCAAAACTGAATAGCCCATGGTTCACATTTCAATGTGGACCTCATATGTGAGTGACCACACGTGATTCTGTGGAAACAAAACAAATCTGCGGAGGGTGAGGGGGAGACCATGCAAAAAATAGCAAACAGGGATTTGTGGGAGACAGTGTTTAAAAAAAAAATCAAACAAACCAAAACCAAACAAAATCAAACTGAAAAGGGATGACATAGGTAGCAAGGGAAGTGGAAAAATGACTTTGACAGAAGAAGGGAAGAGACAGCCCTCAGTAGTGAGATAATCCCTACTGTGCAAAGCAGGAGAGAACTTGGGGAAATGAACAGAAGTATTAGACAAAACACAGAGCAATTCATTCAGACAGGAATAAACATCTCAACTAAAGTAAATTAATTACTGTAATAACCAACAAAGAAAACAATGAGACAAAACTCCTAGTCATATAAAAGTTTAAACATCAAAAATCCCAAAATAGTTTTCTTTTGAAGACAACTTGAGGCAGGTCAAAGGTAGCATATTTCCAACAGAGTGATAAGAAAAAGATTCCAGAACTAACAAGTACCAAAATCAAATCAACCTTCATCCCAAGGGATTGTGTAATCAAACCCTTTCCTTCGAGAGTTCATCCGCATGTTAAACAAGCAGAACAGTGGTTGCAGATGCCATGCTAGCAGGGGACAGGAGACAGATTGCATCATTACAGGACTTCTGAAACTCCCCAAGTGCAAAATATGACAACTGAAGAATTACCGGCCCCAGGCTTGCAGAAACCCCCAGGAACAGTCCTAACATGGAATTTACATCAGAATTCTTTGTCATCTACACTGTAGACACCAGAAGCTTAAATCATTGCAAAAAATAAATATCAGGAATACAGAAAGGCACTACTAGGTTCTTAAGCTCAAAGTTCTTGAGCCACATATACGCTCAAGGCTGGAAGTGTATTCTGGGGAAGGTACGACCATGCGTTTGTCCTGTTCCTGAACACTTCTACAAGGTTCCACTGCTATCTGCCCACAGAGACAAGGTACTAAACTAGGTAAAAACTTTTATCCAGTAAAGCTACTATAGTAATATAATAATAATATGTACTTTTATAATAATATAATCATATATACTATTATAATAATAAACCAATAATACATACTATGTTTTGTCAGAAAATAAATATATAAATAATTGTCCAGCAGAATACAGTTAAAGAAAATTAAGGAAATGGATTATTTGAATAATATATTCCCGTGAATAAAAGGAAGTGTTAAATTGTTCCAAAAATGTATAAACCGAATAAACTAGAGTGACATGCAAAAACACTGTGCTAGTTTTGAACAGGAAGCAGTAATGTTTCAACAGAGCACAGCAGAGTACAGAAATGCTGTTTAGAAGCTAATTAGCCAAGGTGCAACACTCTTGTTATTACAACCTACTTGGCCGTGCTATTAACTCCAAGTCACCACATGAGACTTCCTTAGAGTGCAACCTGGGCTATTCAGTCCCTGATAATCTCTACTCTCCTCCCTCACTTAAAAGTGAAGGAAACAGCAGTGAAGGTTACCTGATTGTAACAAAGTACATAGAAACAATTGTGCTCAGCAGTGATCTTTAACAGTGACCTTGCTTGTACAGGCAAGGATCCAATTCCAATTCTTGTTATAGAAACCAGTGCTTATTTTCCTCAGTGCTAGCTAAACTCATTGACCAACAGGTAGACCAAAGTGCCAAGATCACAAGCTACAAGTGTACAGCATGGAACTCATATGAGAAAAATGAAAAAAATATTTCCATTGCAAAGGATAACTCAACTGAAAACTACGGGGGGAAAAAAACCAAACTAAAAAAAAAAAACAAAAAACAAAAAACAAACCTAAAAACCACTAAAAAACTACTAAGAGCAATGTTAAACCAGAACCTTGAGAGCTGAAAGAACCAAAATCACAAAAATTCCCACCCTTTTTGTGCAAACAAGCAGTTGTGCATAGATAGGACACAGATTTCCCCTCCTGTTCATAAAAGCAATTGTGCAAGTTGGCCACAAATCACAGCAGGTTGCATTAACAGTCCTCCTGTTCTACTCCAGGCTTATGTTTAATTTAAACAAACTGGGTTACACATGATTTCAATATTCTGTTGGACGACCAAGCAAGGGAAAGAATGAATTTAAGCAGAGTCTATGGAGAGATAATGTGAAGGTTATAACATAAGTGAAAAATGGCCACGTTGCTAAGATAAGGCTCCAACCACCAATCTCATTGTCAAGCCTGGCCATCTGTCAGCAGAAACCTGATTTACTGCATATAATGCTGCTATACTTGATCACTACTGTTCTGTTATAAAAGGCTCCCAAGGTTTGTTTAAGGACACCAAATGGTCCTTTCTAGCAACATAAAAAGGGTTAATAAAACACCTCCTCAAAAGCCAAGCTTTTTGGAACCAGGCTTCAGAACTTTAAGTCAAATTTTACCCAGTTTCAATGCCACTGGTAGATGAAACTTCTTTAGAAATAAAAACATTAAAACCTGGGAAACAAAACCCAAAAAAACCCCACCAAAATGATAGCAAATTACATAATTTTCACCATATATTCAAAGATACTTGTAATGAAGCTTGTTTATGGGCGTTATTTTAATAGTGCAACAAACTTTAGATAAAGGCACTTTTAAGATACATTCCTACAATACCACTATTCAACAAAACCATTAATAAAGCAGCCACTTTCTTTCATTTAATAATTACTCCAGATATCCAATCTGTTTGCAAGAGCACTAATGACAAATATTCAGATGGGGGCCTATAAGCTCATGGTGTAACAATTCAGGTGAGCACATGTAATCCAACTCTTCCCCCTCCTAGATGCCAGAACAAAAATGCCCATGTATGAGATTCATCCTTCACACCAAATACCCACTGAGTAAAACAGCTGCAGGTACTTTCTCAGGTTAATCAAACAAATGAAATAACAGCATCCAGTAATAACAAAACAATTTTTCCCTCCAAACAACAGGTCTACGCTGCAGGTGGTTTTGTCCCATAGTAAGCAAACAGGAAAAAAACACATCCTGAACAGCTGCTCATTAGGTGAGCACCATTCTGCCTGCACAGCAAATGAAGCAAATGTCATGTGGAAAAAACCACAGTTACGGTCATGTAATTAGACATGGTAACACAGGCATACACAAAAGAGGAGGGAAGACAAGTACAAATTACAATTGCACAGGCAATTTATTTCTGGGAGTTTATAATTTTTGATGTTCCTGGACTTTAACCTTACCATTTCTTTTAACTAGGCTTTTTTCCAACTATTTTTCCCCCTATTATACAATAACAGATAACTTTGGACAATCACCTGCTATAGAAAAATATCCATTCCCATACAATTATTTATACTGAATGGAACACTTCACTTGAGGACAGTGGGAGAATAATCCATTAGAACAGATCAAAACAACACAGTGAGTAGGACCTTGCAGTAAATATTATAAAGTGCTGTGAATTTATTGCAGGCTTACCTGATACTCATTGGGCCAGAAAGTGCTGACAGCCAACTCTGCTCGAAGCCAGTCTTTGCCAGTGGAACCAGTGACATTCCAGATGGGATTAGCCAGTGGTCCTTTGTTCACCCTAACAAGGATGTTCAGAGTGCCTGGGTTTCCTCCATTCTTGCTGTACAGGAGGTAGCTGAAATCAATGCAGTGAGTATCATTTTCTTTCATTGTTGGAAGCTGAAGTCGAGTCTTTTCTCCAGGGTCATGGTCTGATGAAATCACTACCATATATGATCCTAAGGGGAAAAAAAAAAAAAAGTGGAAAGTATTAAGGAAAAAGATAACTACTAAGAAACTGATTGTTCACTGTGAAAAAGGATGAAATGCATAGGTTTTCTTATCCCAGAAACCTCAAAATTCAAGTGGATGAAATCTAACAAGCTATAAAATGGCCAGACACATGACTGAAGTAGTACCTACAGAAGATATCACATATCTCTGAGGACCTTTCTAGATGTCTCCACCTACAAAATTTTCCTTCTCTTGTTTTAGGATCAGATAATTGGAAACCAGATCACAGATGGGAAAAAAATAACAAAATAAATAAAGGATCATCATTATTTTGAGGTCACTGAGGTCAAAATTCTCTCAACTTGCTCAGCAGATTTTTCTGAGAACAAAACAAAAAGTAAGGTCCACATTCCTCAAGGCAGATATATCACACCCTTTTCCACCCAAGAAGAGCCAGACCTTAATTTGAGATATATTAGCAATGGAAATAGCTGACTTAGGACACCAAGACAAATTTCTTTGGGAAAGTTTTGTTTGCTGCTCCATTTGCCAATGGATTTAAGGGGATAACAGAAGTTTCTACAGCTAGAAGAGTGTCCATCTTGTAAATGAACATGACAAATATACATAAGACAAAACAGGCTGTGCCTGTCTAGCTACAAAGGCAGAAAGTGGAAATCATATGTTTCAATATGTTGTACAGGCACTAATGATGAATCAGTCTGTCCTGCTGTCCTGCAGAATGGATGGTAAAGGCAGGCTGCCATCTAACCTAGCCCGGAGCTGATCCATTGCTTCAAGAGTGACAGCTACACACCAGGTACTACCTAGTGAGTGAACCCCACAGAAGAAAGCTTGCTAGATAGGCTATGCCAGGCTGAACTTTCCCCACACCAGGTACTACCCAGCTCAACATACAATGAATCATTGATACAGGACAGTTTCCCACCCTAAATTTACCCATCTGCCTAATGATTCCAGAATCTTCCTGTTGATAGATTTTCCTTTTACTTTCAGTCCTAAAGGGCATCACAATAAAGGGCCTTTTCTTGTGAGAAAAGTTCAGGTTAAAACTACCAAAAATAGAGAAAAAAAAAATTAACCTAAACTAAAAAATAAAAAAAAAAGGATTTGTAAACATTTGCCCAGATGAGTAGTCTCACAGAAGCCCTGGGAGTACGTACATGAATACTGGTGAAAAATCTTCTATGAAATATGTTTATATAAATTATTTTGTATGTCAAATTTTATCCTTTAATTTTTAGACAACAAGGAACTATCATGTTCTATTATGTCCTAAACAGTTGTATTAGGCATTCTGGAAATTGTTCACAAGCTGCTGCTCAGGAAAAGATGAAAATTTATGCACATGGATTAAGTCATCTCTGTTAGATGCTAATTTACTAGCCTGTAAAGCAAGTCTCTGTTAAAAAACTTCAGAAAAAAACGAGAGAAAGAAATACTATAGAATGAAAACTGTTCTTATCAAAGCAGAGTGGATTGAAATCTATATTTTAGTAGTGGTCTTTAAAAGAGGGTTGAAAGAAAACTACTACAATGTAACATAAGCAACCAGTTCATATTTAGAATTATATGCAGAATCCATTATTTATTTTCTATTGAAGAATTTGGCAAAGTAGCAATTCCTGGTGATTTCTTCATCATTAATAGCCATTTTTAAAATAAAAAAGAAATATTTTTATACTATTTAGGTTTGCTGGTACTTTAAATCTTTAAAGTAGCATCGGTTGTTGGCTATCTGAGAAAGTTTTGTAAACTACATCCATTGCTGTGCAATTTTCATGCCCCTTGACTCTAGAATAAATATAATGATATGCTTGTTTGTATTCTTCATTTTAGTAATACATACATTCTCATAAGCACCTGATCATCAGACTAGAGAATAAGATTTTCAGAAGTTTTTTTTACTGAATACTACACATGTGGCAGGGGGAGGCTGTACATCAGAAATTTGAGGTTTTTCCTTCCACATTAGAGTTGGAAAACTTAAAAGGTTCAGCAAAAATCTACAGACTGCTTCCCACAGTTAGCACTAATTGTCCATGTCCATCTAAATTGCCTCTTTGCCTTTGTTACTTGTATCTTGTGAATATTTTTAAGCAATAAACAAAAAAAAGCTCAGTCTTTCCAGAAAAAAAAAATCAAAAAAAGCAAAAAAAACCCAAACAAAAACATTTCTAGTATTTCTAAAGGTAGGATACAGAAGAAGATAAACCTTCCAACATTTTCTGAAAGTGAATTTTGGGGGAGAAGGAGGAAAAGGAAGAAATAGAATATAACGATCAACTTTTCCAGATTTTTAAAAGTGTTTCTCTCAACTTCTCTCAAGATAAAACCACCGGAAGGAAAAGAAAACCAAACTCTTCAAATTGTAACAAATAAACTAGAAGTATTTAAAGATCCTGTTTCTATAGTAAGAGAATCAGCTATAGCCTTTGGAAGCTCCAACATACATTTTTAACATATCAACATATTTTATAGTACTCCACTTTCGCAACCTCATTTTTCATTATTTAAAAATACTTAGCAGTGAATTTGCATTCATCTATCTACATGCTAGTCCTACAGCACTTCATGAAATTCTCCAGACAGTATTCATAGACCATTTATCACAAAGCCAAAGCATCTGTTCAGCTTCTTGGAAACTACTTCCCTTCTCCTCCTTTTTTTAAACTTTAACAGCTGTAGTTTACAAATGTACAGAACTCTGCTCCCTCCTCAAACATCTACCTACTCCAAGAACATCAGAAGTCAATGCCAGAGTAAACTGTACAGCAAAATTATATCTTTGGAAAACATACAGAATATTTTCTTACACCTTTCATAAGAAAGTCATTCTTTACTTGTAAAGAAATACAATAGGATTGAAAGAGTTAGGAGTTATCCCCCATTTATATATGCCTGCAATATCTTAATATTAGTTATTAATAATTATATTATTGCAAATCTTTATAATATCTTAAGATATTATTGGACTTGGCAGAAATAAACAAGGGAATGGCTCACAATCTCATTAATTCCCAAGATTACCTAACTGTTTGAGATTTTCAGTGAGTGGTTAGAGCAAGTGTTACAGCTAACTATTCACAGTGGTGCTCCAGCCTGGAGCAGGGACACAGGGTGAGGAGGAAGGAGCAGCAGACACCAAGTGCAATGGAATGACTGCAGCCTCCAGTTTCCACCCCCCTGTGCTGGGGTGGAATTTTGGTTAATTTTTCCCCAAGATGAACCTGTTTTGTCTTTGACAGTAACTGGTGATTTATAAAATAAGTGATGTCCTTGTCTTTGTCTCACTCCACGAGCTTACCCACACTATTTTTCCCCTTGTACTGCTGAGGAAAGGACCAAAAAAGGCAGGGTGATGGGCTGGCCTAGGTCAACACAATGCAGTGGCCAGAAAGGTAAAGAGCAGCAGTTAGTGCTGGCTAACACTAGTACTAAGTGTTTTATTAAATCCTAGTAGAGCCAGGCTCCATGATTTTTTCCCATTGTTGCTGGCCTAACAAGGTCAGGCACAGGCAGATATATAATACTGTGTACTTCCCTTGAAAACAAGAAAGAAAAAACACACTAACCTATGTTGTTTCCCCTAAGATTTTACAAAACGAAGTCAATTGCAAGTGAGTTACTCCATTAAATCCCAAAATGGTAAAAAAGAAAAAATTAAATTAAATTATTTTAAAAAAAGAAAAAACAAAGTATACATATTTGGGGCAATGGAGAAAGAAAAACTTAAAATGAAAGAGTAGAAGTTCATTTTTTCTTCTTAAAAGACAGAAAGGGCAAATTTCATATTCGGATTATGCCACAAAGAAATGAAAGAAGAAAAGTATCTAAAGTCATCATTTGTGCCTGGACAAAGATCCATTGCTCTTAAATATTCCTTTCACTCCCTATTTTTCCACTATGCTCTAGCATGATATCTTCAGTTACTCTGGCAGTTGGTGCAGCTACAAAATGCACTCAACTCATCAGTAACATTTTTCTCGAAAATTTTTCTTGTAGTTTGACAGTGATGATGTTTCATCCTTCTTTCAGTAATTCCCAGAAGAATCTTCTCCATTCTTGTGATTTTACAATCTTCAAAATTCATAAATATGTTCTCTTTCCCCCAAGAAGCTTGTGTTAATTTTTTCTACTTAAATGTAGTTTAGATTTCTCGAAATCAAACTCCATCCTCTCATTTAGCTTTTCTTCTCTGAAGTGCCTTCTCTCTATTTGCCAGTTAATAGCTTCTAATGTTATTCCTGATGTAAAAGGTCAATCCAATTCTCTCCTACACAAAACAGAAACATCAGACTATGAAACAGATAAATGGCACTGCCTCCTAAGTTTTGACCAAGCTCATGCATACAGTTCAACTTTAGGATCAGTCTTTCAGGAAGATTTTGATGCCTACTTGGCATTTAAGTCATGAACTTGCTAAAAGGCGTCTCCACAACTGTGGAGTAAGAGCCACTAGACTTTCCCTGAACCATATTATTAAACATAGCTGTACATACCTCATAGTTTTAACTGCCTTGTATTTACTTTGATAATCATTAAACTTGATGTCCTAGTTCAGTGGCAAGGACAGATCATTTCAGAATAAATGAATTCTTTAACCAATTAGTTGTGAAAACTCTTCGGTTTTATCCCCTACTGAAAACCAAGCTCTCTTATCACCTAGCAGTTAATCGAAGCTAAGAAATCATGCTAAGATTGAAAAAGAAGTCCTTACATAAAATAAAATGTGCCCACTGTAAGGTACCAATGTGACAAAGCGGTTTCCCGATCAAATTATTCTCTCTCACTTCCTTGCTTTCCGAAAAACGGGTTTGTATTTGAAGTGTGAAACTTGTAATTTTCAGCAGGCTCATCTTCAGCTCCTGCAAATCTTTCCTCCAGACAAGAACTAACTATCAAACCATCTCCATTTTTGAGACATACTGCGGTAATTTCTCTGCCTGTGAATGGCAATGTCAATTTCACAAACTGGAGGGTTCAGGCACTCGTGTGCTTTGTCCTAAAGCTCAAGACTGTGACCTTTTTATCTTTTAATAATGACCATGTAATATAGTCCCTGATTACATTTTGGGAAAACTGGAGGGCTCAGGCACTTGTGTGCTTTGTCCTAAAGCTCAAGACTATGTGACCTTTTTATCTTTTAATAATGACCATGTAACATAGTCCCTGATTACATTTTGGGCAACATTTATGAGAGACTGCAGGCAAAGAACAGACACTGAAATAGAGAAATAGACTTGCAACCGGAAGCAGACTGCAAAGAAAAGTTCAGAAACATCTATATTAATTCACAGAAAATTATATTTCACACACAGTAGTATTCATGCCTGTTTTGTTCTTCAAAGAATGCCTTCTCTATGACAGTTTGAGACAGCCTTTTGCTTCTGTTTCTGTAATGTGCAAGAAGGCAAAAAATAAAGGCTAATTATAAAAAGTCAAAAGCTCTTACATTATCTTCTTGTAGGGAGGATATTAGTTTCAAAAGAAAAAAACCAAAGCCTATCAGTCCTTTAAGTATACTCCAGGTAAACCCCCATGTGCTTGAGTTTAATAAAACCTCAAACCATTATAGCCTTTTGCCCTCCATTACCCAACATATAGTAAAGGTCTACAACCCTAGGACAGAGGAAAAAAAAAAGAAAATAAAAAAAAGGAAAAAAAAAAGGAAAAAACCCTAAAGAAATTATTTAGAAAAACTAGACACATTGTTAAGGTTTTTAACTTTAGTGCACTGCACCATCAGTTAAGGATACCCCTTATGGAATGTGTCTAGAGAAAAATGTTATTTTGTAACACTATAATATCACTTAAGATACATTATTTGATACACAAAATATTCAATATAGTTATATCCTGGTTTTACCTTCTTTCATTCTAAAACATTCAAAAATCTTGTTATTGCTGTAAACAACAAAAGATTTCTCCAAAATTTCTTTAGATGGCTACAATTCCAAGGTATCTTTCCACTTACTTCACTTGTTTACAATATCATTCCCCATACAAGACTCAAACTGTTGAAGGCTTGTCTCAAGTTCTTTACAGATTGTCAACGTGAAAGTGGGGTGAATCAGGATCATGAATTTCAACTTCACTGCCTAGCTCAGTTCCAAAGCACCACAACTTTCCCACAGAGATTAAATATATCAACAAAAATACACATTACAGACATAGGAAATTTTTCTGGGAAATGCAAATCTTTCAGGGGGTTTCCTACTTCCAACAGAAAATGAGATTTATTAAAAGAACCAACCCAAAGCAGGTTATTAAGCTACACTGTAGAAATAAAAGCAGAGCACTCATTCAGTTTGAGCAGAAACTTACCCTCATGGACTGCAAGAGCTCATCAATTCATCAATTTCTCACTGACATTGCAATTTCACAGGAGGAGAAAAGGTGTCCTTCCCTCCAGGCTGTACTTGTTGATGCCAAAAGCCCTGCTCTACAGCAAGGTCATGCAACTGGGATTCCCCCATTAACCACACCCACGGAGGTCAAGCAACAGGGACACAGCCTGACAACACTGATCCAGGCAAGGCAAATAAAAACAGCATCAAATCGGCCAAAGAATTAATATCATGGGCAGCATAACATTTACCAGTGTTTACAACTATCATACTACTGGCTTGATACTAATATCACTCATCATTAGTTCAATTCCATGAGAACAAGAAAATGTTCACAATTGAAAGGGAAAAGGGGAATTGAAAAACCTCATGTTTCAAAGACATGCAATACTTGCAACAAAGTGCATGATGAACTTTTGTCCAAAAATTGTTTCTTGGGCTGGATGTAGCTACAGATGTTTTGTTCTCCATACTAACATTTTTGAAATTAATAAATATGAAAAATATCACTCTGGAAGTGTTGTTATTTGCAGTTTTCTCATGCAAAACACCAAAATCCTGTGGACTTGTTTGTACTGATGCAGAGAAAATAGACCATGATGACATAACAGTTTCTGAGGTACAGTAATTTTCTCCCTCTTCTTTTCACGTGATGGACCTTTAGCTAATACATAGACTTTAGGAACGCCAAAACCTGAGACAGAATAATTTCAGCAACTGAAATTTGCATTGGAAGCTTGTAGTTGTCTGTACAAGAGAGCATTTATCTTGCATTGTGCTTCTTTGAATTGCCTCTTCCAGAAAAACATTCAGAAAATGACGTTTGATAGGGTGCATCAGGCTGGCTTATGAAAGGAGAGTGTTACTGAACAGTAAGCTGCATTTCAGTAAGCAAAAGGCACATATAATAGTTCCACATTCCTTTAGGGATTAAGCAAGGTACTCTGCCATGAATTTTTTAACATCAGTGTCCATGAATGGATGGCTAAGACAAAAGTAACAACAGCTCTGAACTCTCTGAATTTGTGCTTCAAACCCATAAAATACCCCACGGAGCATGGCTTAGTAACTTCAGGATGCTTCTCAGTCACCCACGGTGTGCTCTGGCTGCCTAAAGAGCAGCAGACATTGGCCAGCTTTCTGTCTGGAAGAAAATGTCTTTTCTATGCAAAATTTCCAAGAAACTCCCAATTCTAGATTAACATCAACTCGGGATGAAGCTATCCAGTTGGGATAGCAAACAACTGGGTTCCATTTGTGCCTGCCCAGCCTAAAGCCTAAAGATGTTTTAATCTTAAACTGTTCCCAGAGCAGCAGCTAAAGTTGCCAAACTCCAAGGCACTCCTGCACCTCCAGGGAAAATTTCAGTCCCATGAAGACACCAACACCTAAAAACACTTGCAACAACTTCACTGCATGAAAAACTGGTGCAGAGAAGAGTTTAAACCCATTTTGCTTCACCATTCCTGTTAGCTGCTCTGATATTACTTGACTGGATAAGGTGAGCAGTAATGCACAGACATCTCCCTCTGTTTTAACTTTGTTCCACCCATTTTTGTGACAGACCCCCAGGATGAAAGACCAGTGTCGGCCCTTCTGTATCCACCTACAGGTCTGGGATGCCACTGTATCCACCACCACCACTGAACATTCAGCATTTAAATGTTTCAGATGCTGACAAAAGAGACATACATTACTGAGGATGTTACAACAGATGGGAATCAAATTATCTGTTTCTGTGGATATTATTTATTTGGGTAGAAATTAAAGTGAAATATGAAAATATTTAGAGGAGTAGTCTAGGGCAGACAGTCTTATAGAAAAAGTCAGTGCTGAGCACTTGCTTAAGTCTTTGGTGTGCTGCTGTGTTTTTGCTGCAGTGCACAAAAACAAGTTCGCAGAGAATTCACAAATGTCAGCCAAGGTGACCTGAAAGCTCACATCCAGTGAAATTCACAGGACTTTTACTCCTACCCTGTGCCCTCCTCCATCTATGCTCATCAGACCCTTGCAAAGCAACACACAAATCCCATAATAAAAGACCTAGATCTCCTGTACCTTCCTCTTGAGAGAGGCAAGGAGACAGAAATGTTTGGTTTCTTTGTAGGTAAGGGAAATGAACTGACTCCTGGAAAAGTCCAACAAGAACCAGAGCCACATCAAGATAAGAGAGGAAACTGAAGACAAGTGGAATTTTCCCCATTAAAAAACATATTTCCAAGTAACTTCTTTCAGTTATTTTGAAAGTATTTAGAAAAAGGCAGATCAAAATGTATCTTTTTGTCTTTGTTGTTGTTGTCAGATAAAAAATACTCTGCAAACACTCTAGGCTTTATTTCCCTCCTAAGTACTAAGTGGCATTTAGATTCTAACTGAATGGGAAAAAAATATAATTTTTGAACGTACATTATACTTAGAGTTGCTTTAACACGCTAGTCATTCTTCCAAAAAGCAACAATATTAAAAGTGCATTGAGAAGATACTTACTCCTGTCAGCTTAAAACACTGAAACTGGAAACAGAAACTAAACTGGTCATTCCCTAGATAAGCATGTGACAGGAGAAAATAAGAATCAACAATCTCCTGAGAATACTACTCCCAAGTATGACCAATAGTTAAATAAAGGCTCATTACCAGACGTGACAGCAGATTACAACTGCTGTTACAGACCTTTCAGAAGAGGAAATTAAATGTCCTATATTTTTTATAGTAGTCTTAGAATTTATTTAAAGCACGGGAAGTTCATGAAACATTTTCACTGGGTTATGTAGGGGCTTTTTGGTCATAGGAAGACCGTTCATTCCTTTATTTTCAATCACTTTTTCTCTGCACCAAATAGTAATATTTCCTGTTATGAAATCAAATTTTCTCAGAACATTGCTTTATGCAACGGTGACTTGAAGAATCTCTATTTCCAGGCTTTGTTGCTTTTACAGGTGTAGGACCTACACTAAAGGAGTTCTGTATTCCTTGATGACATGCAGAACATGAGTTAAGAACCAGCTGCTGAGAAGGATTACCACTGATAGGAGTTTTGAAAAACCATTTAAAACAATATTTAAATAGTGGAAATAATATTCATCCTATGCATTTGGAAGCAGTAGCCGCAGCAGAAGACAGATTTGTTTGCTGTTCTTCAAAATATCATGTGGCCTCCCCTCTGAAGTACATACCTCACTTTGCAGTGACTCACACTCCAGTTGAGCACAACCATTAAGTCAAGCCTTTGTCAATACAACAGCAGTACTCTCTAGTGAACTGAAGTACTTGCTTAAGGAAAAAAAAAAGCTGGAAACCTTGAAATTTATTAAGTTCTGAGGAAGTCTTCCATCTGTCTTCCCGACCATCAACACATGGTTATGCATATTTGTTAAATAAAATCATGAGCAATTTAGCAAGCGTGGTATATTGACACTGAATGCCCCATAAAGAGCTGAATATTACATAGATGGAAAGGAAGAGGCTAAAAAAAGATCATATACAGAAAGTTTCTTCTGAAGTTATTTTGATTTTCCAGTTACTGATGGTAATGTTGATCTCGCAAGTGCAAGCAGTCCCCTAATGCATATCTCTATGAGAATTGTAATAAATAATTTAACAACACCTAAAGAGAACACTCAAAATCCATGAATCATACATATGCAAAAAATGCACTGAGGAATGCACTACCCAAGAGTATGAGGATTCATACACCACTAAATTAATTACCACAGAAACAGATTAAAAACTCTAAATACACATTGCACACCAGAAAGAATTCATACAGACAATAAAAATAACGGACAAAAAACCCAAGCCAAAACACAGTTAAAACATTTGTCTTGATACCTAGGAAGGCTTACAAAATAGATTAAAACCTTAAGTTCAGAGTTCCTTGCTCTCCTAGATGCTGGAGCTTGCAGTTAAAACAAAGACACGGGGTTTATGGTGTGTGACAACTCTCGTCATCATGCTTCACATCTTGGTAACAGCGCTCTGCTCCACAGACATCAAACTACTCTTCTCTCCCAAACACTTCAACTGTGCTCTGATTAGCATTAACACGTTACACCCAGAGTAAAGGCTGCAACCTGCACCTAGCTGGATGCCTGCTGCATCTCCATCAGTCACAATGGAGCTGAGGATGCCTGAGAGGTCATCACATTTTCATCCAAATTAGTTGTTTTAAAACAAACAGATAAATAAGCTTTCCTTACAAAACCCTTGCCTCTCAAGTCATATTAGCAGCTCAACTGGTTTTACACTCTAGTACACACTGCCTTTCTTCCACAGGGAAATACTCCTGAAACAGATAGAAACAACCCTATCTATTATAAAAATCATTCATGCCAGCATACTAGCATTTCTTATAGTGTTTTGAAAGAAATAATTTATGTCAGTGTCCAGCAATAGGAGAATGACAAGGAGAAAGACTGCAGATAAACTAGGAGTGCTGTTTCAGAGAAAACTTGAAGTTCAACAGCTATGAATGGCTAGGCTAGTCTTGTTGTTTTGGGGACTTTAGTTTTCATCTCAGGATACAACTTGGTTTATGAAGATTCACATCTTTCCTCCTGACACCACACCTTCCAAATCATAAGTTTTGAAACAGCTATTTTTCCAAATAACTAGATTATATAGGCTAATGCTATTTAAATCCTCCTCTATTTTGAATACTGAAGTTCACAATGCCAACAAAATACCAGACATATTCATCCAAGACCATAATATATAGCTGGTAACTTCATGCAGTGGAGCATTTTCTTGGCACCAACTAATGTGTTTAACCTAAACTTCTGAAAAATACAAAATTTTTTTGTTAAACACATTAGTTGGTGCCAAGAAAATGCTCCACTGGTAAATCTGCCCAAATATGTACCATATGAAGGATGAGAGCCTTCCCTCCATTTCAGGCAATTGGTGAACTTTTAACACCAATATTCATTAGTCAAACACTCTACTTAATTCTTGGGGCTATTAGAACATTGAAGCCATGTTCCAGAGGTAATTTAATGCAAGTATCTTCTGTGATTTATTTCCCACTTCTGTTTTCTCCAGTGACACAGTACAGATATCAGAGTACCCAGTCATCCAAAGCTATTTTCTTTTATTTTTTAAGGTGTAATTAGGCTTTTAAAGAAAGGCTTTGCAGTTGTACTTCCTAAGGGAATGCATAACTTATCCTGAACTAAGAATATAATTTCAGACTCAAACTTTTCTTTCAAAATTAGAATTTGCTGAAACCATAAAGGAAAACTGAAGTTGTTAACGACCATGAATCATAATGCTGCCTTCAAATGTTTTAAATGCCCAAATAAGATACTCAGGAATCGAGTAGCATCTCAGAAAAAGAAGAGACATTAATCTTATAGTATTGTCTTTTAACATTAAACTTTAAAAATCTCTGTGAAGGGAATATCAAACAAAGTTAGAAAATAAGCCCAGCTGTTAATCATGACAGATAAGTTACTGAAAAAGTTGTTTTTTTTAAAAAAGATCAAATATTTTTTCCTCCTGTGTTTTACCTACCAACCTTCTTAAGACTGACCAAGAACTAACCAGAATTTCCCTGTGAATAGAATGGAAATGCACAGCAATTATGGGAAAGAAAAGGAATTTTTATTCTTTCCAACTGAAATAGATAAAAATAGGCAATAGATTCTGAGTACATTCTTTTCTCACAAACTGAAGACACAACTGTTCCTGGCTTTTATGCAGATAGAAACATTTCAGGACAAAAGACTGTGACAGTCAACAGCAGAACACTTCTGAATCTGGTAAGAGACAGTTATTAAGCAATCAATCCCAGAATTCAATTAACATTTTATCTAATCATCAACCTGAATCTCTCTTACTGCATTTTAAGATTATTACTCTTTAACCTATCACCAGCCAACAATAAGTTTAGTTACCCCCTTTTTTGCAACAGCCTTTAACTTCTTGAAAATTTTAATTTTCTTTTTCTGTCCTGTAAGAGACAATCCTAATTTTCCTCAGACTTTGCACAGAGGAAATGCTTCTGTTTAGCCTGCTGTCATTTCCGCTGCTTTCCTTTGAGATTTTCCAGAACAGGCATTCTTCTTTCATAGTACAAACTGAATAAAAGTACATATTCTTCTAACTTCTCTCACAAAAAAAAAACCCCAAACTGAAAATATTATTAAATGTATATTTACACAGAACATCATTTACAAACCAATTCCATCTGCCTTTTTCACAATAGCGCAATAAGCCTGAGCAGTTTCACCAAATAATTTCTTCTTCATTATTTTTCGATTCTTCTTGATGAGTACTGCCCCACTACATCATAATCATTTCTGAACCCCAGATTACCCTCAAATTGGCTCACAGGTAACCTGAATAGCCTCAGCCAAAGAAAATGTGTTATTCCACCATCCACAGCACTAACAAAAACAATAAGACTGGATGCTGTCAGTGTTTTCCAAGCAGCTTTTCACCTGTCAAAAAGGCTTTTCAGTTTCATCAAGACGTTTCTTCCGTAAGCTCAATGAAGAAATTGGTATCTACTGCTTTCCTTTCTTCTCCTTGTATATTTAGAAAAATAAATTTGCTCTTCATTAAATATTATAGAACTTCTTTCTTGGTACTCTCCAGTATCTGTACCTTAGCTCGCTATCACTTTAAGTATACTGTCAAGACAAGGTTATGGAGCTGAAGATCATCAGTTCTGTGGACAGAAGACACTTCATTCCAATGGCTGCTCCTAAGCTGCCCAAGAGCAGCTATTCCCTGGCCCACAGGTATCAGAGAGGACAGGACACTCACAGGTAACCCCATTCAGGCCACCCAGAACAGCTAGGCAGCCTCTGCAGCCCTGAGTCCTGTGTGTCACCCACAGCTCTGAAACAGTCCTTTCCCATGCCCCTCCTGGGTCTTTCTTAGCTCAAAATAATGGAAGTGGGAAAGGAGGGGCAAGGCAGAAGCTTCTGTAGTGTAATGCCAAGGCTATTGATGGCTACCTCAGGCTAGACTTCGGGAAGGAGAAGACACGATGGGACACTGGTGGATAACACAAGGCACTAACTGGCAGACATAGAACCAGGGCTGGCAGCCAAGCAGTGTCCAGGACTGCATCCCGAGGGCTTTGGCAACAAGTACACCTTCTTGAGCTACAGTGATGTGCAAGCAAGGAAACCCACAGCCCTAGAAATGTTTTGTCCCTATTAGGGAAAAGTTACCCATGACACAGCAATTTCCATTTAGAGTGTTAATTCATCAAGCAAAAATTAGATACTAACAATAGAAACGTGTTCATGTAATTACATAGGAATCAGCTGTTTGGGTTGTGGAGTTTGGGATTTGCTGGTTTTGGGAAAGCTGTGAGTAACCAAGTGCATGATTGCAGACTGTGGTGAGGTGGAAAAGAAATCCATCAGCTCTCAATGCAAGAAGGCATTCTGGCTCAATACAGCTGCCATCTCACATTCCCTCCTCCAATGTTCTCATTATTACATAAAAGATACAGAAACACATAAAGAAATGGATTCACAGGACACACAGGAAGAAGTAGGCTGCTGCTTCGTCTGAAGAAAAAGCAAAACAAAAACCAAATAAATACCTTCAAAAGATGAAAATAATTTTAAGGTTTATACAGCTAATAAAACCCATTAATTTCTTTTAATGCCAGGTACAAATTATGTTTATAGTTGGAAATTTACTGAGAAACTTAACAGAATAAAAATAATACCTTGAGAGATGTAAGATGTATTTTGAAAGAAGCAGTATTTTCCTTTAATATTATCAAGCATTTTTGTAACACTCAACACAGCAAGGGCAAGGCAAGGCTTGAAGCAACCATATGGCTCAGTCGTTTAGCAAAACAGGAACTAAAGCAGTGCAGGTGGCTATGGAAGTATTCAGTGATGTTTAATTTTAATGAACTAATTTGAACAATGTGTGATAAAATCAGCATATAAAATGATGCATATTATTGGAATTATCAGGAAAAATGCCTCTCTCCTGCAAGGTTCAATTGTTCTACACAAAAGGCACCTTCAGACATTGTGGGTGTGCAGGGATATAGGCAGGTGCAGCCAAGAGAATTAAATGAAAGCATATATCGATACACATAATATTTACACCTATGTGATACCAGACACCTGTAGCCTATCTAAAACAATTACTCCAAACTCTGCCCTTAATTTTGCACTTCTCTTTTGCCAGAACTTAGTTCTGTATCATAGCAACGAATTGTCAGTTTATTTTTGCAATTTATATTCAGAATATATATTAATTTTTTGCAAATTAGCATTTGCTTGAGAATGCTAATGCTTTCATATTACATGACATCCAATGAATCAATAGTTTCCACGAAAAGGTGGAATGATAATATTATGTAAACTATGCTGCTGAAGTTTAAAATCACAGACAGGTATAACTTTTGGGAAATAAAACTACTGACAGGCCATAATTTTTAATATCTGCCACAATTTCTCTTTTAATTCAAAGGTCAGCAAGCACATTTGCTACTATGAGTGATCAGTGCCTCACTGTCTTTATAAGGCACAATTACTTGGACAGCTATTAATCATTCCTAACAATTAGAAACATTGCTCCTGCCTTCAAAGAAGGGGTGGTTATGAAGGTTCACCTCCATTCAAAGCCTTAAAAATTGAATTACAAAGTGACAGGGGCATCACATTGGTATGAAAAGAGAATTCTATACTGATAAATCATTACACTATTGAAAGTGCTGTGTTGCCAGAGAGACTCACTTTAAGCAACATACTGGAAAATTTCCATTTGATCCGAGTCATAACAAGGCTCTTCCTCTTGCCATTTCATTTTAAACTGAACACAGATGAACCCATGGTACCCAAAGTAAAGAAAAGCACTGGAGTAATCCTGCACCACCTCCAGACATGTAATTTTTCCATTGAATTCAACAGAAACCATCTTTGCTTTTCATGAATCATTTTGGGCAGTGTATAATTAAGCGAGAAAGGGACAAGACAATAACATGCAAACATAAGCACAATAAACTTCAATATTGCTGTGAACTATTTCTGAAAGTTAGCCAATAAACAGATTTAATAGTACACAATTCTCTGTTAGGTTTATTAATTTCTACTCAAGACTACTGATCACAAGGAGATAAGTAGGGAAAAACATTCTTCTTCACATTGAAGCTCTATACTGCTAGCTAATTCACACTCCTATGTCAAGAACCTTATTGCCCAGAAAAACACCTAAATATAAGAAGGAAGAAAGTTTAAAAAAAGCAAAACCAAAAAAAAAACCACCTAAACAAAACAAAAACAAAAAACCCAAAGGGGAAATTCAATAGAATATAACATATAAATATGGATCACCTTGAAACTACATTAAAAAATAACATCAAATATGCTGGTAAAAAAAGTATCAAAAAACCAGATGGAATAGAAGAGATGAAAATTAATATAAGTGAAAGGAAAGCATACCTAGACACACACACACCAAAGGAAAAAAAAAAACAACCAAACAAAAAAAAACCCACACACATAAACATTTGTTAAAAGGCAGCCACGGAGCTGCAGAGAGGTTAACAACAGAGTTCCATGGGACCAACTCTAGAATACATCACAGTGCAAAAAAGCAGTAATATTCTGCAAGACATCTTGAGGTATAAGGCAGTGAGACGTCTCAAAGTAATGGAGAACAAGAGCATTACAAACAATGGTGTATTAAACAAAAAGAAAATAAAGGTTGAAATACAGTTGTAACACACAAAATGTCACAAATTTAAGACTTGAGATGCAAGACTTTGATATGTGAAAAGACAGAGAAGCGGGAGGAGAGGGGTTCAAAAGAAAGACAGCAATAGGCTAAATAAAGAAAAGCAGTGTGCAACTTGACCAAGTCCAGCAGCACAGTATGGGCACTATATGAAAAATGAGCCTCCTAAAGTCTGGTTAAAATAGAGCTTTAACTAAATTATTTTATACATTAAACCTGTGGAGGATATTGTTCCTGAAACAAAACCTTGTAATATTGTATTTCGAGAGTTCCAGGATATGCCTTTCTTACACACATGGTCTTGTCCATGTTTAAAAAGTAAAACCTTCCATTTTTAGAATACCAATTAAAAATATATTTTCCTAGTAAATACCTGGTAAGACAGCTCTTTAGTGGATAGCTTGAATTTAGTGACTTCAACATACTTAAGGCCAGTATCTGCCTCACACAAACCTCTCTATTACTTGAATTTCATAAACAGCATTATGAACAAGCAGTAAAAACAAAGTACTTAAGGGTTTTGTTTCACTCAAGTAGGCACACAAGGAACAGAGAAGCCTAAACTGGAACTGTTGCAGTCCCTGTCTGTGGATAACGAGATAATTGGGCTTCCAGACTACAAAAAGCTTCAAATATTTTGTGACTAATAAAAATAGTCTTAAAAGACCCAAACAAAGCCTGCTCAGGGCTCTCCTCAACCTTCCCCAAGGAAGGACTGAATGAAGCAGAATGCACACATTGAGACTGATGCAGGTTTTCTGAAGCTCTGTCCCTCTCCAAGTCTTTGCAGAAAGGCTGTGGAAGCAACTACTAGAGGGCTGCTTTGAAACATCTCATTTGAAGATTTTTTTTCTTTCTCTGATGTGCTTGTTCAGGTGCAGACAAGTAAAGGCTGCAACATCCATGTAGATTTATTTCAGAGGCACAAGTGCAAACAAAAATTTTATTATTTATTCCACTTCTAGCTCCATTTTAGGGAAAAAGCCCAAATAATTTTCCATCTTTCATATTAATTGATGATGCTATTTATATATGCATATATGTGTGTATATATATGTATGTGTGTATACATATTATACACACACACACACATATCTGTATGTGTTAAAAAGGTTCAGCTCTGGTGAGACACTGAAACAAACTTCCCAGAGAAGCTGTGGATGCTCCATTCCTGGACGTGCTCGAGGCCAGTTTGCACAGGGCTTTGAAGAACCTGGTCTAGCGAAGATGATCCTGCCCATGGCAGGGGAGTTTGGAACTAGATGATCATTAAAGTCTTTTCCAACTCAAAACCATTCTATCATTCTATGATTCTAAAGAGAATATAAAAATGAATGATGGTATGGTTATTTTTCAAAGGAGTAGAGAAGGTATAAAGGGTTTAAAATTGTGGAAGCAAAACCACAATAATACTCTTAAGTGTCTTACTTCTCTTACTAATATATGATAATCATACAAAATAAAACTAAGTCCAAAATGACGAAGGGGCAGAGAAAAGAAATTATGTCCAGGAAGTAGAACAGGCTAGAAGAGAGGGGAGAGAACAAGAGTTAACAGGATGGTTGAAGATAAATTGTTACTTCATTCAAAAATATTTCTGAGTTTTAGGGGAATTAATAATAATTCTGAGGTTTCAGAAAGACTAAGTGCGACTAGATAATAACACCAGCAAAACCACCTTTTCTCACACATTTGATGCAGCAGTAATGTGCAGTGTTAAGTGAATGATATAAAGAAAATGGTATGCTTCTGTGTGATGACAGCTCCTTTCTGGCTTATATGAATTCTGGGTCTCCCCCAGAAACGTTTTGTCCGTGCACACTGCTACCCTAATACAGCCTGCTTAATATGCAGTGCTTCCCTTAGGCGGGAAATGCAACACAGCACTAAAATGGGTCCTAGGTGTTAACCTCAAATAAATCAAATTATTAAAATTTCTGGAAAAATGTGTCACAGAAAACTAAAAAATTAATAGCTCTTGTCCATCCTAGCCATATAATTAATGAAAGATTACTTACATTAAACTAAGCTGTTTTGCCAAACCTGGACTCCCCTCTGAATTCCAAGTACTTCTGGAAAATAGTTAAGAACTTACTAATCTCAAGAATATCTAAGAAATTTCATCTACCCACAATGTGGGAGCATAACTACACCAACAGGGGCTGGCAACAATGCACTGAAAACAATTTCAGTGTTTATTTCATGACACTCACCATTGATCAAGTCTATAAAACCTTTGAATCTAATAGAAGAACAGATTACCACTTAACTTTATTACTGGATAAAATCTTCTTGCAAAAACAGCAAAAACTAAGAACCTGTGAAACGAACACTTGTAAAAAACCAATTCTTGTCTAGCATGAACACCCTCCAGACTACTACAAATGGCAAGGAACGGTAATGTTTAAGTTTTTCAAGTACTCACTGAATGCAAAAAGTGATTAAGTTTTTTTTAAATTCACTTTTTCATACAATTTAATACTTCCCATTGACTAATGCATTTTAATAACTTAAGAAATGAGAAATGTCCTTCAACACATATGCTCATATCTAAAAGCTGCTTGAACTTAGATGTTCCTGCAGAGACCTACTAGAGAATCATCTCCAGTGAGTTACATGCAGCTTGCTAGTTCTTTAGATTCAGGGAGAAGCATAATAAGGAAAAAAAACATGATCAAAGAACAAAGAGATAAAACAAAGAGATAAAATGCTGTTTAGAGAGACACCAGTTTTTGCTTCTTTGTTTATTTTCTCAGTGCAAAAGAATAAGTAGTATATACACAAAATACCTAACCATTTTTGGAAGCTTCTAAAGGCAGATGCCTAGGATGCATAAATGAGCCAACTGCCATGCACAGCTTCCTAAAAACTGGCTACCAGACTCCTCTCCCTTGCTACCACTCCATCACTAGCAACGGTGAGACTGAAGATGCATCCCCCTCTGGCATTCCAATTTCAGGAGCTGTCTGTTGCTGTCTAAATTTTCAACAGGAATAAGATGATATGGGCAAAAAACAAACTCCAGAATTTTCCCTGAATAAACTGAGGTTATCAAATCAAATCTTCTGTGTAGTAGAAAGGAATGTGAAAACATGGTTGGTCCAGTTGTCTGTTCACATCTTGTCAACACTTTTGTTTGGGTTATTTCTTTATAGAATATTTTTATCTGAACCACCATTCACACCTTAAATGAATGAAAACCAAAGCTGAATGCTGCTTTTATGCTTTCCAGCACAGAAAGAGGAAGAAAAGGCAAAACGAAAATGCTTTTAAAATTATTTATCATTTGCTTAAATTATGCCGTGTATAAAGTATATTTTCATAAAATATAAAATATATTTTCACAAAAGTACATTTTCATTCACTTCTAGGCAGAAAACAGTATTCTTGACTATATAAATAAGTTAATCAGCGATTCATACCTTTTCCATTACTCAACAAGTATTCGTCCAGCTTCAAGACACCACAGAATTACATAACTTACCACTCAAAAAAACCCCAAAACAGGTTGTTTTTTTGAAAGCTGTACCTAACATCAAATGAATGTAGACTCAAAGCGCCTCCTGAGCTACCTCCACTTTAAGAATCCCAAATCTAAGATGCTGAAGGTGTTATATAAATTAAAGAATCACCAAATGCAAAAAGGCCCCACACCTTTCAGAAAGTGTAACCAAATAACAACAGTGCTGCAATAAATCATGTTTTCTCAAAAGAGCAGAATATGAATAAATTCTCCTTGCCTACATGTAAGAGCCAATATTTTAAGCAATATCTACAACTACAAGTTAGTTCCCAGCACACCTCTTCCAGCTGCCACTAAATCTTGCAGCATGAAACTGTTATTATTGAGCTCCTGTTATTACCCACCACAGAAACAATCAGAGTTTTACAATAATTTTCAGCCCTATTGTTTGGAAAAGGGTCAGACTTTCAAGAAGGTACTTAGAAGGGCAACTTCACAAGCCACTTTAAAACCATCTTTCTTACCCTTGGATCTATTTGTGGACCACTTCAAACTAGGTTCACTTCCTTCAAAATTTGAATACTAAGTTGTCATACCAATGTCCCTGCTTCCCAAAGGCAGTGAATAACCACTTTGTCTCCAAGACATGCCAGAATAGAGCTGGAAAAAACACTAGGCAGGAGCTCCTGAAATAGTCTCTTACATTATTTCATAAAAAAATAATATTTATGATCCTGGCCATTTGGGATATTTACGGAACAGCACAAGAAAAAGTCTAATTTTCTCCCATGTTCATTCTTCCAACAAGCAAGACAGAAACATCATAAGCCACTGTACATAACCAAATTCTCATGCTATAATTCCTACCATTCATTAGTTCATAGAGCACGTTCACCTGTCCAAAAAATGTATTGCACTCAAACATATGTATAATCCTTCATTATGTTGTGCTGTTTGTTTTATGGTCTCAACCTACTGAAACGGTACTCTAAGAAAAACTATTCTGTATTCATATACACTGTTTGGTTTATGGTTGTATGAAATGTCTGAAAGCACATATGCTTTGCTTTCTAACTTCTCTTGCTCAAGTTCCCCTACATTTCATGCTGTTTTTCAAAATTCATCATCTTCAAATAGAGGTAAAAACAAAGCCACCATTCTTTATCCCTTTTTCATTCTTTATTGTGCTTCTTTATCTTTTTAGGTTTTCTATATCCTTTTAGAGAATACCCAACCCAATCCTGATCATGTGAAAGCATGAAAGCACCATTGGTAAAGAAGATTCCATCAACCCAAGCCCACCACCTGAACACACTCTCCTTAGTGACACAACACATCTCCTGCATGCTTACAGTAGCACTTCAAGTTAGTGAAAACAGATTGAACAGATTTGTACCAGCACGGCATGTAGGTCTGCAGAAGTAATGCTACTAAAACTGAGCTGGACCAGAAGATTGTGTCCGCTGCACAAACATCAACCACTGACAGGCTGTTTGCATACAAGAACTACCTAAAATTGCCTAGGACAAGGAAAGACTAGTAAGTATTGGGGTTTTCCCCTTCCATTTTAGCAAAGCAGGCCCTAATAAATGCAGTCTCTCTCTGTTGCATCCACATGCAAGACTGCAATTTTCCTGCAGCCTACAAAGGCTTTCCATTTTCCCATTCAACAGCTTTCACAGTAACTCATTATTTGACTATTTGCCAGGCACTTCTTGCAGTAAGCAAAGACTTACTCCAAAGTTTGAATAAGTAAAATGCAGCACAACTGGTGTATTGTGCTTCACACACTTTAATATTTTGATATCATCCAGCCACTCAATAACATTTTTCTGCAGCTCTCTGGAATATGATGCAAGTTTAATCCTCCTAAATAATTTTATTTTACATGGAAACCTTTTAGTCCAAGAACTTAACTCCTTTCACAAAACATTTCTGATGTGGAACAGCAAAGGTGAGAGGAGATTGTAGAAATCTTACTGAGAGCTTTTCCCACTGTGATGACTGGCTGTTTTTCCATGTTCCTACTCCAGCCCTGGATGGCACCAAGCTTTACACTTTGAAGTGTCAGCAGTGGTCAGACTAATACTTCCACAATTTCACAGTTTCAGTTTCTTCTAAATCCCCAGAACATGATTCACTGCTGCTAGTGATTCCTTGCAGTGGACAGTCCCCAAGGGCTTCCTGTAAACACAGCCATGGATATTCTTATACAAAAATTCCTCTACTGTGTACATGCATTTAAAATAACATATTCAGCTTCCCTGTAATAAGATGACCTGGAATTTTCTTTTTAATCTTTCAGTATCTGTTGCCCTCAACAGACTCCTCCAAGCACTGAGCTTCTAACATCAAAAGCTTTTCACAAAAAAGTTGGGGTCTCAATTAAATTCTAAGCATTTAGCAAGTTCCTACTAAAATTCTGTCATGGACAGACATTTTTTCAGAATTGCATTTAATATTCCAGGCTTTGTATTCTTTCCTGTTTTCCTTGTTGACACATAGCTCACACTTCCAATACATCTGATAAAGAAATAAGATCTTGAGTATTTCTGGGAACCTCATTCTTTCATTATAGCTAACAAAGCTTGAATTCACAACTCAGGCTGCCAGCTCTCTTTCCAGCTGAATTCCCCACTTCCCAAACAGCCAGAAAACACGATGCCAGCACTTTATGCACACATACCTACAGTATATCAAACACCACACTCACCAACAGCAATTGTCTTCATTTTATTTTAAAAATCCCCCTACTAAAAAGGGACAAGAAGAAAGAGGTACATTAGACTAAATAGTACTTACACACCTGAACTCAGGAGTGCTAAGCAATTGCTCATCCTTGTCATGGTAGGAATGAACGCAAACCCAACCCTTCAGTGACATTAGTAACGACCTTCACAAATCATACAAGAACACAACCCAACAAGAACACTACAAGAACTTTATGACATAAAGCAATTTAAGGTACACTGGTTTTCCAAACTACCTAAACAAGACAGTCTTTGCACACATGTAAAAAACTGAAGGGTTACAGAACTAAAGACACACCACCAAGGAGTTATCTGATCTGGAAGAGAAATTAGCTATACCTGCATAACTTGTTTCTTAGTCAAGAAAAACTTGTCAGCCGGTGAGCAAGGCGGTGCTCACAAAAGAACTTAATTAAGTTGAGAAGACAACTTCAGTTTTTGAGATGGACAGAACACATTCCTTAAATATCCAGTGCCTTGCCACACCTCCATCTGAAAGAAACTTAGAAAGCTGTACCTAAACACATCTTTGGAGAAGTCTACTTTCCTTGAGTTGTCTTCAAAATTTCACACTTTTTTCAAATAACTGAAGTTACTATAGCCAACTTGATTAGAAAAATGCCAAGTCCTAGATTACAGCTATCTCCTTGTATTTGTCTCATCCCTCTTGCATAGATGATGCAGGAAGTACTAACACCAGGAAAGGGTAAAAAAAAAAGGTAGACTTCTGTCTCTTCAAATTTAAAAAACAAGCCTAAAATGAGACCAATCTCAAGGCAGACTACAGGTTACATTATGACCACTCCAAGGTAGCTTGTAATTAGTGAATGTGTTTATCAGTATAAATTTACTTTGATTTGGAAAAACTTATGTTTATACAAGATCTTAAAACAGTGCTGTGGCATAGTTAAGTCCTCACAAACAAGACAATAGTGCCAAGAAAAAAATCCCATACTTAAAATTCTTCTTATCTCTTGGAAGAGCTTAAACCTTTAAGTTTATTATACCTTATTTGCCATAACATCTATTACATAGGCTTTCTGAAAAAAACTTGGCTTCAAGGGGTGGGAAGAACAAATTTAATTTATTCTCCTTTGTGGGACAGTTAGGGCAAATAATTAAATCATGCCTTCTGGTTAGCCATTGATTATTTCTATATATTTTCAATGGTATGCCTACAATTTTCATAGAGGAAAGAATCCAGCACTATTACGTTGATTTTTAAAAAGTTTGAAAAGTCCATGATTTAAGTTTAAAATAACAAGTAATACTAGGATTTATATCTTTATATCTGTTTTTCAGATTTTAGCAGGGGAAAACTGCTTCAGTAACAAAATCAGACACAGTTTCCCCCCCTTTTTTTAAGGTTTATTTTATTAAGTTTTGGAGTTTTATTCAACATAGTTGTACAAAAAAGAATGAAAATATGTAGACTTTCCACTATAAATGACAGTCTTTCAAAGACTGAATATTTTAGGCAATATTTAAAGATTTTAAAAAATATTGAAGAAAAACATGTAACAAAAATGCAATCTATGTAGGATTGGCAGCATTGTTAATAGGTAATTATAGGTCTAAAATGTTAGTTGCCATAACAACTTGGAACAGTTCTATATTCATTGTAAATCTTTTGCTCTCTCTTCATATGTATGCTTATTTTTAACCCTGACTTCCTCCTGATGCACTTTTTGCTAAGCAACCTCATTACCTAAACTCCTACTGTGTCAGATTGGCAGATAAAATTGCAGGCATTCCCACTGCCAAACAAACATATTATCTTCACACAAGCTGCCAGATGTGCCACATATCTTATAAACGTGGGTTTACACCTCCTTTAATTATGCTCTCTTCTTTTGGATAGCAAAAAAAATCTCAAAAATCTAGATCCCTTAATAGAGTGCTTAAAGAATTGTAACTACTATATCATGCCAGTTAAGGGCACAATGCACTGCAATTTATGCACGCACTTAATAACATATGGCAAGTCATAAACCTCAAACTTGAAAAACATTAAATTTATAACTACCTTCCTCAATTTTACAAACTTGTACTGTCTCTGAGGAGATTAAGTCTTTAGAAATCATTTATTTTACAGCTATATTTTGATTGAAAAAAGCAAACTTAGGCAAAGTTTGAAGAAAATTTGAACAAATCTACACTTGCCTCCTCTCTCCCTCATAAATCTCTAACATTGTCAGGCATGCTATTTATTTGTAGAATTTTCAATATAATGAAAAGCCATAACAGTAATAAAACTGTCAGTGTTGCCCCAGGAAACTGTATATAAATTAACACTGACAACATGAGAAATCCATCAGAAAAATCAAGCTACAATTGTTTTTATAAAAAAAAAAATAAAGTGGCATAAGATGAAGTTCTGCCAAAGTTAAACTTACTCTGAGAGCCAGTGCCAGCATCAGATAGAAAAAGTAGCACAGGAACCATAACAGCTGTGCAACACTTGAAAAGGAAATGTTTTTTCCAATGAACCTCCAGTTTGTTCCTAATAGAACTGAGGAAAAAATCAAATCTGCTTTCAAATGTACAGAACACAACAGTTAAAGAGATGGACAATACTTTCAGAGCTGGAAAGCTCCTTTGTCTTGTTGTTCAGAAGTATTAAATCTTAATAAAATTATCCTACAGGTACAGAAAATAAGAAAACAAAATTCAAAGATTTCACAGAAAAAGAAAAGATTAAGTTGGAAGGGACCTCTGGAGGTCATCTGGCTCAAACTTCCTGCTTTGGGTCACCTACAGGTGCTGGCCCACGACAATGTATCCAGCAGTTTCTGAGTACCTCCAAGGAGGGAGTCTCTGCAACTTCCCCGAGCAATCTGTGCTAGTGCCCAGTGATCCTCACAGTAAAGCAGAGTTTCCAGATGTTCAGAAGGAATCTCCTTTGTTTCAGTTTGTGCCCACTGGCTCTTAAAAAGCCTGGCTCAGTCTTCATTATGCTCTCTCTACAGGTATTTAAATACACTGCTAAGATTCCCCAGTATCCTAGTTCTGGTGTGCAAGACTGTACATTTGCTCAGATTTAGAAGAGCCATTGTGCTAGTGTCAGCTACGGAGCCTACAGGATGAAAGCAAGCTCACAAGTGAAAATGAAGCATCCTGTAAGACCTGTGTATTTAAGCAGGTCTTCAATAGAAAACACTTGGGCAAAGGAGCCCCTAAAATATCGGCTTTCCACAAAAACATCCAATTATTTTCATTGGAGATATAGCACTTCATTTCTGTCAGAAGTAGAAGATTGGCTGTCATTTTATGATGCTCAAAGAATCAATAACTTGGTCTTCATCCCACCAATCTTACCCTAACCAAATGTGAGTCAAAGCCATTCACTTTCTCTACTCCCTCATTATGACAGAACTTCATATTCCTCCTCAAATACATTTGACCTAAATTTTGCCATTTACTATGGCAATGATAACTCTCTATATTCTCTGGATTATAAAGCAATGAGAACAATTTCCTAAACATTATATGTTAAGTCAGCCTTCAGTAAATAAAAAGCAAACAAATCATCCTGTAAACCCTAGGTCATTTTACATACTCCTTGTTTACACTGTGTTCCAACATACCCACCTACTATAGAGGGTTCAGCCTTCAGGACTTCTTTTCAGAAGAATTAATTTCATGAATAACTCCTTGATTATATTTCAAAGGTCAATTAAGAATTCTGAAAACAGCTCGCATCTCATCAAATTGAGAGAAGATTAAAACTCGAGTCATTAATTTTTTTTGATAAGCAGTGCAAATATGTATGAAAAATGCTAGTTCTCTTGCCTCAGGCTTCCTTAGTGCATCACTTAGTCTCATTTAGCACATAGGAAGGTACTTTAGGAAGGGAGAGAAACAAAAGAAATACCAGAATCCTTAGGATCTTGTGCATATGCATTAATGGAAGCAAACAAACTGATTGTGAAACACCCAAGTCATGTGGCTGCAGCTTCAGATGTACTTTTATTTTATGATCTTGTGCCTACCTATGCACGGGTAGCTAAAAGTATTTAAGGACAGTGGGAGAGGGATGGAGATAAGTCAGAGCAAAAAGGGGAAGGGATGACTATGAAATGGCAAAGTAAAAAAATCAACATTTTCATCATTTTAGGCAATGAAATAAAAAAATGGTATCTGTAGTTCTAATTAACATGGAAGGTCAAAGACAAATACCATTATGTGTAATTTTTCTTTCTATGATAAATTTCAATCTAGTACAAAGGCATCAGGGAAGCATGCAAATTACTGTATATTTTTAAAAATACTAAAATTAACTTTCTTATTTAACACAAAAAATATTCATTATCCTATCAAGGCTAAGGGAAGAATTAATACATGTATTTCAAGTTCAGACCTTTGATCAAAGTTTGTTTTTCCAAGATCTATAGTGGTTTAGATCTTACAGGGAACAAATATGCTCATGATATTGCAGAACAAAGACTTTGCTGTGGTAAATGATGAATTAGCAGCAACATTAGGATTACGTTTCGCATACAACATTCCATAATATTTTTAAATTATCTGAGAGCAGACTGGTATAGTAGTCTACATTTTAAAAAAAAACTTGCATTT
Organism: Passer montanus; assembly: GCF_014805655.1. Taxonomy (NCBI): domain Eukaryota; kingdom Metazoa; phylum Chordata; class Aves; order Passeriformes; family Passeridae; genus Passer; species Passer montanus. Next base: position 25,590,600 of record NW_024366591.1, on the reverse strand, counting down.
TATATTAGATCATGCTTTTGTTTCATTTCTCAAACTTTACTTTAAAATATGAACATTTAGACAAAATCATAAAATATTTATGAAACCTGCCAAATAATTTAAACATTCAGTCCCTTAGCTTATGATCTTATACTTTTGTCAATAAACCTCCTTGACTACAACTTTCAGTTTTATATTAACAGTGGATTTTGTTTTCCTCTGTACAATTGTAGAATTTTAAAGAGAAGCTAATCATGAAACAAAGAGTCTGTAGTCCCAGTTTACAGTTTATATTTGGAGGAAGGGATGGAAGGACACAACAGATCTTATTTTCAGCTGACAGTTACAGTTCTTTCTTTTCCATTAAGTCAATTTTCTCGATTGTAACGCTCAACTACCCACAAAAGATTTCAGTACATTTCTAACGAGTCACACTGAGTCTCAAAGGGAAGGAAGACAAACAGGTGATGGGGATGTGGCACTCTCCACACCCCCACAGCAGCTGTTTTACAACTCAGGGATGGTTCAGCTATCTGCAACTGGACTAACACAGTGAATTATACTCTATAATGATCCCTCCTGCAAACATGCTGAAGCATCCTGAGCACTTATCTACAGGACGACGGGTAGGTAAATTATAAAAGTTTTACACAAATCATTAAAGAGGAATTTTCTAGAATATTCCAAATGTATTGTATGTTTTAGTTCCCCAATATTGCAGCATGCATAAGTTGATTTAGTCCAAGATACTAATTATATTCTGCATTATTTTTGCAACAAATACTTTTTTTCTACTTTATTTAACTGTGTAAGTAAAAGTTAAATGCAGGACACCTGAATAAAATTTTAAAAAAAACCAATATAACCTACTCTATACTTGAATAACATTGAGATTTATAGTAAATAAGCATCACTTATCTGTTAAACTCAGTACCTACACACTATGGCAAGCAGCAATTGTGTTACATCTCACTCAAAAGTGTTTTACTGAACTAAAGGAAAGGTGAAAAATACTTTCTGATTCCCCCTTTTACACTCTTAACCATGAAATTTGATTCCCTGTGCAGAGCAAACACTTATTAAGAAAAAAATCAACCAAAATTTCAAATTTACCTTTTCAAATATTGCTGTAGAAATGTTAGATCCTATATAAGTGCTATCACAGTTTCCTTGGGGAAAAATCATAAATGCTATCATAATTAGGATTTGAGTTAAGGATGAAAGAGATGGAGCAGATGGAATGCAAGAGATAAACATTTACATGCAAATATCTTTGTTAACAGGAAATGTTTTAGGAGAAGCTATCAAAGCACATGGAAGATGAATGTTCATCTATTTAAGTCAGATATATTTGAAAGTTTCTCCTAGCAGCAAAGTCAGCTAAAGTCTGCAAGCAATCCAGAAACAGCACATTACTCAAAAAAGAGCAGCAAAGATTTTTTTTTTCCCAGTTGCCTTCTCAGAAGTCGATAGGAAGCAGCACAGATCTGAAAGAATCCTGCTTCCCTCCTCTTGCTAAGGCAGCTTGGTGCCAAAGTTAAGCAGAATACATTGAATTCAGTGTTTGGATATATTGTCCCACTGTCCCCCCATGACACCACTATTTCTGATTTAGTCACAAAAAAGTTAAAATATTCATTAATTCCTAATTTTCACTTGTTAACTTGTAACCAATTAGCTGATATCAGGAACCTTACCTGAGGTATCTGTTCAAATCCCTGGCTTAACAAGGGCCTGTTCACCAAATACATACCTGCACAGCTCTCATGATGACAAAGAAAACACTCTCTTGCTCTCTGTCTGAAAAGGCTGAAATTGTAAAATATTGCTACCTCTAAAACAAGCTTTAAATAGCACACAAAGTTCCACAACCAAGAAGCTGAAGATACAGCTTGGGCAGCTTTGTGTGTGATGTTTATTTATGACAGCCTTATTGAAGCCTTCCTTAAATGTATGAATGTTATATTAAAAATATGTAACAATATACACATACTGCAGATCCCTCAAGGAGGCATTCATATGACTCTCCAGCAGTGCTGAGACCTCTCACATCTGGGGACTGCACCTGCAATGGATCAATGGACCCACCTACCAACACAATGGAGCAAGGAGAAAGGCAAAAGAAGACTAAAATTTCAAGATATGTATGGTTTCAAGAGCGACCACAGCCATGGCACCAGGTCCCACCTCTGCTCTTCAGACCTGCTTGCTGCTGCACAGAGCAGGTGGGGTCAGCCCCTGAGATCGCAGACCTGAGTGAGCCTTAGAGCAAAAGGAACCTGTCTCAAGGAAGTGGGGGAAAAACACAGAGAAGGTAGTTGGTTTTGGAAGACAGGAAGGACAGGTTAGCAGACTGGAGGAGCTCTGGGTTGGTGAAGGATCATCCTGATCTAGGGACATGGTGCTGAACTCTTGACCACACCACAATTTCCCAATTTACAAATCTGAAAATTTTGGCAATCCATGGTACAAACTTTAAAATGCTGCCATAGTCTGAAAATATAAAAATTAATAAGCAAATAAATCTTTCTACTGAGCAACTTTGTGGCTGAATAAGATACATTCTTCCCAAGAGACAGGCCTAACTGCCTTCAGGGGTTTGTATTCCAGATCATTACACATTTTGCACCTTCATAACACACATCCATGCAATCACTTCTCCACTTCAGACTGAATATATAGTTCTTTTTTCAGTTTCACTTGTGGAAACTAATAAATACATAAACAAGCTACAAAACCAAGATCTGAAGTAGGCCAATTACAGTCACTGAAAACTAAAAAATGACAAAACAACCAACAAAAAAATCTAAAGTATCCCAAATTATTTTAATGTTAACTTCGATCAGCGAGAAATGTTTAAAATAGGGCAGAGAAGATTTTACATGACTTCTGCTTGCAGTTGCTAGACACAGTGTCTTTGGTGGCTGGGTACAATAGTCATCACCAATTAAATCTTTTTTTTCATGCAGCCACTCTGGCCCTTCTCACAAGAGCTGAAATTTCTTCCAGGCTGACTCAACAGACTCCCTCTTCAGTCTCAACAAAAGGCACTTTCCAAATCCTTCACATTGTTGACTGCTCCATTCTCTGTTGTTTGCCATTTCTCAGCATCTGATTTTGAAATAGACAACATCACAAGGGCAAATGCTCTCTACAGATGCAATTACATCTGCCCACCAACAATTTATACTCCATCTGTATTACGTTCGTTTACAGTTGTAAAATCCCCTGTCACTCCTGAGACCTTTTGAGTCATTGTTTTGCAGCCTGCAGTCCCACAGACTTAGTCATAAATGGCTGAGTACAGATACCAAAACAAAAATTACTCTATGAATAAAACACTACCTTAATAAAACAACAAAAATCTACTTACACTACCACCTTCAAGCCTCATTCATCCCTTGATATTACTTTACTGTCAATATCATATCAACTGCTTCCCAAGCAGATTATCTTAAAAATAACCAGAAGTTTTGGATAATTTCTGCTTTTCAAAAAAAATCCTAGCTTATAAAATGACAACATCACATCAACAAGCTTACCATCACATTGAAACAAGAAAATCACAAAAACTTGGAATAACCTACAGTCTGTAGAAAAAGAAAATTAGGTCATCTTAAATGACTTGAAAAAATCTCAAATCAAGGGTTTCATTCAAAAGGTTCTGCATGGATATTGCCCTGTCCTACCAAAATAGCATGTATTTCTTTTTCAGCACTTGTCATTTGGTATCCCAATTACTCGTGGGAGAAGAAAATACATTATTACCCAAAGCAAATACATTCTTGCTAGAATAAGGATTACTGCACAGTTTCTATTCCTGAGCAGAACTTTCAGCTCCTACTACTACTGCCTAATACCAATTTGTGGCAGGCAAAAACCATACCATTTTCCATCTTGTTCAACTCGCTAGTCTATTTTTTCTATTTATTTTTCACCACCTTAATTTCCTAGTCCCTGATTTATATAAATTCATAATCAATATGCTTATATTCCTGTTTTCATGAAGTCATATAGTGGTTCAGGTCAGAAGGCACCTCTGGAGGCCATTCTAATCCAACACTCTGCTCAGATCAAACTAAATTATATAGCAGGCCTACCACACCTCTGGGCATCTGCTCTGATTTTACCACTCATTAAAAAGAACAAACCAAAAGTTTCCATATTCTGACTTGTGTCCACTGCCCCTCACCCCACCACCATGAGAAAAGCATATGGCTCTACCTTTCCTGTATCTTCCAATGAGGCATTTGACCACAAATAAGGTCTCCTCCAAGCCTTCTCTCCTCCAGACTGAGCATACGTACCCCTCTCAGTCTCTTCTTGAATGTCCTGTGATCCAGTCTTTGATCAGCTTCGTAGCCTTTTGGACTCATTTCAGCATGTCCATGCCTTTCTTGTCATGGAGAGCCCATAACCAAGCACATCACTTCAGACGTGTCGCACCAGTGCTGAGCAGGAGGGAAGGACTGCCTCCAGCAGCCTCAGGAGGCTGTTAGCCATTCTTGTTGCAAAGATGCCCTGCTGGTACAAGCTCCACCAGAACTCCCAGCTTCTGCAAAGCCATTGTTCAGCTACCTGGTTCCAGCCTGTACTACCGCATGTTGGTCCTCCCCAGGGCCAAGACCTTCCATCTCCCATTGTTAATCTTCATTAAGTCGCTGGCAGTCTATTTCTTCAACCTGTCCATGACCCTTGAAGCACAGCCCTGCCCTCCAGTGCACTAAAGACATTAAACTGACCACCAGCAGGACTTTGCACCCCTGATCACAGCCTTGAATCTGGGAGTTCAGCCAATTTTGCACTCATAACATCTATTTGCAGAGCTCATATATACCCAGTTCAGAGAAAAGTAAACTACAAAAGACTGTGTTACAGACCTACTAAAGCCAAGATATGGGAAACATGCTACTTGGTTCATCTCATATTACAGAAAGCAGTAGGATTTATCAGGTATGATTTGTCCTTTTCACACCCATGATGGCTGCTCCCACCAATCCCTTTCTTGCCTTTCATGTGTTTGGAAACTGTTTCTATAATGATCTGTAGTTCCCTGTCTTTTTGCTAATCCATTTTAAGAACTGATGTGACACTATCTTTTCCCAGTCCTGCAAAGCTTCCCACAAGTGCCATAAACTTTTGAAGATAAGAGAAAGCTGCCTCAAAATATCTGCCTACCCTTGGCTGCATTCCAACTGGTGCCACAGACTAGTGAATGTCCAAGTGGTTAAGTGATCTGTCCATATCTCCCCAGGTACAGGCTCATGCTCAAAGACCCTGAAAAGTTTGGTGAGAAGTCCTTATCTCTGAAAACTGAAGCAACGAAGGCATCAAGAACATCCTCTTTCCTTTGTCCCTAGGTCCCTAATCTCACTAAACAATGGGTCTACACTCTCCTTAGCCTCCCTCTTTTTACTAGTGTACCTATGGAGGAAAGCTTTCCTGTTGTACTCCAGATCCCTTTCCAGCTTGAATTCCAGATGAGCTTTGGCTTTCCTGACTCCATCTCTATTATGAGCAGGCAATGTTTCCATATCCTTCAAAGTGGCCTCTCCCTGTTTATGTCTCTGTGAACTCCTGGTGCACAAGCTCTGTTCATCCATAATGCCATTCTGACATGCCTGTTTAACTCTCTGCAAGGCAACAGTCCTTCCCGGTGCTTCAAGAAGATGTTCTTGATCAACCAGCTCTCTTGAACCCCTTGGCCCTTCAGGGTGCCTCCCAATAGGATCTTGCAAAGCAAGTTCCTGAAGAGGTCAAAATCTGCTCTTCAAAATTCAAGTGTGTAATTCTGCTGTTAGCCCTGGGGACTCTTCTCAAACTCAAGGCTCATGATCATTTCAGCTGATGCTGCCCTTAAACATACTCAAACAGCTCTTCCCTGTTGGTGAAGGTAGCATCTCTTGGAGTCACTGACTGTGAGGCTTTCACCAACTGCATAAAGAGGGCTTCATCTGTTTCCGTCTCTTGATAGATTATAGCAGACATTCACAACAAAATCTCCTCTTGCTGATTTATTCTCTGATCCTTACCCATAAGCTACATACACTGTTTTGCAGCTTTGCTTCTTTCACACTCCTTAATCAAAATCTTCATATAAATTCCACATGAATATTACATTACTATAATTTTATATAAATATAAATTATATATGCAAAATAAATTGTGTACCTTGTGAGTAACATGAATTTCATACAATGTAAGTAAATTTACATACTAATTTTAAGAAGGTTTTTTCATACTAGGTCAGCTGGTTGGGTTGCAAAATTTATTTAGTCTAGAGGGAATCATCAGACATTTTTATATAAGAAGTTCATTTTACACTTTTACCCATGTTTTCTTTAAGCCATTGCACAAATATCTCCCTGCTGAATAGGCTTGATACAGCAGCTGTCTTTGTGCAGTCACCTGCTCCCAGGTGACCAATATGTCTCACTTGGTGGTAATCTCCTCCTCTTCCTTATACATTTAATGAATTCCAGTGGAGAAGGTTTTCCAACAATGTGCAATCAACATACTCAAAAGCATGTACTTGTCTGAATCCTCCAAAAAGCTGCTTACATGGTTCTCCACATTTGGAGAGACTGCTTACACACAACTGTGAATATCCATTGTCTTAGTCATAAGATGAACGAAGCTGCTTACATGGTTCTTCACATTTGGAGAGACTGTGAATATCCATTGTCTTAGTCATAAGATGAACAGACTCTCTCTTGGTTCCAGACAAGATCCAATACAAAGGCATCAGCAGGACCATGCAAGGAAAACCTTGGGGCTGACAAGGTGGAAATTAAGCTTATATTCATCACAACATTCAAAACACAAACTGCTGTTTACAGCTTACAGGTGACATGACATAACAACTCCCTGTGTCTGCCTCTCCTCTTGTTTTTATGCCACTCATCCTTTCAGCTTCTTCATTCCCTTGTGCTGCTGGCTGTGATGCTTGTCAGACTTGAGTCAAGTCAATTCACTAAGCCAGATGAATCCAGAAAAACAACAACATTTTCTCAGAGATAATGAGTTGTATCAGCTCTCTGTGAGCTCTGACCAGTAAAGCTAGCTGAGGGAGCTAGCTGAATCATGAAGGCAAGGGAGGAGAGGGAGTAAGGATGAGCAGAATAATCCCTTTACTCAACAGTAAGGTATTAGGATGGCTCACTGTGACCTGTGAAGCTGCAGCCTAATTGGAAACTTACACTGGCTTAATATCTACCTTCAACTGCAGTCTAATTGGAAAGCAGAGCTCTTACTGCCAGTCTGGAGGAAAGTGATAAGAGACCACCTACAAAGCCTGGAGCCAAGGCAACCTGCTCCCATGCACTGTAACCAGCAGGCACAGGAAGCCATCTCTACTGCTAGTACAAGGGCTACTTGCTAATGTCACTGCAAATGTCACTCAGCTGCATATTTTCTTTATTTCTTTCAAGAAAGTCTACAAGACGGGAGATTTCAAAGCCAGCCTTAAGCCTGGCACACACAATGGAGAAGCTGAAAGAAGGTAAAGGCTATGTTAGCAGATGTCAGCTATACAAAGAGGAAAAATTAATGACAACAGCTTCTTCTGTTTGTATGCCATGTGCTTACAGATCACTCATTCACGGAAATAAGTTCAGAGAACACAAATGCATGAGAAAGATGCTTAGTTCATACTGCTTGTTGACTTTCTCTAAGAGAGTACAGTATGTCTGGTTCATATTTATACAAGGCTAGGTTTTTGACGCTAAAGATAGTTGGATCCCAAACAGACTAAATAGCTGTCAAATCCTCAGAACTGTTCTTTAAAAAGGCAGAACAAAACAAGGAAGTTTAGGAGTTTTGCTAACTCAGCAACAGGTGGAGAGCTGGGTCATTCTCCCACCTCAGGAACACAAAACTAACTGGAATACCTTGGGATAGTGCAGCACTATACATTGTAAGCACACCTCTGAGTTCCACATTTTTTCTCATTTTTTTCCCCGAAGCTGTACAACAGACTGAGAGCTTTAAAAGCTGTTTCCTCTGAAACAAATAAGAATCAAATGCTTCTTTTTTTCAATAAATAAGAAGCACAATCACCACCAAAAAAACCCCACCCTTGAGCTTTCATGGGGTCAGAATATTATTTAATTATAGCTCTCCAGCCTAGAAGGATCTGGATAAAAGTAGGGTTCTGATAGAAGATAGGCATTTTTCCAAGTCTGCTGAGGTGATGGGGGGAGCTAGAGGGGATGGGGAAAATATGCTTTTTTCCTCTACAAGATATACATATGTAAAATGCCAAACAAATTAAAAATGTATGATCTAATTCAAGTTTTCCTGCTTGCTGATTTTAACTACAGCTTAAATCTGATAAAAGTCCACCTTTCTTTGGACAGAAGTTTTTGTTTGGAATAAAATAATGTATTGCATATTAAAAGTAATATTTTTCTAGTGGGTCATGTTCATAATGGATTTAATTTCTTAATAATATTCTAAAATTTACTCTAAAACATACTTAAATAAGGTGACTCTTTCAAGCCCAGGAGGAGATGAGACAAAAAATAAAAAAGACATCTTTGAATGTCACTGCGTGTGTGGAAGCAACATTACACATGCTAATGATTAAACAAGATTCAGAAACAAACACAAACATCACATACAAGGCAAAGCAAAGCAACACAGCTGAATCTGCTCCCGTACCTGACACAAACCTACTCCTTCCCTAATAAGCACCACCTCAGCAATTGCTTTTTCACAGCCTACATGCTCAGAAATGAGATTTGTGTAACTGTCATAAAACAGACTTTCCTTTTCAAGGTGTTTCTGTGTAGCAAGGTGGGAAAGGGAAAAAATAATCCCAGCAAAGTGACTCTGGTGTGGGGGAGAGTGACAGAGAAGAAAATAAAAAAGAAGGGGAAAAAAAAAAGGAAAAAGAGATTAAACAAACTTTACAAACTAGCTCAAAAAACCAAACTGAACAAGTATCTATGGTAATGACAGAAAGCACAAATTAAATATTAAATATTTTACAGTTTTCTAATAGTAATTTTTTTATTTGCTCACTACAACCTAAGAAAAATTTGAACCTTCTCTGTTGACTCAAAATCTGTTCAGTAAAATAATAATAATATTATTAATACTGCAGTTGTAGTCACTATTAACAAACATCAATGACTGCTGCATCAGCATGGACCTGCAGCAAAAGCACAAGGGAACATAAATTACATGCTGAGCAGTAAAAGGGTTGGAGCTCAGAAATCAATATTTAAGCAGACAGGAAAATTTCAGGCACTGTACATGGAAAACATTAAGTAAAGCATCATTTCCCTTTGTTGTTTTGTTTTGGTTTTGGGGTTTTTTTGCTATTATTTGGCTTACTGAATTTTATCTCATCTTACATCCAGGGTTTTGTTTGTTTTTATAGGCATTGCTTTTTCTGTTGTTGGGGTTGCCATTGCTCAGGTTCTAGATTTGTAGGTAATTCAGATATTAGTTTACAGTTGCATAATAGAGATCCTGTACTAAATTGGGAATGCTCTTACTCTGCAGTGAATTCAAAGGTCTTCGTATCTACTGTGACCAAAGTCAGAAGTTAGTCCAGGGAAGGGGAGGTACCCATATACAAAGGGTTATCACAGCACCCTAGCAGCAGAAATACATGGCATTTCTTTCTGAAGTTTACTGCTTCAAAAGTAATAATCTGCATTAGCAACCACTATACATTACTCATTCTATCACAGGGCTTTTTTCTGTCTTGTCTGAACAGCAGTCTTTTTCATACATCAAGTCCTTCACTCTCCTCCCCAAACAGTTCCTAGGTGCTGCTTTTACTTATCGTCTTCCAAATAGTAAAATTATTTTACTTTTTTCCCCTACTTCCAATCTGGCTTCTTCTCCATCTCCTATAAGTCAAGATGTGGTTATATTACTGCTAAAAATTGCATACAAATGAGTGGGAGCAGAATGCAGAGCAATGAGGTTTCCAGTCAGGGCAACCTACACAAATGTTAAAGCTGAAGTATAGGAGCAGACATAGACAGGGACAGCGAAGGATGCCACCTACACTTACAGCAAACTGAAGCAGCCATGTAAACATAAAATAACTTCATATACACTAGTTGCCTGCCTTTTATCTTGTCAATGAGAGGGTCCAGCCAAAGGGTGCCAAACAGAGGGTTCAAGGTTACCTGATGTGCTGACCCCATTCCTTCCTCTGTAAGCAGAAGCACACACACTCCGCCTGTGCTCTGGACTAAATGATGCCATGTGAGAAGCAGAAGTACTACAGCTTGGGTCTGACCCTCCACTGCACTCCAAAACAGCCCAGAATATTTGAAGGTGAGGCAACTGCTATCTTCAGGATAAAAAATAAATACATATATACACACACATGAGCAGGCTGAGAGTGAAAATGATGGTAGCACAGTGGTACAACAGGCAGACACAGTTGCCTGTCATGCAGATGACACAAAAGAGGAGCAAAAGCAGGGCTTGCTCCTCTCCATGCAGGTAACCTGTGAGAAACCAAATATGCACTTCTTGCTGTGCTTTGGACTTGCAAGATCTGAATGCCTCTAAATGCTTCAAATAACCTGTAGCACCGCTGTGAGAAACCAAATAAGCACTTCTTGCTGTGCTTTGGACTTCTAGCCTTGCAAGCTCTGAATGCCTCTAAATGCTTCAAATAACCTGTAGCACCTTCCAGGCTACCAAGGTGCCATGCAACTGTGTTTTTCCTTCAATTCTGAAAGGCTAGCACAGCAACATTTTTCTTTTTGTTCACCCTTCACAATGCTGCCAAATTAGCAGTTCCAGGTAAAGCCCCTTACTGACATCCACAAATACCGAAGCAGCAGCTGACTTTATACAAGCAATGAAACACCTCCACTTACAGCCCAGGCTTCTGACCAAGAGTGGCAAGTCGACCAGAATTGGTCATTTCTCCCTGCTCACAGTTCTGAACAATCCCATCTGAACTCCTTGAGATGCAGATACCAGAAGCTAGAAAGCTGCAGCGCTCCACAGAAGGCTGTGTAACAAGCAGGAAGACAGCTACAAATGCTCTGATGGTAACAAAGGTGGATTTGTCCAAGACTGACCTACTACTTTGAAACTCTATCTGTAACAAGCAGATTTCTCCGCTTGTTTTAATTTAGTAGTCCAGATTCAGAGCCACATCCTAATATATTTCCAATATTGAACTAGAAAAAAAAGAGAACGAGGAAAAAGAAGGAGCAGTTTCTCAGAAGGCTGCATTTTATACACTGGATGGAAGGGGAAGGCTGAACAAAACAGTATTATAACTTAGAAGAGGGGGGAAAAAAAAAGCAAAACCAACCAAATCAGTGTAGATATGCGGATATAGTAACTGGCCTTGAAGGTCAAGCAATTTTGTGTAAATTCAGCAAGAAATCTGTGTCAATGAATGAAAACCCAAGACATTTATTACTCCTATGCAAAAGTTATTACTATTATTACAAAAACTCTACTTTTCGTAAACTCGTGCCTAAATTTTTTGATGAAAAAATGTCTTATCTAAATGTACAAAAGCACTGATACACTGTGCAATATCTGTAAATCTTTTCCTGTGCCCCTCCACTGTTCACTTTATGCCGAGTATTTGAGAACAACAGGGAATTCTTGAAATTGGTCAATAGATGGATAGTGCACTGTATTCAATCAGCCAAATAGGATCAGGATGTTTACACGTGTTCTTTAGGCAGACATTAATTGCACTGGACTAACAAGGTAGGTTTCTTTCTGTTACAGATGCTACTAACAGACAAAAAAGCAAGCACAAAGCTTACTGAACAAGGAAGGCAGAAAAATAAGTTTTTCTGATCAAGGAAGTACTTTAAATAAATTCAGCTCCACAGTGCATTGACAAGTTAAACAGGAGATAAATATCAGTCAACTTTTGGGGTAAAGGAGAATATGAAGACTTAAGTGTCCAAGCCAAAAAGAATAAAGCCACCTTAAATAAAATATATATATTCTATCACATAAAGAAATGTAAAAGGGAGAAAGACAATCAGAATTATTTAGCAGCCCCAAACACAGACCCAAGATTTTGCATTTGTTTTATAATGTAATGATCCAGGTAAACATACAATTATCAAAATTTAAAACCATTACATTCCTGGATTGCATTTGCCAATCTATGAACTAGTCAACAAATTCTCTTGCTCATAGTTTCTCTGATCTTTACACCAACAATGCAAGTCGCAGAGCAACAAAATATTGAAAATTCAGTTCTCAGCTGCTCAATGGACTAGTAAACTTTGTTTGCCTGTCTATAAAAATAAAGGGATCCAGAAAAAGACCCTGCTTGAACTTCACCCTTCTGTAGCACAAAACAGCAAGCTGCCATGATACGTGTGGGGCAGCAGAGCTCAGTAACCCAGGACATGGTGAGAGTTCTGCTGCTGAGCTCTCCTATCCATGCCTCAAGAAGCACACTTTTTTTCACTAGACACTGCTTCACAGTTGGCTTTTGTCTGACTATACCCTAACATATCCACATAATTTAAATTTATTCATGGGTTTGTGGATTCATTTTACAGGAGAAAAATTCAGGTTTAAGTGAAGTGAAAGGCCAGAAGTCTCATCTATATGACATTTACATTACAGCTTTCCTTCCTGAGCTAAATCCATATGAAATCTATATTAAAACACAAATTTCATGACCTTTTGTCTACCCTCTCTCAGTTATACATTTCATAAATGCTTCCTGTGCTGAAATTCATTTTGCGTCATGCAGGTGACACAAAAGTTATTTCCTTTCTGTACAAGGCAGAACTCAAATAGAGTACAACTGACCTTTCAGATCACAACAAATACTCAACATTATTTGTACAGAAACATTTAAGTTTTGCACAAATCTAAGGATGTCATTTTCATATTTCTTTCAGGCGCTCAAGCCACCACCTAACGTGGTCCTCATCAGCTACATGAGCATAGCAAATCTCAGATGCACAATGAACTACCTGACCCATGCTGCACACTTTTTTTTAAAATGTACAATCCACACAAGTACACAACCATATGTATATCAAAACAACCGGGAGAAGGCAGAAACAAGAGAATGCTTCTGGGTACGACAGGATGTGGCAATGAGCAGTCAGATATTCTACCTAAAAATCATAAAAAAGAAATTATCATGGAAGTACAGCCTTCTTGTCAGCGCATTTCCTCCCATCTCCAATACCTTTCACCATATACACACTCCTTTCTGAAACAGGTGTGTAGGCTTCCCCCAGAATACCAGCCTAAACCAGAATGTGTTGGTGTTTTACTTTTCAGAATTGTTTTGTTTCTTTTCTTTTTTTTTTTTCATAGTAGCAAATTTAGCTTTATTCTTCAGTGGGGAGGCATAAAAGGCTATATACAATTTCTGTAAAGTGAAAAAATTATTTCTGCAATACTCTTATTGTAACAAAGTTGGTATTTGCAAAACTCTGTAATACTAAGGAACACTTTTAAAGATTTAATCTGGGTTTTTTTAGTCATGCTAGATGACAAATGCAACTAAGACTTCCCTCACCACTGTTAATTTAGTTTACTTAGATTTCTATAAAATCAGTTTTAAAACATTAGCACACATCCAATACAGGCACATTATCCATCTGAGAGATCAGAAATAAGATGTCCATCTCAGCACATCAGTACTGTCCACTATAATTTAGACATTCTTCAAAACACAACTGTAACCAGGAGGGTAACAGCCCTCACATTAAAAAAGTCCTTCATTAAGTGGCTCCCATCACACAGCCCATTACAAGCTCTCATGCCCTGACCTTGCATAGCCTCAGAGTAATATTGCTTTTAACAGGCAAAGCAAACAGGGTAAATAAACTATCTTCTCTATCTAGGGGTAAAACCATCAGTAAATGTATTATTAATACATACAAAATGCCCCTTTGCACATCTCCAGTGGTATAAGAAAGCACTGTTATTTACTCTGTTAACCGCAAAATTAAGTTATCCATACACAATGAATAATCCTCTAAAATAACTGGAAAATATCCTTTGACAAAATTGGATTTCTGCTTAAAAGCATTCTCCAATTTCTATCTTGTATAACATAATGTATAAAAATAACACATATGAAAACAGAATACATGCTCTAAAGGGTTTTTTTGAACATCTAGAAAATGTCTTTCTTTAGATGGACCAAGACCACAAGTCAAATATTTGGACTTCATTTTTTGTCACCGTGTCTACAAAAATACAACACTTGTTTATCAGCCCTGCTTCCCACAATGCACAAATGTACAGTTGCAGAACCATGTTCACTTACGGAACACCTCAGTAGTCTTGGACTATTTGACCTAGAATGATGGTCTGGAGAAAAGTCTGTGTTTTATTTAAGAGGTATTTTTAAAAAATTGAACTGTGGGAGACCATTAGTACTCATCTTTGCATATTTTCTGTACGTAAGACAAACATGTTTAAAGGGGAAGTCATGTACAAGCCCAAAAAAAAAAAAAAAAGAAGAGCTGCATTTTCCCATGTGCCACAACAAAATCTGACACTGTCTTTTAGCCCAAAGCAGACACTAGAAGCCTTCAAGGGGCCCATACACAGTAAAATAAGGGCAAAACCATAGCCTCCTTGAGAACATTATAAATAAAGACTGTTTCTAGTTGAGAACATTTCTAAATGCCAAACAACTGGAAAGTAGGAGAGCAGTCAGGGCATGGATCAGCACTTTTTTGTCACAACTTCTTGCCTAGGCAACTGCTAATGGCTACACTCAAAATCAGCAGATCTTTAGCTTGATCTAGCACAGTCACTTTTATGTGCTTTCAGAAAGCTAATACTGGAAATCTTTGGATTTTTCCCAGGTGTTTTCCTAGGTCTTAATAAGTAATCCAAAGATTTTATCACATACATTGCAGTTCGGACAGTTTACAAGTAGGTATTGAAATCTGTACTCGAGCCCCTGCTTTAGGTGGTCACTTTATTTTTAAATAATCATTATGTACTGCATTTATTTTTCCCATAACAGAAGATAAGTGGCTTTTACCTCTGCTCAAAGCTTGAGAAATCCAATGTAGGTCAGTCTAAAAAAAAATCTGAAGTTGCATTAATTAATCAGAGGTAATTACACTTGCTTTACAAATAACATTTACTATTGCTACACTGATATAATGTTTTCCATTAGGAGAAGTTTTCATATTTTCCTAGCACTCTGAAGCACGTGCCATTAGGTCTGAAATTTCCCATGATTCATCATCACTGTCCAGAGCACAGCACCGATCTCAACTACCACCCGCCTTGAATCAAAAGTAAAACATTGGCACTTGTCAATTTAGCACTTGCTATAACATTAGCAATTATCAGTTTTCCCCCTTTTACTATTTTTTACACATCCTAGCCTCTCTTCTATGCTTTATTTTGGGGAGTTTTGTTGTTTGGGGTTTTTTGTAATAGGTCTTTCTGAAGGTATTGAAGGCTGAAAATTGTCATTTGAAAATTGAGTATAATCCTCTATAACTGCAATGATTCTCTATGAATGTGGTGAAGTTAGAGCCCTGAAAGCTGCATACTCACTGTAAGGGTATTCTCTTGTTATCGCAGTGGTAAAAGAGTGCTCCTCCTAAGACAAACCCATACCTGGAGCCCCACTTTACTGCATTCCAAAGAGATGTAAAAGACAAACACTACAAAAATGTGTCCATGTAAAGGAGGTGTTGATCAGAGCTTTGTGCCTAGGTGAAGGACTACAGAGCCTGAGAAGAGATGGAAAGAAAGCAGCCCCTACTCTAGGACTTCAGTTTCTTAGCTGCTTAGTTTTTCTGGGTACTCCTTCCCTTCTCTGCTGTCACTGACAGAAGAGAAAAAAGTGGTCCCTAAGAGATTCCTAGCTTCTTCTACACGTTATACAACACAGCATTTTTCATAGTGAAAACTGCAGTAGTATTTGACCTATACCTTCATTACCACATCTAATTCTACCTTGGGTAACTTCTTCATGAGCAGTAATCAGGACCACCAATGTGAAAACACTGCACAGCAGATGACTGCACACAGTTAATTCCCTTCTGCTTTTGCCTGAACCTCTTGCTGTTCCATTTCCTGCAGATCCACCAGAAGAATTCGGCACTCATTCTAGACCCATGTTACCTTTTCAGACTTAATTTAAAACCATGCTATTTCAAACACAAATGAACTTGAATATTTATGTATGGCATGCATCTTCAGAATCTGAAGACTCTGAACTTCTTAAGGGGAAGCTCATCAGACCAGAACAGATTTGAGGCTTAGTTTTAGCCCACATCTCAGTCACCAAACATCAAGCTTGTCACCAAACACAAGAAGTCTAGCATTCTAACCAAGAGTATCTCTTTTCTGTACCTCTTTTGGTCTATCTCTGAAAAATTCCTTTATTCTGATAGATTTTATTGAGCAGCCACAATTTCGCATACAAATGCAAAAAAACCCAAAAAAACTTGCTCTGAAAGAATCCATGTGCCATGCTCAGAGAAAAATGAGTCTATAACAGAACTGAAAAGAAATCACATGCCAGAGAACACTGTGTCATTTAACTCTGACAACTGCCTGAGGATGACAGGTATGTTATTTGGAATAAGCAAGAAGCGATCTTATCATTTAGATTCATTCAAAATACAATTCCTCAATTTGTTCTTCTTCCTGTACAAGGTGTGCCAAAGGTCTAAAAACACCAAATTACCAAATTTTCCCCAGAATGGTCTTTCCATCACAATTAAGATACCTCCAACTTTTATAAAAAACATGTACATTCTGAAAATGTAAACTGAATAGTAACTAATTTTGGCCTTACTAGGGGAGATATTGTTTTCAACTTTTTTTCATAGAAGACCTTCACAAATGTTGAGGTTTTTAAGTTTATTCTTCCTTATGCAAAACTGAAGCACCAAAAAGTCCATTAAAGTGTGGATCTTGCTTAGTTAACCTATTTTGCAAGTTATTGGGCATGGTAACACCTGATCATATCAGTGACTCCAAAGCAACAGGGGGAACCTAGGTAGCAGTTAATAAGTAAAATTATATAGATCAGCCACCATTAATAATTCACAACAGTACACAAAATGCAGGGGAAGGAATGGTGCAGAGGTGAGGTTACTTCTGTGTGGCAACATTTCTCACTCCTTCTCCACACATCCCTCACTTCACAAAACCTTTTAGATACAAATAAAATAGCCATGACCTTTTTTCCTCCTCTGCATGATTAATTACTTAATGTATTATTAATTGGAAAATGTAGCTGAATTTCAAATGCTTTCATTCTCTCAGCATATCATGCTGTCTGGGAAGCGCCGATTAAGCTGTTCATCAAAGGTGAGCAGGCAAGGTCATGTAGGCTGTGCCTCTTCAGTTATTCATTACCTGTCCTAAACAGTAATTAACAACAGCAATATTTCCATAAATCAAGCTTTTCTGATTACCTTCAGATGATAGGAGGTGGGGAGGTGGGGGGGGAAGGGAAAGAAGGAGTCAGTGTATGGGGTTTTGCATGTATCCCTTTTTTCACCATTTCTTCTAATGCCTACCTGAATAATTGAATCGATATGTTGGCTGTCATATAAAACATAGAATTTTACGTCAAGTCAACAGGAATTCCACACAGAATAAAGAGGAAATTATGGCTTCCCTTCACCCTTCTCTATGCCTTACGCCAGCTTTAAAGGGGTATTTGGTCTAAGAAGGCTTCTCAATTACCAAGATTGCTATATTTATTATTTTTGTTCCTTTATATGATCTCCATCACAAAGGTTGAAGTGGGGATCTCAGATCATGACCTTGAAGTCATATTCAATGAGGCTTCAAGTTTGTAAAGAAAGTTATCCTTCAGTATCTGTGAGGTTTCTCACCTTGAGGCATTTCAGGTGGCAAATAGTGAGGCTCTTGAGCACTGACATGCACCCAGTCGAAATCATCATACAGGTCTTGGTGGTAGTCACAGGGCCCAGGACCATCATCGAACGTGCATCCTCCTAGAGAAGAAATTTGTTATTAGTTTATTTGAAAGCAGAGGAGACCTTCCAAGAGTCAATCAGAGCTGTTTCTCTGGGGCCCACCACAACTGCAGTGCCCACGCAGCCTTGTACCACAGTTCACAGGCCTGCATTTACAAAGCTAACACCTGCAAACAACTCACCCATCAGTGTTGCCCTCTCTTTGGAAAAACCTTACTACTCCACACAACCAATTTCCCCCAAGAGCACCTTCTGTCAGAGCAAATCATAGCCTGAAGTCACCAATTCAAGTGAAACCTATCTCAGAGTCTGTGTGACAAAAAACAACATGCTATCTAAACCACAAGGGAAACTGAAAATAATAGACCAAGATCAAAGATGAAAAACAAAAACTCTGAAAGCAAAAGCAGTCCAAACACTAACAACAAGGATAAACTCTGCCCAAGACAGTCAGAAAAATTAATTAAAATTACTTGGAAAACAAATAATTGCTGAAGAATGAATTGGGTAATCTTGATTTACTAAATCAATCTAGCATAACATAGCAAGGCATTTTTTCAGGGTCACACAAACAACAGACATGAAAACCTTACAACAAAAGTTGTGAGAAGTGACAGAGGGAAAGAAGAATGGGAGGAATGCAAATTATTGGAGGGGAAAAAAAAGACAGAATTCCCATGTAGCACAATAATGTCTGCCCTGTCTCATTCAGTAAGTTTTTTATTCCATTCTTAACTCAAGGCCATTAAATAGGTTGGGAAAAGAGAAGAAAGCATGACAATCTCAGAAAAAGATCAAGGTTTGAGAATGAAGAAACAAAGGAATCAAAAGAGCCTGGTCAAAGAAAAAGCAGAGCATAAAGGCAAGAAAATACAGATGTCATGCATGCAATTCTGCAGCAGCTGTTATCTCTATGCATGGCACACAACCCCAGAATTTGCTCCTCCTACTCAAAAACAAAAGGCAATAGCAGGAGAGACTGAAAGAGAAAACAGTGCATTCATCACTACTTAGGTGGTATTTTTTAATCCAGATAAGTTATATAAGACTTGACTTGCAGAAAATTTTCGAAAGTCATGAGAGATATTTCTTGCATGCTCTTCCCCCTGTCCTCTGTAACCTGGGCACATCAATCCAAATAACAACACTCATCACAACAAAAGCTCCTTTTACTAAGATGCTTCTAGAAAAACTGGGGCATTTGTATCGACTTTGTTGTCTTTTTTAAATACAAAATATGGTACAAGCACTTTGAGAACAAACAAAAACCCCTTATTACAATAGATTCTAGTGTTGCCTATGATGAGCCACCACCTTAGCACAAAGAGCCAACACCCTTCCCGGCCTGCCAGAGTCTCACCAGCTCACACTGCACCCAGGAGATGAACGGGTGGAGGTGGAAAAGGGGAGATTGAGGACCAATGAGAGCTACAGCCTGTGCTCATTCTTGCCCTCTGTACAAGACATGCATAGGGTGGAACTCAGAAAGGACAGATAAAAAGGAAAGGAAAAATATGCATGTATGTCACCAAATTGAGAATGAAAATGGTTTTAACCCACCCAAAACAGCATATTCCAGTATCACCTTAATAGACAAAGTTTGCACGAACAGGGTTCATATCTAGGGAAGAGAAGGTTCCTTTTGCTAAATTCCATAAGCAAATCTGATGCTGTCCCACACCAAGAGATCATGTTGCATCTTCAGTTAGGGATAACTCAAATAGCTCCCACAAATCTGTAAAAGTATTTGCCATTTTGAATGACTGACAAAACCAAGTTTTAGAAAATCCTACATCACCAAAACCCATTGCCAGATGGGTATCCAGGTACTCCCAGAATTACCTTTTAACCAATGTTTCAGCTGGAAAGAACAACACCAGGACAGAAAGAAAATTCTACACTGAAGTAAAATTTGTGCTAAATCCTTGTACTGTAAACCCCTAAAACTTCATATGCATCTCTGTATTAACAACACTTGTTCAAACATCACCCTCTGACAACATAAGCAGAGCATCAACAGCAGCAACAAAAGCACCACAACATTTTATTCCCTGTACTAAGCTGGTTACTACATCAGTGTCAAAGACTGCAAGGCACGAGAGAAATATTTGTGTGTCAGAGACTTTTCAATGTTCCAACTCCAGTGCCCTCTGTTACCAGTGAGAGACTTTTCTAATTAACATCTATTATGATAAAGCCAAAAAGACTTACAACATAAATCTTGCACTTTGATTTAACTTACACTTCTATGATCGCTCTACAGCAAAAAAACGTACATTTCCTTCAACATTTTACTGATAAATGAATAGCAGTTTCCCTTAAAGGGAAGTTATCAGTCTGCTGTCCCAGCACCGAAATGACATATGGCTTTGAAGCACATGCCTGCAGGGCACCCATTACCCTTTTTAATGGTTTGAGTGCCCTCAGTATATAAATTTAAACTACCAATGAATCTTTTAGACTCATTTGGAAGATGAATGTCCTTAATTGCTTGTCTTTGCACCCACTATTAATTTCAGTTATCAGAGTTCTGATTAGCAATAACAACGCACCTGTTAATACACAACAAGCAATCCCAACCTCCTTGTGTGCACATCATGGCTGCACCCACAGAACAAGCAAATGTGCATTTATCATGTGCACATGAGCAAAGTTTATCAGGATAGATTAACAACCCACTACCAAATCAACCCTGTAACAATTGCTTGAACCAATGGCTTCCCCTCATGGATCACACTGCCACCTTACCTCTTACCAACATACCGAGACATTTCAAGGCAAGTAAACAACAAATGCTGTAATGTTGCATCTAGCACAACACAAGACAGGCCAAGCATTTCAAACCCCCTGCAGACTACTCCTTAAGACTTAAAACATGAGCAAATTCAGACCTCACCTTCTCTGTTTTAACAGTCAATTGCCTGCATGCTATTTCAATAACTCCAGGCAGTAAGAGACAAACCTAGTGGAACAAGCTGTGTGGAAAACACAAGGAGAAGAAGTGGTGGGTGGGTGAAACCTGAAGTGATTAATTTTTTGCTAGCCATGTGTTCAAAACTGTCTACATTTTAAATCAAATCTTAAACCACTCAAACATAACAAACATCTGACAAAAGTACACAATAGATCAGGACTTATTAGCACCCTAATTCAGCTACTGGGCCACTGTCCACAATAACGTAAAGCATTGCTCAGAGAAGATAGCGGATCAGCTTGATGAACATGCACTACCTTCCAATGAAGTTCAGCAGCTGAACTCAAGTACCCATTCATATTTGTTAACTAACATTTTGACAACAATCTGCTAATATCCTACAAATTACAAATCATAAATCTCCTACTAAGCAATTTGTAATCTCCCCCAAAACTCAACAAAACTATCAACCACTGCCCTATTACCTATGGCCACCACATTCCTTTAGCTACCACTAATGTATAACTTAAAATTTTTCTTCAATACTACCCCACTACTGGAATTTGTCCACACCTACCGATACACATATCCTGCCACAGTGATTTGTACACCTCTGCTCAATCTCTGGGCTGGAAGCACAGCGCTGACATTCAAATGCTTTTGGATCTTGCACTACCTAAATCCACATTTACGTTAGATTTCTATTACACTTCTGAAAAAAATGGCAGCAGCAGCAGTGATCAAGAGTAATACACCAGACCGGTCTGACCTCAGCGACCTGATGAGGACCAAAGGACTGGGATGCAAGGCAGTCAGTACTATCTCCTCCTTTCCAACACTGCCATCAGGACATAGCCCAAAAGAGCTAGATGGGACAGCATCAGCCAGAGCCAAGGACTGCCACACCTGCAGTGATGGCAGCAGCCATCAATCACCCTCAACAATCAAAGACAAACCAAAAGAAAAAAGCGGGTTGTCCATCAGAAACAAACACCCCACCAACAACTGAAATAGAAAACTAAGAAGACAGAATTTTCAGTGGCTGTGATTATTTTGTCAAACTACTAATTTTATTTTGGATCAATCAAATTTGTTCAGTTGCTTGTGAAGTACTTGGGAAACATTTACATTTGACGGAAATCAAGCAAAACAATGATTCACTGTATCCATTATCTTTTCTCATAAGCTGCACTAGGTTATCAACTTCAGCTTAAACAGACCGAGAACTCACACACCACCCTTCAACGTCCTTCTAAAAGATAAATGATAAATCAGACTAGCCTCAAAAAAATTTCCTGCCTACATGTCCATTTTCATTCACGAAAGATAAAGAATCTTAAATGTTCATTATAAAAAGAAAGATTAATATCCCACACTGAACTCTCAGAAAATAAATTAAAGCTCTGCTTAATAACAAGGTCATCAAGATTAACCTAAATTTAATCTCAAAATTAATCATAAAATCCCCCAAATTAACCAAAATTTAATAAAGATCATTTAGTCAAGAATTTACACATCATCTATTGAGGGGGCTTGACCCTGGCTCAACACCGTGTGCCCACCGAAGCTGCTCTATCAGTCCCCTCCTCAGGGGAGAGAAAAATATTTTGAAGGACCTTTGGGTCACTTACCAATTACCATTGTGGGCAAACCACATCCAACTTAATTTATCACCAATCAAATTCGAGCAGTGTAATGAAAAATAACATTAAATCTTAAAAAATCTTTTGTCACAGAAAACTTTTCTCCTTAAATCTGTTATCCCAGAGGCACTACCACCATCTCTGACAGGCTCAGCCAGAGTCTTTCTTGGAGCCTGGCATTGGCTCTATCAAACACAGGGGAAGTTTCTGGCAGTTCTTTAAAGAAGCTACCCTTGTCTTCACAGAACCCCCCAGCCACCAAAACTTTGCCACACAAACCCAAAATAGCCATAAAAAGCTATTTCAAATTACTGATTTATTTACATTTAAAGAGAAATTACATATTTTTTTAAATTATAATAATAATTCTTTAGCAGTAACACTTAGTACTGACACTGCCCTATGACCTTGATTTATCCTACCTCCTTTTATAACAACCCAGGAAAGAAGAGCTAAACAGATCTTTTCTCCATGTGGTTAGAACATAAATAAGCTTAAGACTAGAAGAAGCATGTGTCAATAACTGCCACTGATAAACTGATGTCCATTACAACTTTACTGTGGACTCCCAGCTCATCAGCTCGGGCTAAAAAGAAAAACTGATTCAGAATTTGAATAACTGATCTTTATCTAACAATTCCCAAGTTCTCACTGCACTCCCTAAAGATTATGTCACTTCTACTATTTAGAATAGAAACATTCAGTTGCACAACAACATTAAATTAAATTAAAGATACTCATAACATGTATTATGAATAGCATTATAGGGATGGTGCACTACTAGTCAGTGGAGATCTACTGACTTCTAGGTAAAAGATACTATTCCCTAATAGCATGCAAAAAGTCTGTATGCCCATTTCAATATTTAGATATTAGAAGTGTCCTTCATTGCTTCGTTCTCTAGCCTATCAACATGGCAAAGGATTTTTTTCAGCCTCAGAATGGCATGTGCAGAAAGACACTTGAAAGCATCCAGCTTTACCGTTTAGTTCTGAGATCTGTGTTTGCATCTGACCACTTCTGGTGTTATGCAAAATGCAAAACACAATAGTAATATCTTAAAGTTCCTGCTCCTCCATTTTAAGGAGCTGTTTGTAAGCCCAGAAGTTTGTCCACTAGGACCAGGCAGATCACCAATACAGGAGGAAAAAAACCAACAAACAAGAGCACGAGAGAAGCGTTGTACTAGAGGCACACAAAAATATTCTGCCAGTACAACTTCTCCTGTGCACAGGGCTCAGTTACCAATGATTTCTTTTGGAACTTCCATGTATGAAGGGGTCACAGTAGGGATTAAAATACTCTTCTCATTCAGCTCAAATGACTACTTGGAACAACGTGCTCGTTTTATTCAAGAGCATGCTTTTATTTTTCTCCACCACCTGCTGTAAAAGCATAATGAATAGCTCTAAATCTATCAAAGTAGATAGCTCCATGGCAAAAACCCAGTAAAAAATTGTGCTGATCTGTGATGTCAGGCAAAAGTCCTGTGATTTTTTTTTCCCTTCTCACACTGAGTGGTGAATTCAAAGGTTGAAGATAAAGGTGCTATAGCAGGTGTCTTTTCTGTCATATACATCCAGGTAGAAGTGCTGCTTTTAAAAATCACACACATACCACAATCATTTACCTGTTTATATTAAAGTACACCTTGAAGCACAGGATGTTTTCATCATCTAAAGGCACTACATAATTTCTGTTATGAGCATTTTAAAACACCTTGACTGTAGAGCATTCAGACACCTGTTAAGCCTATACTAAGAATTGATGTTAATGCAGTTTGAGAATAAATCTTAATGACTTATGTTAAAAAGCTTATATTAAGTATTACCTACTGAAATGTGACACTGAAACAACTTTAATTAACCTATGGCATCTAAAAAGGCAGAAGATCAGCAGCACTACTTAATGTTTAAAAAACAACCATGAAAAGAACTGCATTTAAGGAGAATTACAGATTCTCCACTACAGGGAGAAGTCACACTAAATACTAAGAATATTTATCTTTCTTAGAGTGATATCTTATTTTGTAGTACTAAAATTCATCACATAAAACAGCTGATTTCAGGTAATAGCAATAAAAATCAACTAAACTCAACTACCTGCAAATGTTTTTTTTAGATTTTTCTAGATCTATTCTTAAATCAGGAAGTTTTAATCACCTCTTATCTTAGGAACTTCAACATGGAACTTCAAGTCTCAAGAATGTAACCACCAACAGCAAAATAGGAAATATGGCAAATTATTCCTAAATTAACAATATTATATTTTAGGTGTAGGGCTTTTTTTGGTGTTGTTTTAACAGTCAAATAATCTAAGCATCTCTACAAGTATAAATTTTTCTAACAAGAAAGTGGATAAACCTCTCCTATATCAGTGTTCGCTATAAATCACTGTGAAATTAAAACAAATCCCACCCTCCAAAAGTCATTAAGTAGTGCCACAACCAAGGAGAACAGTAGGGGACAAAATGCTAAACAGCTCACAATCTAGTATGATCTATACATATTCCTTTTCATTGTCTGTCTTCCACATTCCTTATTAATGAATAGCTAATTTAACAATAACTAATTTTAGAATGGAAAGATAGGAACTGGATAATTATTAGGTGCAAATTATGGAGAATGCATGAAGCCTCAGGTGGACATTCTTTCCTGTACTCTTCAGGGTAAGATTTCACTATTAATGCCAGCATTTATCCTAGCCTCAAATATTGGATGAGTATGAAGATTCACAATTAGATGTGGTCTACCTGACCATGCCATTTATTCGATTTCTTCTATTAAATTAGTCTCTGTCACTCTTTATATCTAGGCTGGAAAAGGCTTGTACATCTCTGATTTCAAAAAGCTTCATATTCACTGCCAAGAGGAATCTTTTCCATAGTTTACCAGCAGAGAACAGAATGGAAAAACGAAAGAGACGAAGGGGAGAAAAGAACAGTCTCTATTACACTCTCTGTCTTTCAGTTTCCAAACTAAGCAAAATATAATCTAAACAAAAGTGTCTTTAAATTTCCTTTTGTTCTCCAGGGAAAAGGAGTTCTTCTGTTCTTTACTGGAGAGGTGACAACAGGTAGCTGTGAGAAGTCACAAATGCTTAATGTCTTTTTCATCCTTCCTTGACATGGGCAAGGCAGCAGAGAGCAAACAACCATATGCAGATCACGTCTATATAACTCAAGTTATCAAGACAGTTTCCATTTCAGTTCACAAGATATTTCTGAAACCATGAGAGGAATTTACAGTTTCGTGAAATGATGTATAGATTTTCATCAATATACAAGTTAAAACATCCACAGAATGACAAAGCTATTTCACATTTCAGTTTATAGGCTGCAAGCTTCAGTATTCCTGCGGTACGTTGAGCAAAATTCTGACCAATTACACTGGTGACAAGAAATTATACCATCATAATATAAAAAACTGGGGGTTTGAGGGGTGAAATCATTAAAGTTAATAAATATTTTCAAAACATTAGCAATAGTAAAACGCCAGCAAACAAGTTCTGTTCTCTTCAAGAACACAATTGGGAGTTCCAAAAATAAATTATTCACTTCAATGTTTTAACCGTTATGTGATCTTACATGCTGCTTCTGAAAACCCCACCTTTACCAAGACATTGCAAGTGCTCATCTATAGAAAATCTAATGTAGATATCACAGTCTCTGGCATTTCTCCTAAACACTTGCACAATATAGTGTTAAAAGGCAATGGATAAGAACAAGATTAAATTCAAGAGGAGTGCTAAATGAAGACAGCCCTACAAACAGTACATTAAATCACACAATTTTCTACATTGAGTGTTAGGTTATTTTGTAACTTACTGTCCAAGGGGGAAAAAAAAAAAAAAAACTAAAACAAGGAAGAAATAAGTTCACAGTTCAACTTCTATCTCTATCTCTACTAATCATGCCACCAACTCAACCACAAAAACAGGCCTAACAGCTACACATCACTGAATAAACTGAGTTGGAAGAGACCCATCAGGGTCATTGAGCTCAATGCCTGGCCCTGTACAGCACCATCCCCAAGAGCCACACCCTGTGCCTGAGAGGATTGTCCAAACACTTCCTGAACTGGCATGTTTGGTGCTGTGACCACTTCCCAGGGGAGCCTGTTCCACTGCCCAAACACCCTCTGGGTGAAAACCCTGAAGATCCAACCTAAACCTCCCCACACAACCCCAGGCCATTCCCTTGGGTCCTGTCACTGGTCACCACGGAGAAGAGATCAGTGCCTGCCCCTCCTCTTGCCCTTACAAGGATATTGAAAACCACAATGAAGTTTCCCCTCAGTCTCTCCTTCTCCAGGCAGAACAGACCAAGTGACCTCAGCCACTCCCCACATAGCTTCCCCTCAATGCTCTTCACCATCTTTGTTGCTCTCCTGTGGACACTCTGTAATAATTTAATCTCCTTTTTTATACTGTGGCATCCGAAACTGCCCCCAGCACTTGAGGTGAGACCGCCCCAGTGCAGAGCAGAGCAGGACAATCCCCTCCCTTGCCCAGCTGCAGTGCTGTGCCTGATGCACCCCAGGACATGCTTGGCCCTCCTGGCTGCCAGGGCACTGCTGACTCGTGTTCAACCTTCTGCCAACTAGGACCCCCAGATCCCTTTCCATGGCACTGGTTTTTAACACCTCATCCCACCCTATTAAAATTTTGACAGTGTAGCCATAAAATAGTGTGAGAGGGGACAATAAGAGTTATTTAAAGTTTTTTCTATTACCCATCTCTTTTAATATTAGTTATTAAAAGTTCTTCAACAGACAAAAGCAAAAGCTTCCAACTAGACATAGGAGCAAGTATTCAACAAAAAAAAAAGTCTCCTCTTTGAGCACAACAAGCACTAGTTACCACAGCATCAGTGCAGAAACCAGACAAATGAGTAAATGAGAGAAGAGTACATAAGTTATACAGACTGAAGTTTAAAAGGAGCTCAAGGAACAGATAGGGTACAGAGCTCAAAATTTACGTGGACAACATGAAAGCTGAGCATAAGACTGTGTATAAAATATTAAATTGCCATGCAAAAAGGAAGATAAAATTAAATGCAAGGAAATGGAAGAGCTCTGACATTGAAAATGACAGAAGATTTACAAAAGGTCATTTCTTAAGTCTCAAAAGGAGGAAAGTCCAAGAAGGTAGAGAGATGATGGAAGAGTTCGGTCATCGTATAAATCCAGAGTCTAAAAAGGATGACAAGACCCTCTCAGAAGAGATCTTTTGAGAAACAACATCTATGTACATAAAGAAGCTAGCAGTGAATCAATCACAAAACTTGGGCACATGAATAGGAGGGGCAATGAGCAATACTGAGTTTAAAAATACACCTTCACACACGCAGGCACTGCCAAACTAAAAGCCAGAAGTGAAGACACTGCTCTAGTTTCCTATTTTATAGTAAGAAAAGTGGTAGGTACTTTAATATGAGGCATATCTTTTCATGGAATCCAGCAAGATGAAAGGAAGGTTAGAAAGAACAACAGTGAATTTTGAATGTATTTGAATGCATTTTGAAAGCAGTGAAGTTTTCTATACCCGTGGGAATCAGCCAAGCTTCCAAATATAGTGAAAGATCCAATGATATACAGACCAACAAATAACAAATTCAAGATGTAACAGGCCCCAGTCTACAAAATCAGGGAATAGTTGAGTGTGGAAGGTACTACTGCAGGCCATCTCGGGTCCAACCCCTCTGCTCAAGCAAAGCCATCTAGACGGAGACAGTAGCCTATGACCATGTCCAGACAATATCCCCAAGGGTGGAGAGTCCACAATTTTCCTGAGCAACCTGTGCCAGTGTGCAGAAACCCACAAAGTTAAAAGAAAAAGCAATCCAAACAAACCCCAAATAAAACAAAACAACAACAAAAAAATTTTAAGTGTTTATAAGTATTTCCTGGTGTTCTGTGGCACTCTCCCTGTTTGTAAGACAGAGTTGACAACCTCACTGATGTCTAAGCAGAGAGTATTTACTGATGTCCCTCAGAGATCTGGAAATGGCTTCAAGTATGAGTTGTTCTATCACCTTCCCAGAATCAAGGTTAAATGGAGCAGCTAACTTTTCCTGTGTCCCCCTTGCATAATCTCCTACTAAAATGATGTCTTATCTTAAACTTTTCTCAGTGTCTTGGTTTGAAATTGCAACCTAAGACACTCAGCAATGCTTCATACTTTCCCTGGTGTCAAATTGAAGCTCTGCATTTCCTTATTGGCTTCGACAACTTTTATTCAATCACAAAAACAACTATAACATTGCCTTCTGCAATGTTATGCTAAAAGATGGACTAAAGTATCACGGAAAATCTAAGATAAAAACCAGAATTATATGTAAACTTTTCATAATAAACAAGCTGAGAACAGCCAACACAAAGAAACAGATTTGTCCTTTATCTTCTGTCTTCTACCTTTCCTCTTTAGACTTACAAATCTGAGTCTTCCTTTACAGGTGTCCTACAGAATCAAATGAATGGTTCATTTCACACATTACTTTGTATTAGTTGTTACTTCATTCTTCAGCAAAGTAAAATTTATCAAAATACTTCCTAACTGTAGGGAAAATATTTTAGGTAGATTACACTGGGAGAGAGTAATCTGACAGCAAAGCTCTTTAACACACTAAGAGAAACGTACACGGTGGTAACAACTCACTTTCTTCCTTTATATCTTGCAGCCAAATCACTAGTTGCTGTTGAACTCATTATAACTTACTGATTATTTGCTTACATGCAGAATAAAAATTCTGCATGTAGCAAATAATGTGCCACTTCTCTCACCAGATTTGGTCCTCAGCAAGTCCTCTGATGAACAGACAGCAAAATCATCACACCATTTTGGACAAAACTTACTGATCTGCCATCAAACTTAGCTTTACTTGTGCAATTAAAAAAACCCTCTCGACAAAGAAATTGCAATAGACACAAACTTCTAGCAAGAAATCACTATTTTAGGGTAGAAATATTTACAATCAGAATAGTAGAAATACTACAATTTAACAAACAAATGTAATGTTATTTTATGGCTTCTCAGGGAGTTGAGCTCAAGTACTTTAAACTTGTGGTTTTATCTGCAAATCTCCACTTGAGTTTCAATAAAACTATTACAAGAATACTTAACTGTATTATAGTATTTTTGAAGCAGATACAAGTTGTATTTAATCTCTCCACTTCTTAAAGGGAAAAGCATTCTCACTGGGTTGGCTTTTTAAAACAGTGTCAGCCTGAAGGTTAGATCTACTTTAGACGGTGCAATGAAGTCGTAGCTTTTGAAGACAATCATCTGTGCGTGTCCTGAAGGCACAGTGCCTAAAGCACAGCAAGGAGAACAGAGAAACACTATTCTGACAATCTTACCACTTCAGCATACAAGTGAAACCATATCCCTCTTCATATTGCCATTGCACAGAAGCTAAGTGCAAGAAAAACTACGGCTGAAAACTGTCCTGGTAGACACTGATAGACACTGCCAGTACTAGTCAGAGCATAAATGTGCCACTCAGTCTTTAGATTTTAAGGCTGAATTAAATATTTTCAGGAAAACATGAGCTTGATGCTGAATAATAGCTAAGTTAAGATAATTCAAGAGTGAAAATAGAAAATTTAGAAAAGAATACTGAACATTTCTTCACAAAATTATAAGCCACATCCAGAATTCTTGTGTCGTTCTAGTTTTCTATCTCCTCAGGGTTATAATAGAAATAATAAAGGCTTAGAGAACATTTGTAAAGAAAAAAGAGGAAAACAAATCTCACACTTCTCCATCGGACTAACTCCTCTTTTTTCAAATTAGACAAGGCATTTACATATTCAGCTAGAACTTGTACAAGTATTACATGCCCATGCTTTCAAAATATATTTTCAGTTATCCTTTGGTAGTATATTCACAAAGGTGTATATGACAAAGCATTTTTTGGTATGCCATTACCTAAAACATCATGCAATTTTCTGGGGAAAGGAAAGAAAGGCTGCAGCAGGATAAGCTGCTAAAAAGTATAATGTTTTAAATTCCTAATATATCTCATCTGACAATGAAAACCTCATAGAAGGAGAAAACAATTCAAAGAGCTTCATATTTGGGGCTTGTGTTGGTTTTTTAAAGCCAGAAGAAAAAAATGTGAACTGTTTCAGTGGACAATGTGTGTCCTAATGCTTGTATCACTTGTCACTATAAGTAATTTTTTTAGAAACTAAAAATTAAAATAAAAACACTAGCCTCTCCACAAAAGCTGAATTCTTCTCTGTTTCTTAATTTTTCTCTATTATAATTTAAAGCTCAAAATTGGCTCTGCAGTACCAAGTTATCATTTAAAAGTTAAAATACAGAACGTAATACATCACAGAGACCAAAACCCAAGAACAGCATAAAAATTTTTAATACAATATAAAAATCAATACTTAATAGTCAATACATAATCTGGATGCAATGAATGAAGTAACAAGCATAATAAAAATTCTGCTGATTTTGATATGAAACACTTCAGTACCAGAGGGATATAAGTAAAGTGTGACCAAAAGTTTCCTCCCTCATTTTTTGCCATATCACAATCCACCCCAAAACAATATCAGACAATGGAAAAACAACTATGTTTTGTTCATACCACAATTTGTTAAGAAAAAAGAAGTGACAAGTACTGAAAATTGAGGTTCTGTCCCCTCCTTGCATACACTTTGAAGGAACTGAGACAGACTCTTGGTCTTTTTGTTTGCATCTCATCTTTGGGTGTCCTCATGTACATATATATTTGCAAACCCTTTTTCTGTTTCAAACCCCTCATCTAAAGTGGTCTCCTTCTGTCTAAACTGAACCTCAGCCTGCCTTTCTGACAATCTTAGAGAAGAGCAGCACAAGTTACAACCACCCTTTTACTCTTTCACTCCACACTTGATCTCAGGTCAGCACTTCTTTTCTCAAGTATCACAGGTACCGTCATTCAACATTGACATGTTCCTTCAAGCCTCTTCATGTTTCCTTCACTCCTGCTATACCCAGTTTTTGAAGGAGAACTAAAAAGCTTCTCTGAGACACACTCTCTTCCAGCTTTCATCTCCCCTTAACCCGATCACTTTGGCATCTCTTCTCTGCCCTTGACAAGTGAGTCTTCTCCCACATTTATCTATTCACAGCACTGCTGAAAAGACTCTTTTTACAGCCCATCACTTTGGCTGCATTCCACTTTCACTTCCTCTCTCTCCATTTTCAAAGAACAAACTTTATTTTTGTTACCTTTCACTGTTTATGCCCACTTACAGAAAGCCAGCCAATTCAACTCAACAAAACTCATGGCAGCAACTGGCAGAAACCTATTCCTCTGTTGCTGTTGTTGGATTTGCTTTCCTATGGTTCATACAGTTAAAACAAAACAGAGGGGAAGAGGGAACGAGGGGTTAAATAAGCCCAAAAAGCAAAAAGAGAGATTACAAGACTCATTGCTAGAATAAGAAATAAGGCAGATGTGTTTAGAGGGAGATGATAAAGCACAGAGGATAGGGAAAGCAAACCCTTTGGTTGTATATGCTTCTTCCTTTTAATTGCCCATTGGATACCTATGTGGAGAAGGGGAAATCTTACTGTACAACTCATCTAAGTTGCCAACAACATTTGTTTAAGAGTCAGAATGGTCAACCTGGCAAAGGCACAAGTGTTGTGGGTAGCTAACAAAATGCAACGTTTCAGACTTTTTGGAAGGTATTTTAGTCATAGCTGCCCTGATACCATTTCTGAAGTTGAGAATGAAGTGCAAGTACAGCTCCAAGCTGAGAGCCAGACTGAGAGGCCAACAGCATTATTCTTCAGTCTTACAACGCTTGCATCTCATACCACCTACAGAGCAAGGAGAATTGAAAATGACTGACTTTGCCAGCACATCCTTTATTATCCAAAGAAAAGAGGGACCTTCTTTGTAGTGACTAGTGACCCACACACCATTAGGCTTTTGCCTTGATTTTTATACAGACCAGTTATATCGAAAACAGTTCCTCATCTTCCAGCCCAGATTAGTACCAGCTAGAGTTAACTTGGTAGACACCAACACGTAATTACAGCTGCAAGCTCTTAGAGACAGCCTTCATTTTTGTGATCCAGGGAGATATGTTGCAGGGGTTAGGGGAAAATTGAGGCATGTCAACACCATTTTGATCCCATCCGCTCAACATCTTTCTTGTCCACAGTGCTCTCACTAAAGCAAACTATCACCTTCTGATGGCAGAAACAATCACATTCAAATCAGGATAAATCACAGAATGGGTCAGATTGGAAGGGACCACAGTGGATCATCTGGCCATCCCCCTGCTCAAGCAGGTCAGCCTAGCACATGTTACTCAGAATGCTGTCCAGACGGTTATTGCATATCTCCAGTGAAGGAGAATCTACAGCCTTTCTGGGCAACTTGTTCCAGTGCATGGTAACCTACACCATAAAGAAGTTCATCCTCATTTTCGGGTGGAACTTCCTGTGAATCAGTTTATGATATTAGTTGTATTGCTCAGCTGAGATAAATACTATTGAGAAGAGCCTAGCTCCATTCTCTAAACATTTCCCTTTGAACTAAGAAACAAAACAAAAAAGTATGTAAAAATTCATTTTCAGGGACACCCAGATCAGTTATATGAAGGTGAGTTACATTTCTAGAACAAAATTACCCCTCAGAATTTGCTGCAAGATTCTCTAATAATCCATCTCATAGACTAGTCAACATGGCATAACTAATTTTTAGCACTCCCTGTGTTCTGAGGTCCTAAATTTGACACACCATTTTGCAGACATATCAGAAAATGCTGATGACTGATGCCATTTAGAAGGTACCTTGAGACAGTCCACTAACAAATCTATTCAGAATAATCCCTAAATTCCTACTCTGCAATACCAGCAACTGTTTTCAGTCTCTGCAAGAATAGCTCAACAGAACAGACCCCATAAGAGTGGGTATGAGGATTCACGCTCCACATTTTCAAAGCTCTAATTGGTGTTACCCTTCAATCCACACAGCAGTTATTTTCTGTCTGGATAACTATTGTTAATATGTTTTAAAACCTGAGGGAAGCATGAATTGCAAACTGGCAGTTACAGCGTGCTCTTACTGCAATTGGCATATTTTCCATCTCTAGTAATGCTTTTGCAAATCAGTAGCAGAGCATTTCAAAAAAAGAGCTCTAAAAAAAACAATCCACATCTGTTCTCTTTCAGCAACGCTCTCAGTAGGTCTCTGACTTACTATGGCCACCTGATAAAATTGGATGCGGCACCCTCCCTCTAAGCCCAAAAATCACAATAATAGCCTACACAGCAGCGATATTGGATCTACCCAGGGATCCCTCATACTCTCTGGACATCTGCTCCTCAGTGCTGCTACTCCACAGACTGAATATCCTGCATCAGTCTGGGCCCACCTACCTTACGTGTAGCTGTCGTGCAACTCCACACTACTCTGAATGTCATTTCAGACTACAGATGGCATCCCTACCCCAGATGCCACTGCTGAGTCACACTGCTCTGCCATTTGCTCACTTTGAATACACATTTGCTAAAACAGTCACAGAGATTGAAAGCTCATCTGACTTATTGTACCCAGATCTCTTTTGGTATCAAACATCATGGGTTTTTTTCTTACTTACTGCCAGCTTTGTCACGTCACAGACGGTCAGTGGCAATTCACTAGAAAAGGATAAGAAACAACACAGAAATGAGGTTTTACTCAGCCTCACTATTTCAGGATGCTTCCAAAGCACCTGCATGCTGGCCAGAGAGGCCCTCAGTGCACACAGGCAGCCTGGGACCCAGCTGCATTGCAGCTGAGTGTAGCACAGCTGTACACAGATATGGCCAGCAACAAACTCAGCACAGGCTTCAACCCAGAGCAGTCACAGGCTAATGCAAGAAATTTCATTTCCAAAAAATGCTGTGGTTTGGTTTTTATACACACATCAACAGCAGCAGTAATGAAATTTGAAAGCTGATTGCCAGAAATATTTGGTTGGTTGCTACCAACCTTCTAATCCATCTACTTGAACCCACTCAATACTACTACATTCAATCCATAAATTAGAGCATTAGAAAATATTAAAGAGCTAAAGTGCTAGAAATAAATTAATTTGTTAGATAACAGGCAACCCAACATGAAGGAGACTGACTGTCAGAAAATATTTTCATTGCTTCAGCATTCAGTTGCAAAAAGGCATGCAGGTCCAAATCCATTCTCATATTTTGTGCAGAAATTGTTAGGCAAGATAAGTGTTCTCAGATATTATTCAAGACATATGAATATCCCCCACATGACAGGTTTGCAATTAATACTTCTAAAAACAACAGAAGAGAGAATCTTCACTAACTCTGAATCAATTAGCAAATAAAAACCACAAAAAGACAGGATCCCACCTAATCCTCAAATCTCCTTTGCCAGAGTAGGAATAGCACTGTCAGGATACAGCAGGGTTTAAGAACAGAAACTTTCACCACACTGATAAAGTGAGGCCATTTCCTCAGCTCACCCCATCATCTTTAAATCTGTACATTATAGAGAGGAAATATAGAAGAATATATGAACTATATACCACCAAATCCAATCATACTTGTTTAGAAATAGTGAAAGACTATTAGAAGCAGTTCAGATGGCAGAAGACAAAAAAAAACTAAAGACCTTTTTTCTTAGGCTAGAAAGTTTTTATATGAATGCTACTTTGAAGAGGGTTGTCTTTTTTGCTGTCATGAACAAGTGGACATCTTCATTCTTTGATACAGTAATTTAATTCTTTGTTGCTTCTTTTAGGTCTTGCAAACCAGAAATTCACAACTCTAATTTCAGAAAGTCAGCAGAGGAGGATCTAATTTGAATTAGTTTTAAATTATACAGTCATAAATGAATTAAGTTTATTCAATCAACATTTTCAGGTCACCTTTAAACCTCCTGCTACCAATTCATATGCTAGACTAATTGCTTCATATTCATCTTTCTTTCCTCTGAAGAGGAAAATAATGAAAATTAAATGCTCTTACATTTCTACAAGATGCAAACACTGGTGCTTTAATCTGCAAGCAACCAGCTGACAGAAAGTAGTCAGAGTTTTGAATATACTGGATGTACAAATATACTAGTTGGCCTATGGGTGGGGGCAGTGAACATTGCTGCTGATGTAAAGAACTCAAGAACAAGAAAGTGTCAGTTCAAGAAGAGAAAGAAGATGAGGAGCAGCACTGGAGTGACACAGTTCTGCCCTAGGACATAACCCTGCCGAAGAGTCCTCTCGTCAGCTCTGCCTGAAATATGTATAATCAATGTGAAGTAAGCCTTAGTTGTTACTCAGTATTAAATATAGTAGGAATACGTAAGTGCAGATTGATGCTAAAATTACAAGAACTTTTTAACACAGATATTTGAGTTGAGATGTTATGCATACAGGGGCTATTTACACACATGGCAATGCTTCAAATGCAGCAGCCTTCTTCAGCTCAGGCTGTCAAAAATAGAAGGGAATGGGTAGGAGGAGAGGTGCTCCTCTTTATCAGCAGCTCTTAATTTAAATGGATAAGGTGAAAGGAAAAAAAAAGTATTAAAATGTGCAAGAGAAGGATAATGAAGTGAATAAGCATTAGATGCTATACTTGATTTTTTCCAAGTAAAGACTTGACATCAAATTCTTTTTATATAAGTCATCAACACAAATCAAACAGAATGAATACTTGGAAAAAATCAATAAAAATATTTCTAGTTAGAATCACTGTTGTTAATTACTTCATGACGAATTATCACAATAAATGTCAAACTCCCAATTAAATGAGCAAGTCTTAAGTCAGTCAGTGCCTAAAGACACCAATTACAAAAGTAACAAGTAGCTTTAGTCAACTTTAGGCCTACTCATTTATAAAAGGAAGACTTCAGATACTGTTCTGCAGAAAAAAAAATGCTTTATATATCCTCCTATCCTCCTAATATAAGCAAGGATCAAATAGTGGTAAAATTTCTGCATTTCTATTTTTAATCAAATACTTAATATTAGAATGAACAAGAAGATATACTTACAACTAACATTCTTAATAAAATGGAATTTACCCAGGGGCACTGTCAATAAGACACTTTTTCTTGGTGTTTCACTCGCCTTGCACTGACAGAGGGCTGATGATCAGAGGCAGTTACTGCTTTGGTTCAACAGACCATTACTCAATATAGCTTCATTGCAAAAGGCTTGGAGATTTTCACCTACCGTATTTGAAATACTCTGTTCTAATTATTCCTATTCTATTTTTGTGAGAACCAAGTCCTCTAAAAACTAGAACAGTCGCAGCTTTTATTAAGAACTACCTGTACTACACTTGTATTTCTTCAATAATATAACATAAGGCTTAAAAAATCCAAAGTTATTCTTATATATTCATTTGTTTTCAAATTATCTCTTGAGAGATTAGTAGGTAGTATCTGCTTTAGAGGAATTTCTAAAGACAGGGTGGATTAACAATTCCTAAACAATCAGTTTTGTTTCAGTTCATCTCAAAGCCTGCAATACATCCTGAGGTTTGATGACAAACTACTGCAACAGCTCCTTGCTGGGCCACTGCTGTTCCTAATTAGCTTTTCTGGAGTGTCAGAACATGAAACTTCCAGAGATTATGGTTTCTACCATGCTTTTGGCTATGTACCAGTCACTGATTATAACTACACAACTTGCTGAGAAAAGAGCAGCAGAGAGTTCTAAATTGATAGAAAATAAAACAGGAGCATTTTTTTGTTGTTGTTGAAACTTTCATCAAACTATACAAAATTTAT